>NC_064626.1:874812715-875129501 GCF_023864275.1 Schistocerca cancellata
CGGTGAAGTTTTGGTGTGGTTGTGTTTTTTGTGGAGGGGGCTTTCACCCCTTGTTGTTTTTGCATGGCACTATCACAGCACAGACCTACACTGATGTTTTGAGCACCGTCTTGCTTCACACTGTTGAAGAGCAATTCAAGGAAGGCGATTGCATCTTTCAACATGATCGACCACCTTTTCATAATGCACAGCCTGTGGCGGAGTGGTTACACGAGAATAACATCCCTGTAATGGACTGGCCTGCACAGAGTCATGACCTGAATCCTATAGAACACTTAAGAGATGTTTTGGAATGCTGACTTCCTGCCTGGCCTCACTGACCAAGATCGATACCTCTTCTCAGTGCATCTCATCATGAAGAATGGGCTACCATTCCCCAAGAAACCTTCCAGGACCTGACTAAACGTGTGCCTGTGAGAGCGAAAGCTGTCATCAAGGCTAAGGGTAGGCCAACATCATACCTAATTCCAGCATTACTGATGGAGAGTGCCATGAACTTGTAAGTAATTTTCAGTCAGGTGTCTGGATACTTTTGGTCACATAGTGTAGCTCTCTTAACAACTGCAATTAAGACCCATTGAATAGGAGCAAATAACTCCACTACATAAACACAAGCTCAGTGAAATTATTTTGTCTACTCACATGAGAGAACTGAACAGGAAAAGCTTGGAAGGTATAGTGTCTCTGTAACCAGAAAAGCAAGTTGTGCTCATGGCAAGGGAAGAATGCTGCGGGTGCCATACAGGATGACTGAGAATCAATTTCCCCTCAAGCAGTGTAGAAAAGTGCACAGAGCTTTACCTAGATTCTACCAATGTATATTGCTTGTGTTAGTATTATTAGTAACTCATATCTGCATTCCATGTAATCTTAATGAACTTTGTGGAAAATAAAGACCCCCTTGGTAGGTTTGTGCTCTGCATTGCCAGTGATTATTAAGATGTGCTGCAGAGGGTGGATGTTATTTTATGAAACATCCTGTAGTTGCTTCTTGTGGCATAGTGGGTTATGTAGAGTGGGGAATAACCTGCTTGGGCTTCAGTTTGTAGATGTGAGATGGAGGGAATTTCATGACCACATTTCAGTGATCTATCTTCACTCACATTTCTACGTATCCTCCACCCACCACCACCTTGTTACACCCTGGATCATAATTTATCCCTTAATATGACTTAGACATCGTACACACATTTAATATTCATTCTTAACCCACTTTGTTTAGTAATAAACATGAATTTTATTCCATTCAAACACTATTTTTAATAATCTGAGATTTTTCCACCCTATTAGCCTTAGAGAAAAAAATGATGGGAGCTTTTTTTGTAGGGAATTTTGTACTGGGAAACATTTTTGCTGGGAGCCATGGTTTTTGAGTTATTCGAGATAAACATATAAAAGTGATATTTAAATGCCTCCCCCTCCATGCTCACACCTCACTGGTGAGAATTTTTGCATGTTGTTCATGACAGTCCCTTCTGCCAGTGGGAAAAATATTGGGTTGATGATATTAAGTCACTGTTACAGTTGTTCATGGAGAATCTAAGCATGAAACAAGACAAACACAATGGTAATATTGATCATTTAAGGATGTAAATGTGCAAAGACAGTAATGACATTAAGAAGGAATTTAAAGATCTGGACAAGATAGGCTCTGTAAAAGTGTGTTTTGAAAATAAATTAGATACTTGAATTTAGAATATGTGATCTAATGAAAATGTAATTGAAAATGCTTATAATGACAGTATAGAAGTTGCTGTTATTGATACTTGTCAGGCTGAATTAACAGGGACAGAGCAGGCTTGGGTTGATGGGGAAGATAATGAAATTGTTCTTGGTAGAATGCATGTAAATACTGTTGCTGGTCAGGAGCTGGGAGTTTGTTTACTTCCACCTGTACCTCATCTTCTGCTTTCCAAACTTCAAACAAGTTCTCCTGCAAAACTTGCAAGAGTAGCACTCCTGTCTTGTGTATCTCAATCAGTAAAGAACTTGCCTGTGAAAGGCAAAGATCCAAAGTTCGAACCCCAGTCCGGCACATCATTTTGTCATTGTCATTTCTTTGAAAACATATTTTATTAGTTGATTTCATAATCACAATTTGGAATGATTCATATTTTTGAAGGATTATAAATATGTAGCGGTTATCCTTAATCACACTACAGACATATATCTAAGGAATTATAAATTTAAATTATAGGTTCACTCTAGATTAGTTCTGTGAAGAAATATTCTGAAAATAATCAATCATTGTGCCAAATGAATATTATTGGCCACAATTACACTACTATATGTAATAAAGATTATCAATCCACTTCATTTCACTTATATTGTGCCACTGCAGTCTTTAGTAACTAATCGAAAGTGTAGAGTAAAACAGAAGAACTTAAAAGTATACAGAAAATGTTTCTACATACAAAATACTATTTCAAGAATAAATTATGGTTTAGAAAATGGTTTAAAGAATTCTATAAAATCACACCTTAAATACATTTAATCTCTTCCTTTTGCATTTTTTTCCAAAGACAATTGTTCTCAGTCTTATTTTTCTCTCTTGGTTCTTGTACATCCTGCGTATTACCTATCACTCTTCATCTATGTCTATACTCTGCAAACCACTGTGAGGTGCATGGTGGAGGATATGTTCCATTGTACCAATTATTGGGGTTTCTTCCCATTCCAGTCATGTATGTAGCATGGGAAGAATGACTACTGCAATGCCTCTGTGCATGCAGTAATTATTCTACTCTTATCCTCATCGTTCATATGTGAGCAACATGAATGGGATTGTAGTATATTCATAGAGTAATCATTTAAAGCTGGTTCTTGAAACTTTGTTAATAGACTTTCTCAGGATAGTTTGTGTCTATATCCAAGTGTGTTGCAGTTCAGATCCTTCAGTATCTCTGTGAGACTCTCCCATGGATCAAACAAACCTGTGACCATGCTGCCTTTCTCTGCATGCATTCAGAATCCCCTGTTACTCCCATTGGTTTGGGTCGCATCCACTTGAGCAATATTCTAGAACCAGCTGCATGACTGATTTGTAAGCAATCTCCTTTTTAAACTGATTGCGCTTCCCCAGTATTCTACCAATAAATTAAAGTCTCCTACCTGCTTTCCCACAACTGAGCCTATGTGATCATTTCATTTCATATCTGTACGAAGTGTTACACTCAAGTATTTGTATGAGTTGGCCAATTCCAACAGTGATTCACTGATATTATAGACATACCATATTACATTTTTTTCGTTTTGGGAAGTGCACAATTTTACATTTCTGAACATTTAAAGCAAGTTGCCTGTCTTTCCACTACTATGGAACCTTATGAAGATCTGACTGAATATTTATGCAGCTTCTTTCGTAATTCATCACAGATGACTGCATCACATGCAAAAAGTATGATGTTACTATTAGTATTGTCTGCTAGGTCATTAATAGACAACATTACATCAATTAGTTACATCTATTTCACCAAGAAATTTCATACGTCTAGCACTATTGTATATTGTCAAAAACTTGTTCTAGGTCAACAGAACCTAAGAAAATGTTTTGATTTTTCTTATGTGTTGCTTCCATTGTCAAGTGTAATGTCAGAAATGCCTCTCTTCTAAAGCTTAACTGCTCAGAATCTAACAGCTGCCCAACTTTCTTTTTTGTAGTATTTCTATCAGCAACTTGCATGCGTGAGATGATAAACTGATTGTGTGATAGTTCTCACACTTATCTGTCATTATTTTCAAGATTGTGTGGATAATATTTTTCTGAAAGTCTGATGGTATGTCTCCAGATCCATAGATTCTTAAAATCTGACTTGAATTATCATTTAGCTACTACTTTCCTCAGTGATTTTCACTATTCTGAAGGATGCCTTCCAAGTCTTAACACCTTGGCCTTCCTGTGTTTATCATTACTTTCATTCCTAAATAACTAATACTACTGTATTCTTGTTTTTTCCTGAACGTTTTTGTACATCATCTTTCATTGATCAATTTAAGTATTTCTATTGGTAGTGAAAGTGTCTTTGCAGTCAACTTCCTTATACCTAAAGTTGTCTGTCCAGCTTCTGTGATTGCATTTTTTCCTTATACCTAAAGTTGTCTGTCCAGCTTCTGTGATTGCATTTTTTAGAGATGTACAATTCTCTTTAACTGAACTGCCTACTGTGGTACTCATGGTTAATAATTGTACAAATGCAATGAAATCATGAGATGTTCAATTGACTCTTTTATTAGAGCATGTTACGTGTTTTGGATTACACCCATCTTCAGACATCTGTTACAAAAAAGTACAAAACATAAGTGAACACCACACTCAACATGTCTCAACGTTACAGAAAATGAGATTGGGTCATATGAGTTATGTACCACGAACTTCAACTCCTTCCTAACCAACCAGGTGTACAGCCATGACAACTCAAAGAAAGTGTCCAATAACATATGACTATAACTGTGACACAAGCAGTCTAAACAAGTCAACTAGTAGTGAAGTGTCCTCAGTAGGAGGCGCTGCATGGTCATGTGCTCCATGAGTTCACATGTAATTTAATAATAATATACTCAGCATATAACATGTAACAGGGTGCAAACATCTTAGGTGACATGTGTTAAAGCCAATGGCAACCTCATTGGCGGCAGCCATCTGCCATCAGATTACAGCCAAGTGATATTCATTGGCCATGACTGCCCAAATTTACACCCCTCTACCACATGGAAAAAAGTTAAATGATGAGAGGAAGAACATTTTCATAAAATCCCAAAACACACAAGTGGGTTATACCTCACACATTCCTTATATAAACTAGTGGCATGACAATTGTCCAAGTCCTACCTATGCTGTCTGGCTACTGGAGAGCTCTAGATTTTTAAAAAACGAAAGATTAAAAGTGTTAAAACTTTAGAGTCTAAAATCAATAAAATAAACCATTGTGTCACAATGGACCATCCAAAGGGTATTGTGGTGAACAAATCTATAGATGCCAACCTATCTAACATTCCCCATATGACATTAAATTAGCCAACCACTCAGCAAAAAATCTAGCCTATCATAATGGTACATGCACAGAACACCGCCAGCTTCTATAAAATACACTATCACAACTTCTTATGAGGGGCTAACAGACACCAAACTCAAAATAGTATCCATTCGAACAAGCCAAAAAACCAGTTCTTCCCATTGGAAGCCTGTTCATTAAAGTCTGCGTGAGCAATGTGCTGTATACGCGCATAGATCGCGCATAGATACGAGCATAGATCTCCAGATCTTCAAGATTATCTAAAATCTTCCCTATTGGTTCTAAATGCAGAATCCTTGGCTACCTTCTGTCGGGGTCAGCTTATGGCCAGTCTCCTTCATATGGCACCCCAGCCCACTATTATTACTATATTATTACTATTTTTATATATTATTACTATTATTACTACTATACTACTATTACTACTATTATTACTATTATTACTATATTCTGTAAACCTTGTGGCAAAATCCCTACCTGTCTGGCCAATTTATGTCCCAGCACATCCTCCACATTTAATTTTGTATACACCAGATTGCTTAAACTTATCTTTTTCCCTTCTTCCTTATGTCGTAATATTCCCCCCAACTTCTTCCTTGTATGGAAGCCTACGCAAACGCCAGCCTTCTTGAAGGCTCAAGTTATTTTTTGCCAACATGGACCAACATATTCCATTGACACAAACTTACTATACAATTTTTGGTGGCCCAGCTGTCACGTCTTGCTAAGAATTTTAGTTCCAAACTCTCGTGTAAATTTTTCCGAGTACCTGTTAGCCCGTCCTACCCTTACAATCATTTCAATTTCCCTATCAGTGGCTTCTTTCCTCAAATTAAATCTGTATTACCTGTTCAACATTGACAAAAATAATGCCCATTTATGTGTGTGGGGGGGGGGGGGGGGGGGAGGGGGCATGAATCCACCGCAATCATTATGTCTGTTGTTGTTGGCTTCCGAAATATGTCTATTTCCAACCCATTCCTAATCTTAGTAATTTGTAGATCGAGATAGCTGAGGGAATTTTCTACTTCTACCTCTACTGTGAACTTAATTTTCTCATGCATACTATTAAACTGGGTAGCTAGCTGATCTATTCCATCCAACCCCCTTAAAATAAAATATATATGTCATCAACATATCTCCTGTAAATTACAATGTCATTTACCAAATTGCTCTGAGAGCTGAACAGCTTTACCTCTAGATTATTCATAAAAATCTCTGATAAAAGGCATGAGAGGCTTGACCCCATAGCAAGGCGATCTTGTTACACATAAGTCTTATCATTAAATGTAAAATAATTAAATGCCAAGGTCAGTCATAACAACTCCATAAACTCAACTACTTCATTATAAACCATCTTACCATACCTTAGCAAATTTTTGTGGATAATCTCCAGTGTCTCATTGACTGGGATATTTGTATACAAATTAACTATATCAAATGAGGCTAACACAGCCCCCTCGGGCACCCTAATACTTTGTAGAAGGCCAATCATCTCAAAACTATTACCAATACTAAAGGCTTCCTTAAAAATGTAATATTCTTTCAGTTTATTGTGACAAAATCTATTCACATAGTAATTTGCGCTTGAACAAGCACAAATAATTGGATGGATGGGTTTCTCAATTTTATGGAGCTTAATTTGGGCCCTCAACCGTGTCATTTTGGGATTCATCATGAAAAGCCTCTTTCTCTTTAATCTGAGTCAAACAGGAAACACGAGTCATTAATACATTTTTTAATATCTCGGCTAAACTGAATTAGGGGCTTTTTACTGGTTTCTACAATACCATTTTCACTGAAAAATCTTAGGGTCTTTGCAATGTAGTCACTATCTTTAATCAACACAAAAGAGTTTCCTTTATTGACTTTCACTACTAAGATCTTATTGTCCTCTAATTTCAAATTTAGTTTCTTCACAGTATTAGGAAATGTACTTGGAAAATGTGGCATATATCTAGCTCAGGCAAGTGTGTTACAAGTTTCCATAGCTATATTGGCATGCAAAATTTTTCTGCTAAATCACATCCATTCTTAACCTTGGCAGTCACCCTATTGATGATTTTGCCATTAGTCTGTGAAGGTAAACTTTAGTTTAACCCCTTGTTAAACAATCTATGTTCATCCAGAGTAAACAAAGTATCGGTCAAGTTTGCCACATGCTCTGCAAACTTCCATTCACTTAGTTGGTGGCTCTGTCCCTGCATGCTGCAACCACTGGCTGTGAACAGTTTGTCAATCTTCCTCCTGTGTCTACGTAATATTATATCATGTTCTCAACACAGGAAATCGCTAACAAGGGCACATAAATCTGCAAACTGCACTGGATGCAGAGTGTGTTGTAAATGAAAACATAGGTTTCTGGCTTTGCAGCTCGCCAGGTGTTTGGTCTTGTAGGAAAGATGGACTTCCCTTCTCACCCATTCACTTTCAAACTTCTGTTGAATTTGCTGAGCACTCTCAGTACAATTTCATAATCTTAAGTTCGCATACCTAGGTGTCACTTCACTTGCTAGACAGGATTTATTAAATTTAATCTTTAATTGGTTTGTCATGATAAGCCTTTTAGTGAAGTAATAGTTTGTTGCCTCATTTAATACCCAGTCTGACATAATGTATGATATACAGGACATAAAATCCCGTCAAAGGCCTGCGATCATTTTTATGTTTATAATTGGCAACCAATGCTGTACATTTGCAATAAAGTCATGAGATGTTCAATTGACTCTTTTATTAGAACATGTTATGCGTTTTGGGATTACACCAATCTTCAGACATCTCTTACAAAAAGTACAAAACATAAGTGAACACCACACTCAACACGTCTCAACATTACAGAAAATGAGATCAGGTCATATGAGTTACATACCACAAACTTAAGCTCCTTCCTAACCAACCAGGCATACAGCCTTGACAACTCAAAGAAAGTGTCCAATAACATACGACTATAACTGTGACAAATCAGTCTTGAAGCAGTGTGTGTACTGAGTCTAAACAAGTCAACTAGCAGCGAAGCGCCCTCAGTAGGGGGCACTGCATGGTCATGTGCTCCACGCATTCACATGTAATTTAATAATAATAAACTCAGCATATAACATGTAACAGGGTGTAATTACAACTAGCAACTGGAATGGTACTCCATACACGTTAACACTAAAGGATTTTTTTTTTTTTAATTTTAAAATCTCCAAAATTTTTACATTGCCGTACTATACCTACAGCCAGTAGTGGCACTAAGCACAGCTCAAACCAAATGTCAATATAAAATAAATAATAGGGGGAGGGGGGGGGGGAGTTCATTCATGAATAAACCTTTCAACCTCCCAAATCCCTAAAAGAATACCACCAAATTAAATATAACCAACATTATCCATCATAAACTAAAACCCTGTGGTCAGCTTGCATACACAAACGTCTTACGTGGCATCTTTTAAAGCCAATGGCAACCATGTCGGCGGCAGCCATTTGCCTTTGAATCACAACCAATTGCCCAAATAAAAGCCTTCAAACAACAACTTACACTCCTCTACCACATGGAAAAAAGTTTAATGATGAGAGGAAGAACATTTTCATAAAATCCCAAAACACACAAGTGGGTTATATCTCATACATTCCGTACATAAAATGGTGGCATGACAATTGCCCTAGTCCTATCTATGCTTTCCGGATACTGGAGAGCTCTAGATTTTTAGAAAACAAAAAACAAAACAGTAAAAGTGTTAAAACTTTAAGGTGTAAAATCAATAAAATAAACCATTGTGTCACCAAGGACCACTCAAAGGGTATGGTGGTGAACAAATATGTATATGCCAACCTATCTACCCATCTAACTTTCCCCATATGACATTAAAGTAGCCGACCACTCAGCAAAAAACCTAGCCTAACATAACGGTATGTGCACAGAACACCGCCAGCTCCTACAAAATGCACTATCATAACTACTTATGAGGGGCTAACAGACACTAAACTCAAAATAGTATCCATTCAAACAAACCAAAAAACCAGTTGTTCCCACCGGAAGCCTGTTCATTAAACACTGGATGGGCAGCGAGCTGTAATATTGCATATTACATTGTGTCTCCTCATCAATCAATTTTGCATCTGTGAGTTTTATACTTTTGCCAAAAGGTGTACATCGAGAGTTAAATAATGGCTGCCTTGGAAGAAGTGAAATCCAGTTTGGCTGATGATGTTGAAGAAGGAGAACCAGCATCATCTGCTGGCCTACCACCTACTCCAGAAGTGATTGAAAATGATTATAAAATTGTCATGGATTACAAAGTAGATGAAGATAGGTCCATCATATTTTGGGCTTGCAGCCGGATCACGTTGACATCTTGGCACGATATTTCGGCTAACAAACATGACAAACATGCAGCCATCTTCAGGTGAATACGAGTCTCATACTCACCTGAAGATGGCTGCATGTTTGTTAGCCGAAATATCGTGCCAAGATGTCAACGTGATCCGGCTGCAAGCCCGAAATATGATGGACCAATCAATACGCCGGGAAAACTTCTAGATGAAG
Source organism: Schistocerca cancellata (assembly GCF_023864275.1). Lineage (NCBI taxonomy): Eukaryota > Metazoa > Arthropoda > Insecta > Orthoptera > Acrididae > Schistocerca > Schistocerca cancellata. Next base: position 874,822,256 of record NC_064626.1, read on the forward strand.
ATAATCAGAAAGTGAAAGTCATTACCACTTACTAGGTATTTTGCTGATTGGTTGGATAGTTGAACATCATATGGGGAAAGTTAGATGGGTAGATATGTTGGCATATATGGATTTGTTCACCTTGGTGACACAATGGTTTATTATTTCCCCTGTTGCTTCATAACCTGGGTTGTGAGTAACTAAATCCACTTTCCCTTCTTCCCTTTTTTTCCCCTCTCTCCTCCCTGATGAAGGAACAAAGTTCTGAAAGCTAGGATACATAAATTTTCTGCTCTGTTTTGTGTATCTATATGCTGTACTGAGCTGAGGTAAGTACTGGCCAGCCCCTCTATCTATTTGTTAGTATTTGTTTCACATCTTTATATGAGATTTCCCATTAATCATGTAGTCCAACATCTGATTCTGAAGTCTCTGGCTGTAATACAACTGGAATCTTTCTGTGTCTCCTGGCCTTTTCTTTGTGATCTTTTCAGTGCATTCGCCATTTCTAGCTGAAATTTGTTACAGTACTCCATCTGACTCCTCTATCATTCCTGCTACCAATCCCATATTCTCATGCAATTATTTCTTCCATTCCTTCTCCTAATACATTGTTTGAACCCTCGATGATTATGAGATTACCATCTCCCTCCATCCTCAGTTACCCATTCAACATTCTCATGTATTTTCTCTACCTCTTCACCTACTGTTTGCAATGTCAGCATGTATACCTGAACTATTGTTTTTGTCATTGGTTTGCTGTTGGCAACAACCCTACCATTGAACTGTTCACAGTAACTCTCTCACTTTCTCCTACCTTCCTAATCATAACAAATCCTACTCTCGTCATATCATTTTCTGCAGCTGATGACAGCACCCTATATTCATCTGATCAGAAATCCTTACTTCATTCCATTTCACATCACTGACCCCCATTGAATCTAGAATGATAATTTGCATTTACCTTTTCAGATTTTTTAGCTTTCCTTCCACATTCAGACTTCTGACATTCCATACTGCAATTCGTAGATTATTCAATGTTTTTCTCATGGTTACCTCCACCTTGGAAGTACCCTCCTGGAGATCTGAATGTTCTGCTAATTTGGAATCTTTTACGAATAAAGATACTTTTTCATTTACAAATCACATGTCCTGTGGATATACATCGGGTGTCTTTGATGCAGGGTTTTCCATTGCCTTCTACAGCCTCGTGCCATTGAACATTGCTGATACTTCTGCCTTTTAGGAGAATTTTTCTGCCCCAAGGGAAAGAGTTTGCCCTGAAAATCTGTCTGCTTCTCCGCTCTCTTTGACATAGTTGGCAGAATGAGGCTGACTCATTGTACCAAAGTCTTCAGTCACCATTTGTTTGTTGATTTGGGAGGAAAGGATCAAACAGAGAGCATCTGGTCATCATTGCTGCTGATTTTTATTTTACTGTAGGTTATCACAGAGAAAATACACTCCATTGTGGAACAAAGTGTTTTTGACACTGAATGACAAAAACAACAATCCGTGAATGACCATACCAACCAGAACCAATTTATCACTATGAAATCACCACTTCAGTCATGCCTGACACTGCACATAACACAGAATAAAGATTTACTTTGGCACAGGAACACTGTCATCAAATGCTGATGGAAAGAAGGAATATTAGGGCCTAATGTCCCATCAACAATAAAGTCATTATAGATTGAGCACAAGATCAAATTAGAGAAAGATTGTAAGGAAAGTGGTCATGCTCTTTCAAAGGAACCATTTTGACTTCTTCCTTAAGCAGTTTAGGGAAACCTTAGAAAATCTAAATCTGGATGGCCAGAAGGGATGGGATTTGCACCACTGTCCTCCCAAATGTGAGTGCAGTATGCATCCACTGTGCCACTTTGCTTAGTACTGGATGCTGAAATTATAGAGAATGGCCATTTTGACTGATGTGTTGCAGTACATGTTGGAATATGTCACAGACAGGGTACATCGGAACCACAAAGTGATTGATCCTGTTTGCCAACATGTCACCTTTGAGAATGAGTTTTTCTGACAAGGAAAACTTTTATATGAGATGGATGGAGGCACAATTACATCTGCTGTCAGTTCTTGCAGATGTTTTGTATAGAATCCTGCTGTCTGATTGTGTACTTCTGTTTGCCTGCAGTAGTCAGCAAGATGACCTCTCAGCACACTGATCTCAAATTATGTTACAGTTTTCTCAGGAACAAATCACAGGTATGAGTATGTTTGTGCCAGTGATACCCCTTCCGTCCACCCCAAAGAAAGAAAATTAGGTCACCTGCTCTCAATCCTGAATATCTCATCTGGGATGCCATAGCATGAGATGTAAATGCTTGAGACTCAGTTCAAACTAATCTCTGTGGAGTAGAGGGCAGTTGAGGATTCATGGATCATGATAGCTCCACAAAGCTTTCACTGTTCATCGAGTCCATGTTACAATATAACACTGCAGTCATCAGAGATGAAAATTGGTGGCTGTATTTGCTATTAGTTAGGTTCCTATAATTCAGTAGGTAATACATGTTTGCCTTGGTTGTTCAACATCCATGTACATACTCCAAGATGAGATCTGGTATCTGAGCATCAAGGTATGAATGAAACAGTGGAAGTAGACATTTCTCTCATCACAAAGCCAAAACTCCAGAGTTTGTGTAAGATATGTGAAAATATGTAAAATCTTTTGTGACAAATGCAATTGATAGCTATATGAAAAATGTGTAAAAGTTTTTAAAGTGCAAGGCAATCCTTGAAAAATAAATTATAGTACTAAAAGAAAAGAATCTGTAACCAGTATGAGAGTCAGAGTCTTGCGTTTATAAAATACATGATTCACTCTGTGTTTGATGAAAAACAATTTTTTGGCAGTGTTTCCAATAATATTTCAAAAAATGAAATATACAGGTAAACAAAATGGAAGAAGTGAATTGCAGTAATTGATAAGACCCAAGGCCGGCCGGTGTGGCCGTACAGTTCTAGGCGCTTCAGTCTGGAATCGCATGGCTGCTACGGTCGCAGGTTCGAATCCTGCCTCAGGAATGGATGTGTGTGATGTCCTTAGGTTAGTTAGGTTTAAGTAGTTATAAGTTCTAGGGGACTGATGACCACAGATGTTAAGTCCCATAGTTATCAGAGCCATTTGAACCATTTTTTGATAAGACCCAAACAGTGCCACACAAACAAATATCTGAGAACAGGCTACACTCTAAAAAAGAAAGAAGAAAAAGAAAAAAAAAAAGAAAAGGAAGAAGAAGTTGAGATTTTCAACTGAAAAGTTGATGTGCATCTGTGATTAGAACATATCAATTCAACAAATAAATTAAAAATATTTTGAATTTGACAGTTGTCGAGGAAAGGGAAGAATGCATTTGACTGCATTGCCATAACATGAGATTTATATGCCTGAGACTCAGTTCAAACCAATCTCTGTGGAACAGACATTAACATTAACTAAAATGTAGATGGATATCTGCAAAATCATAAACAATGGAAACTAATATATCCTGAGGAGAGTGGTAAACTGTATAATATCAAGCATAAATAATCTGTAATGCCACTGAACTGAAAAATTAATGAACATAGTAAAGCTTTGGAAAGATAGGTTCTCATGAAGAATATTTTGAAAAAATAAAAGAGTCCTCAAAGATATTTGGCACCCAAGCAGTAACTGTACACAGATACATACAAATGGGAAAGAATGCAAATTTAATCATTCCTACAGAATATAGTTCGCCTTAGAAGTTTATTAATGTGAGAGAATTCGACAGCTATGCTCTTTATATTAATATAAGCCTAGCAACGCACAGAAATGGGGGTGGGGGGTGGGGGGGGGATGAGGGGGGCAGGGGTATGTTGTAAAGACAATTGCTGCACACAAAATGGAATTCGATCTCATCACAGAAATGACATCTGAAATATCATCAATAAGGCAAGTGGCCAACAAAAGTGCCTAGTACAGATCTCATAGTGGTACGGTTGATGATTTCTACCAAAATATGGAATATGCTGAGTCACAGATAGACAGAACAAAAAGATTTTCACACTTAAAGCTTTCGGCCAATGGCCTTTGTCAACAGTAGATACACACATGCACACACACACACACACACACACACACACACACACACACACACACACACACACACACACACACACACACACACACACACAACTCACACACATAACTGCAGTCTCAGGCAACTGAAACTATTGTTACATTCCATTCTGTATTTTCCATTGTTTGAAAATATGGAAAAAATTATTCATGCATTTTGATAAGAATATAGGAATCCTTCTAGCTGGTGATTTTAATGTAGATTTTTCTAATTTATTATTATTATGAACTGTTAAATGACGTTATGTGTCATATTTATTAGACAGAGTAGATGATCAACTGGACTAGCTGAACACATCTCTAACTGTGTAGTTCATACCTACACCAATTTAGATAACTTTACAACTAATATAATTAACCTTCATGTCTCTTCTCACCTTGGTGGGAAAACTGAAATGCTGAGTATTCATGATTTGCAAAGTATATCACACTGTAGGACACAAACAAGAACACAGCCATAATTAAACAAAGTTTATCATTCCTCTGCATATAAGTGAAAAACAGTTGAGAATCCAGACACAAACATAGAAACAATCCAAGTACAGATACAAGCTGTTGCTGATAATTAGTATGAAAACAATATAAGAGCAAGTACCTGCTGCACTGTGCCTGCAAATGGGAGGGCTCCAGTAGATGGCTTGGTAGGTGCCATAGCATGTGCACAAGTCATGAGGCCCACTACAGGCAGCCACCTGCAGCGGGACTGAGCAGATGCCATTGGTGGAATATCGAAGTGCAGCACAGGAGTGGCATCAGAGTGACAGTTGAAACATACATGGCCTCTGGCTGATGCAACAGGTGATGGTGGCAACAGCAGGAAGAGATTCTGGTCCAGAACTGGTGAGTAGTGGTGGAGGTGGTGTAGTTGTGGACACACGCTGTGGCTGCTCCCAGTAAGTACCATAAAAAAGAACTGTAGGCCTTACTGTGATGCTTTGCTGCAACTGGAAATTATGCTGCTGGTTGGGCTGGCACCTTCAGAACTGAGAGTGTCGATTATTTCTTAAAAGAGGACTAGTGACAAGGGTGCTTGTGGCATCTCAGCATCCATTTCCTCAACATGTTGGAACTGTGACAACAGTGAAGGTGCCAGCTGCTTGGCTGGCAATGCTGGTGTTGAAGACCTGAAGGCACTGGCCCAACAGCAACAGAATTTCCAGTTGCAGCGAAGCATCATGGGAAGGACTGGCAGCAGGTGCTGGAAGGCAGGGTGCCAGGGGAGAGGCAGGAGGTGGTGACATTTTTAAGGAGAGTGAGCCCAGCCCTCCAGCAGGTACACCCCACAAGGCCGGGACAGGCGCTGGGGGAGAAGGCGAAGGCTGCAGCAGTGGATTTGCAGCCCTTCCTATAGTGGAAAGATGCAACTGGTCATGGCCATGTGCCACCAGGCCATCACTGGTGTTCACCACACACAGGTGGCAGCCTCAGCAGCTGTGGACCATGGCCAGAATACATTTCAGTCAGCAGCCAAATCCTCGGGTCCTGATTGTGGAACCAGGAACAAACAACTATGAGGGCCACACCAACAGCATTGGTGGGGCAGCATCAGCAGATGCAGGAGGGTGCATGGCTGGTGGCCGTGGAGCGGAGGACCTCAACTCGACTCTGATCCCCCACTGATGTGAAGCTGTAAGAAGTCAAGAAGAGTGTCAGGACAACATCCATGGATATTTCTTCACTTGAACCTTGAATGTGTGGATGATATGTTCTGTCTCACAGTTAGATCGTGGGTGAAAAGGGGTGGCAGTCACATAGCGAATGTCTTTAGAGGCACAGAACTCATGGAAGGTCTGAGACGCAAGCTGTCTACCATTATCCGTCACAAGGGTATAACTCAGTCCTTCAATAGAAAAAAATTTGGGGAAGGTCTGAATCATAGGTATGGCTGACATTGGATAGTGGTTAACATATGGAAATTTTGAGCATTGAAACCAACAACCAATAAGAATTTAGGAAGGGTTGTGAGTTGGCCATCGAAGCCGTTTATGACAGTGATAAAACTCTACATGCACTGCAATGAAATGCATGCATTTATGTTGATAATTTGTTAACAACTTACACATTTTGTTGAAAGAAAGAGACACAGGTCCCTGGAGTGGGGCTAACGGGCACAACAACTGGTAGATCTGAGGAGAAATCAGCATGGACAAGTCCCCACAGATGCTGCAGTGCAGGCCATGAGAGAGTGTCACCCGCAGTGCTGCCTGTTGGAAGCACACTGACAGCAGTCTGTGATTGGATGCACAGTCACCATTGATGCTGGGCAAAACACATGTCAGTGAGCCAACAGCTTGGTACTTGAGATCCCCCAATGTTCCTGATGTAGGAGCTGGAGCACATCCCGCCATACAGTGGCTGAAATCACAACCCTGAGTGCCAGCCCATCCATAGCTAAGAGAACAACTCCATCAAATACTGAAAGGCAATGATAGGGGGCAAACTAGTTATGCAAATGATCAGAAGCCCTGTCTGGAGGAATAAAGTGAACAACTTGAAGAAACTGGATTGGTAGTGACAGCATATACGATCCAGGAGCCCATAATTGGAAACCCATTCATCATTCATTGCACCTCAACATCTAAGTAGAAACAAAGGAGGTCATCCTGATCAAAGTAGGATCTGATCCCACCAGTAGCCAGGACAGCACACTGGCATAGGCATGTTGTGTGGTAGGCCAAAAGTGTATTTCATAGTTGTAGTGAGACAGAAACAAGGCCCAACACTGGAGGCAACAAGCTGCTTTATCATGCAACTAAGCACAAGGGTTAAACAGTGAAACCAAGGGCTTGTGGTCAGTAATGAGGTGGAACTTTTAACCACACAAGACACATGGAACTTTTTGTGGCTATAGATGATAGCAAGCCCTTCCTCTTGAACACAGAAATATCACTATTGAGCACACTTGAGCGTTTTTGATATGTAAGCTATCATATGCTTGGAACCACCCTCATATCAGTGTGTGAGAATGGCCCCAAGACCACACTGAGAGGCAACCCTTAGCGAAAACTAGGTGGTGACCAGGATAGTGAAAACCAGGTGGTGGCCAGGATAGAAAGTAGCCAAACAAGGGCAGTACATAATTAAGATTTCAAAAGAATGAACACACACTCATAGACTGCCGTTCTTGTAGAGGGGATGGGCCAATGTGGCCACTCCCGGAGTAAATTTGTAAAAGTAAGCAATTGTACCTAAAAATACTTGTGGGACTTGACATTTGTTGGATGAGGCAGAGCTGTGATGGTGGTGACATGATGATGTAAAGGATTAACTCCACTCTGGGAAACTTGACACCACAAATACATAATCGATGACTCAAAAAAGTGTGACTCAGACAAGTTGTGCTTCAACCCTGCAGTATGTAAGACTGTGAATCAGGTACACAACTTATATCAATGTTCTTCTATCAAAAAATAGAGCCATCGTGATGATGTTATCGAGATAGGTGGTGCACCCCAGAATGGGCATCACCAATTGTTCCAAAATAATAATAATAATAATAATAATAATAATAATAACACAGAAGAAACCCACAAAACCAGCATGGCAACACAGGCTACAGATCAGAATAGAAAAACTGAGAAAAGACATCGGACAGCTAACACAATTTATAAGAAATGAAATATCAGACAAAAAACGAAAAAGGTTAGGTAAAATCTCACAACAAGAAGCAATAGAGCAATTAGATGAAAAGAAGCAGAAATTACAAGCATTGGCCAAACGACTTAGAAGATACAAAAAAAGTGAAAATAGAAGGAAACAAAACCAAACATTCAACACAAACCAAAAGAAATTTTACCAAACAATAGATAACACACACATTAAAATAGACAATCCACCAAACATAACAGACATGGAACACTTCTGGAGCAACATATGGTCAAACCCGGTACAACATAACAGGCATGCACTGTGGATACAAGCAGAAACAGACTCATACAAGATGATACCACAAATGCCTGAAGTGATAATTTTGCAACATGAAGTCAACCGAGCAATTAATTCTACACACAATTGGAAAGCCCCTGGAAATGATAAAATAGCAAATTTCTGGCTAAAGAAGTTCACCTCAACACATTCACATCTAACTAAATTATTTAACAGTTACATTGCAGACCCATACACATTCCCTGATACACTTACACATGGAATAACCTATCTGAAACCTAAAGATCAAGCAGACACAGCAAACCCAGCTAAATATCGCCCCATAACATGCCTACCAACAATCTACAAAATATTAACTTCAGTCATTACACAGAAATTAATGACACATACAACACACAACAAAATTATAAATGAAGAACAAAAAGGCTGCTGCAAAGGAGCATGAGGATGTAAAGAGCAACTGATAATAGATACAGAGGTGACATATCAAGCTAAAACTAAACAAAGCTCACTACAGTACGCATACATTGATTACCAAAAAGCTTTTGATAGTGTACCCCACTCATGGTTACTACAGATAATGGAAATTTACAAAGTAGATCCTAAATTGATATAGTTCCTAAACATAGTTATGAAAAACTGGAAAACCAGAATTAATATCCAAACAAACTCTAATAATATCACATCACAACCAATACAGATTAAGCATGGAATATACCAAGGAGACTCATTAAGTCCTTTCTGGTTCTGTCTTGCTCTGAACCCACTATCCAACATGCTAAATAATACAAATTACGGATATAATATTACTGGAACATACCCACACAAAATCACACATTTGCTATACATGGATGATCTAAAACTACTGGCAGCAACAAATCAACAACTCAACCAATTACTAAAGATAACAGAAGTATTCAGCAATGATATAAATATGGCTTTTGGAACAGACAAATGTAAGAAAAATAGGTCAAGGGAAAACACACTAAACAAGAAGATTACATATTGAATAACCACAGTGACTCCATAGAAGCGATGGAAGAAACAGATGCCTATAAATATCTAGGATACAGACAAAAAATAGGAATAGATAATACAAATATTAAAGAAGAACTAAAAGAAAAATATAGACAAAGACTAACAAAAATACTGAAAACAGAATTGACAGCAAGAAACAAGACAAAAGCTATAAATACTTATGCTATACCAATATTGACCAACTCATCTGGAGTAGTGAAATGGAGTAACACAGACCTAGAAGCACTCAATACACTTACACGTTCACAATGCCACAAATATAGAATACATCACATACATTCAGCAACAGAAAGATTCACATTAAGCAGAAAGGAAGGAGGAAGGGGGTTCATCGACATAAAAAACCTACATTATGGACAGGTAGACAATTTAAGAAAATTCTTTCTAGAACGAGCAGAAACTAGCAAAATACACAAAGCAATCACTCATATAAATACATCGGCTACACCACTGCAATTTCATAACCACTTCTACAACCCTTTAGATCACATATCATCAACAGATATGAAGAAAGTAAATTGGAAAAAGGAAACACTACATGGCAAGCACCCGTATCATCTAACACAGCCACACATCGATCAAGACGCATCCAACACATGGCTAAGAAAAGGCAATATATACAGTGAGATGGAAGGATTCATGATTGCAATACAGGATCAAACAATAAACACCAGGTATTACAGCAAGCATATTATTAAAGATCCCAACACCACAACAGATAAATGTAGACTTTGCAAGCAACAAATAGAAACAGTAGATCACATCACAAGTGGATGTACAATACTAGCAAATACAGAATACCCCAGAATACATGACAATGTAGCAAAAATAATACATCAACAGCTTGCCTTACAACATAAACTTATAAAACAACACGTTCCCACATATAAGTATATACCACAAAATGTACTGGAGAATGATGAATACAAATTATACTGGAACAGAACCATTATAACAGATAAAACAACACCACATAACAAACCTGACATCATACTCACCAATAAAAAGAAGAAAGTAACACAAACTAATCGAAATATCCATACCCAATACAACAAATATACAAAAGAAAACAGGAGAAAAAATTGAAAAATACATCCAACTGGCTGAGGAAGTCAAGGACATGTGGCATCAGGATAAAGTTGACATTATACCAATTATACTATCAACTACAGGAGTTATACCACACAATATCCACCAGTACATCAATGCAATACAGCTACATCCAAACTTATATATACAATTACAGAAATACGTAATTATTGATACATGTTCAATTACCCGAAAGTTCCTAAATGCAATATAACATATACCGTACAGTTAAAAGGAAGTGACGCTTGATCAAGGTCTGGGTCACTTTCCATTTTTAACCAGACTTAATGTCTGAGAAAGTAAAGAAATAATAATAATAATGCTGAAAAATCACTGGGGCACTAGTCACCCTAAATGGGAGGCACTGAAATTGGTACAACCTAAGGGGCATGTTAATCACAAGGAGCTACTTAGAACCCTCATCCAATGGAACCTGTACGCAGGTTATAGTTAAATCAGTTTTGGAGAAAAAGCTTAGCAATAACTCGGCCAGATGGGCCAAACGGTAGGTGTCAATGATAAATTGTGTGTTAACTGAAACTTTAAGCTGACTAGACAGTTTTTTAACAGTCACAAGGGAGTAGACCTCTCACTCAATATAATAGGCTGTGTGACCGGCAACGGTGTCAGCCTGTCAAACTCTGATTTCTCTTGATCACACAAAGCCACTGAACAGGGTGCACATGGGAAAACTGTGGCTGTGCTGTATGGTTCAAAATAATGTGGGTCACAAAATTAATAGCACAACCTAACCCACCCAAGAAAAAGAGACAAAAACTCAGAACACAGAAAACCTAACTGCTGGTAAGGGATTTGATCAGAAACAAGGTGCACCATATCTGAAATGGAAAAACCAAAAAGCACTGAAAGCCTCCAGACTGAACAAATTATTGGTGCTAGCATTATATACTACCAAAGGAGTCAAAGAATGAACCACAGATTTATTCATAGTGGGAGTCATACATTTCACCAGAATTGGAATATGCTGTTTTTTGTAACTCACCAAATGTTGAGTATTCAGAGACAATGATGGAGATCCCAAATTCAGGTAAGTTTGTGAGTGCAATGAAGTCACAGCTGCAGTTGTGTCCACTTGTAGTCTGAGCACTTTGTACAATACTTCCACTTTGGAAAACAGTTTGTTATGATTTGTAAGCACTAGACACACAATTAACATCCATGTCCATGTCCATAAGAGGGGATGAGGAACAACAGTCAGACACTATATGTCCTTTTTTCCTACAGCTGTTCCAAGTCACCTAGTGCTTAGAGCATGTGGCTGTCACATTTCATGAAACAATTCGGTCAAGCTGGGAGTGTGGAGTTATGCCATTGCTGTGGCTGTTAATTAGCACATTGCTACCCAGTGCAGCATGGAGGCTGTGTTTGTAAGGCTGCCTTGTCATCCTTTCCCCTGATACCTAATTGATGCCCAACAACCAGGAACAGGAGACACTGTGGCAATGTCACACCAAGCCATCAATCTGTTCACCAGCAGCACATGATACCCTGAAAGAGTGAGCAACTGACACACCACCTTCTCAGAAGCCAGCTGAATGATGGTATCACAGACCAATGACGAGCATTGGTATCAAACTAACATTTGCGACTGAGGCTGTGAGTTGGCCAACGAAGCCGTTTATGACAGTGATAAAACTCTAAATGCACTGCAATGAAATGCATGCATTTATGTTGATAATTTGTTAACAACTTACACATTTTGTTGAAAGAAAGAGACACAGGTCCCTGGAGCGGGGCTAACGGCCACAACAACTGGTAGATCTGAGGAGAAATCCAAGAAAGGAACCAAGTCTAACACATATTTGTGTTAGTGTCACGAAAAGTGAGGAAGTGTTGGTGAATCTGGTTTTCATAACCCTTCCCCAATCTTTCGCTGCATAGCCATAAGGGGCAAAGGGTAGTTAGTATGTCAACAGTGTGGAAGCCTGCATAGTCAGTGCAGCTGACAATGTTAAGTGCCTATTGCTGCTAAACGAGAGATTAGAGCACTACCCCCTTGGGCAAAAGAACCAAAGGAATAACCAAATAGACTGAGCACACAGAAGTGAACATAGCATTCATCACTATTTGTACTGCACTGTAAGACACAAGAAACAGCATGGCCACAATTAACCAAAGTTCATTCTTTTCCCACATAGAAGTGAACAGTAGCCGAGAACACAGACACAAACATAGAAACAATTCAGGTACTGATACAAGCAGTTGCTGACAGTAAGTAAAACATAATATAAGAGTGAGAGCTTGCTGCACTGCGCTTATAAAAATGAGGTCTTTGATAGATGACACTGTGGATGTCATGCTTTGTGCACAAGTTATGTGGTCCACTGCAGGTTGCCTCTGGTGGCTGGTCTGGGCAGGTGCCATTGGCATTATGTTTGAAGTGTAGCCCGTGGTGCTGTGGTGTGTATCCAGGTATTACATACAGGGTTATAGCACAAAGAACACATGAGATGGGAAAAAAATTAGATGTGTAAATGAAAAATATTTACAGATGTTGGTGTTCCCAGTGCAGTATGAGACTTGTAAAGCTGCTTATTACACAGAAAAAAGTTGCAGACAAGTGTAATACCTTTTATAAGACACTGTTTATATACTTTAGTGTAATATGACCAGTTGCTTTCAAATGAAAACATTTTAAGTTATGTAAGCCTGTCTCATGAAGTGAAACAACTGACAGAAAAAATTGTTCATATTGTGGAAAATATATGTATAATTCCTGGAGAAATTAGCTAGAGATAACTACCACACTTCTCAAACAGTCTGTAAACAAATCTGAAATATATACAGAAAGAAACTGTTAACCTAAAATAGTAAACTTTTACAACATTAGCAAACAGTGTAGAACTGTGTTAATGAGAGACTTAGCAGAAACCAAAACCTTGTACTCACGGTATCCAAAAGAAGACTGGAAGTGTGGATGTTCTAGTCATTTGTGTGATCAGTATAACTTTCAATACAATAATACTGATATCACTTTTAACAATCATTTTATCAGTTCATGTTATTTACATATGAACATTCTTGATAATTATAGAATTTCTTATCAGTTACAAAAATCAAGGTATATGCACAAAACAGATACAGCTGAAATGAAGAGAATCTTAAATAAAACTCAGAATAAAGTCTCTACAGGATGAAATTTCCTGTGTATTTTTAAAAGATCCAAACACTTTCTCATTCATGTTCTAATCCTTCGATGAGTAAATGAATGTGTATTACCTCTGAATTATCAAGCCATAGCACAAAAAGGATAATAGTGATGAAGTTGAAAAATACCAATGCGTCAGTTTAACCATATAGACACCAGCACATTTTCAATAATGTGTATTAGCTAGGGGGAGGTATTCTATATCCACCCTAAAAAAATCATTGATTGTTGTAGATATTAGATATATTTTAAAGAGGTGTTGAAGTATAAGCAGGGCCCTGAACCTGAAAAAAAAGCCTAATTTAATCATTGGTAACAGTTGGTTTAAGAATCATAAAAGAAGATTATGTATATGGAAGAGAACCTGGAGACATTGGAAGTTTCAGAAAGATTATGTATTGGTAAGGCAGATTTTAAACAGTAAAACATTGCCAGGAAAAGTTTGGAATCCAAACATAATTCATTGGTTATGAACTGCAGATGAACATTGAAGAAATTGCAAAAAAGTAGGAAATTAAATTCATGGAGCCTACGTAAACTGAAAGAACTAAAGGCATTGAGAGTTAAGGGAGCATTAGGCTTCAGTAGACACAACAGGGGAAAGGTATAAAACGGGAGACTAACAGGTAGCTTTGAGAGATGAAATTGTGGAGGCAGCAGAGAATCAAATACAGTAAAATACAACACCCTGTAGAAATGCCTGTACACCACACAAAGTAATAAATGGCTAGAGCAGAAATGAAAGGGTGTTGAGATATGCAGGATTATGGGAAAGATATATGTCACCAATAGGAAAATTGAATAGATCTTTGATGGAAAGTGAAACAGCTCTATGAATGTTAGAAGCACAAATGGCAAGCATGTTATAAGCGAAGACGGGGAAGCTGAAAGGTGAGAACAATAACTAGAAAGGCTATTAAATGAAAATGAACTCGAAATTAATATTTAAGGATGAGAAAAGAAATTAGGTGAAGGTGAGATGGGAAATATGATACTGCAGGAAACATTCCACTGGGTATGTAAGACATATGATTGGCAAAATATTTGTAGATTTCAAGAAGAGTGTCATAATTCCAGTAGCAAAGAAGGCAGGCATTGATAGGAGTGAATATTACTGGGCTATCAACCTAATAAGTCATGGCTGCAAAATACTGACACAAATTATTAACAGAAGAATGGAAAAACTACTAGAAGCTAGTCTCAGAAAAGAACTGTTTGAATTTTGCAGGAATGTAGGAGCACACAAGGCAATACTGATCTTAGAACTTACCTTAGAACATAGAAAGAAGAAAGACAAACCAATGTTTATAGCATTTTTGGATTTAGAGAAAGTTTTTGACAATGTTCACTGGAATATTCACTTCAAAATTCTGAAGGTAGCACAGATAAAATACAGGGAGGAAAAGTTTATTTACAACTTGTACAGAAGCCAACCTGCAATTATGAGCTGAAGGACATGAAAGGACAGAAATAGGTGAGAAATGAGTGAAACATGTGGGGGGGATAATGAGTTTATCTAGACATTAGTATGTACTGCCTGGCAGTGTGCGATTACTTCTCAATCCCACTGTTAATAATATGTCCATTATTGAAATTGCTTTCTATAATGACCTATTATCTTCATTATGAATTTGTGTTTAGGAAATCTTAATACCCCTAATGTCACATTACTTTAATCAATAGTTCATAAGTTATCATCGTTTCATCAATGTCCAGGTTAAATTGAGTTCCACTGTAGGTTAAGGTTATGAACACCAAATTTGGCACTAGGGTTTAGTTGTACATTATATTCAAGGGTAAGTGCCATATTGTGATTGGAGTATTAGTTTTTGAGTTATTCATGTTTATTTCCTTTTTGGTCATATCACTCTAGATTATCTAGTATCAATTTTGGTCAGATATTATCAAGTGAATTGTGTAAGTAAGTTTAAATGATGAAGCTTGTGATTAAGCAAGCTGGGGTAATTTTTACTTCCCCACTTGTTTTGCCATCTGCCTCCTTAAAATTCATGCTTTTAGTTTTGACTAATTACCATTAACATACGTGAGTATAATATGCATTTCCATAAAAAAGAAAGGTTGGCCCTCAGTTTTAAAGAATGTAACACCAGATCTAATTTTGTGCTTAGTTTTTCATGTGTAATTGATTTTATAATTTATTTTGACTATTTCTAGTTAGTATCTTTTGTTATAGGGTGAAATCAGTTATTGTTTCATAACTTAAATTCTATTGTTGACATATAAGCAAATATAAATTCTGTACTAAGTATAAAAATTAGGAGGAACAACTAATAGTATTCCTAAAGTATCTATTTGGATCTATTCAAAAACATGTTAGCAAAGCCAGCCCTTAATTAATTCCAAAATAATTGACAGTTTTGTTGAAGGTATTGTTTGTGTAACAATATATGTTAATTTCATCATTTAAACAAATAATTCAGCCTAACTGTTGTAGTAGATGAAACTGTTAAAAAGAACCCATTTTTTGATGTATAGAGTTAATTTAATGAGTAAAATTTCTGTAAATTAAACATCGAACAATGTGAAGTTTCAGTACCTATTATTGTGAGGATATATAAGGGCCCAATTTATGGCCTGAGACAGTCAGTCCACAGCCGAGTTTCAGACGAGAAACCTGTGTTGCTTAGAACATGAACAATGCTTCATCTTAACTGTGAAATAAGTGTAACACAATTAGACCATGTGTTAAAACAATGACAGTGTCTGTTTCCATATGTACCTTTTTATTCTTCAAGAAATGTGAACTATGTGGTTAAGCTTGTACTGCTCATAGATGTTCACCAGAAACTGCTGTAGCAGTATGTGGATGTTCACCTGGAACCTTTTAATGAAGCTTATCGTAAATTAAACAATAGCACATTGGCCATATAACCGTGTAATATTGTGGGTTGTGAACACTGGACTGTCAAACGCAACTGTGCATCTGTCAGCTACATCATTTAAAGTAGTCATTGTTGCACTTCCACAACCTGTTTTTCAGCAGTGTAGCAATGCAGTACGTCGACGCCTAGGACAATCAACGAAGAAATAAAAAAGCAAATCGTCACAAGCGGTGCTAAGTTTGAAGTATTTTATACTGATAATGATGCATGTAGGAATTTTTGAAACATCACATGGAAGTTGTAAAAGGCAATTTTTTTCAGTTAGAAAATTCCTACAGGCACACTGTTATAGATAGGAAGACACAATTTGTCTTGAGGAGGAAGCAGTGGATTTTCTCCTTTGGTAAAATTCGCAGAGTCTGTAGCCTCCAGGATACATTAGCAGAGAGTGGTTTAGTGTTTCATTGTGACCATTACAGGGTGTGTGCCAGTAATAAAAATCTGCAAGTCAACAATGGAAACTCCAGGTAGGAATATTGACAATGTAAGGAAATGATAGATTACTACTCGCCATGAAGATGACACATTGAGTGCAGACAGGCACAATGAAAAGACACTTACTCATCAGATTTTGGCCAAAGCCTTCTTCAGAAAAGGAAACACACACACACACACACACACACACACACACACACACACACACACACACACACACACACACTTACTTTCATTCACACAAGCAAGCAACCTCAAGCACACATGACTGCCATATATATAATGACTGGCATTCTGCCTGAGCTACTGGTGATTGTGGTCATGTGCACATATTTTGTATTTAAATGTGTTTTTGTATCTGTTTCATGTCACTGGAGAATGTTGTAACACTGTAACATGATATCAGCAGCATCATCGGCACTGCTGCCAAGCAGTCGGTTGACTGTGATAACGTAGATTTTCCCGGCGTATCAAATACTGATGATTTTCACGGGTTTGCAGCCGGGTTCCATCGTCCTGACGACAACACGATATTTCAGCGGACCATCTGGCCGCCATCTTCAGGTGAGATTGAGTGCACAATCACGCCAGAACTGAAGAGACCTCAGATTCGGCAGCTCCTTTATACTGTGGGTACTGGCCGTTGCGCGTGCGCGAGCAATGGAAGAAATGCCCTCTGTGAGGTGAAGAATTGCAGTGGCGCCAGCAGTGAAAACTGTCAAAAGTGAGGAATCGCAAAATTAAAATGCAGCCAGTCAGAAACCAGACTGTTGTTGTTTTATCTGTGATAAAATAGGATTCCATGTCTTGCTTAAAGGAAAACCTTTATCCCTGTTAATAATATCATCAGACAGACGTATTTTAATTGATTCTTTCAATGCACAATCCCAGTAATGGGAAGCCAAGGCAATAATTTGCGTCTCTTTGAAGGACATATTGTGCCCTTCATTAAGACAGTGTTCAGCAACAGCTGATTTTTCCGGCTGGAGCAGACGTGTATGCTGTTGATGTTCCACACATCGATCTTGAACTGTACGAATAGTCTGTACAATGTAGGCCTTGCCATAGTGACAGGGAATCTTGATACCCCAGGCTGGCAAAAATGGCTTGTTTGTTGGAGGATTCTTCATAACGTAAGCTACGGAGTGATCCTACCGATCGGATAAAGCGGAAGACCATCTCTCTTATTAAGAAGAGCTCATTGCCTGAGGATATCATTAAAAAACTTCATCCAGGGGCGGCAGCACCACCCAGGCTGTATGGTATACCCAAGGTACATAAACCTGGGGCACCTCTTCGTCCGACCGTTAGTAATCTGGGTGCCCCTACTTATAATTTGGCTAAATATCTTGCTTCTGTTCTGAGCCCACATGTTGGGAAGTGTGAACACCACATATCCAACTCGTCCGATTTTATTCAATGCCTGACATCTCTACGCCCTGGAACATCTGACCTTCTAGTGAGCTTTGATGTTGTTTCACTTTTTACTCAGGTACCTTTGGAGGAATCTTTATTGCTAATTAGTCAGCTCCTGGATGACAAAACTAGTGAGCTGTGCCGCCATGTATTGACAACGATATATTTTTTATTTAATGAAGCGATTTTTTAACAAACTGACAGTGTGGCTATGGGGAGTCCTCTTTCCCCTATTGTCGCCAATCTCTTTATGGAAGATACTGAGCATAAGGCACTTAGGACATCTTCTCTTAAACCTACATGTTTTTTGAGATACGTGGATGATATTTTCATCATTTGGCCACATGGAATGGAATCTCTTCATCGATTTGTAGATCATTTTAACTGCCTTCATCCACGAATCAAATTTACAATGGAAATTGAAAATGATGGCAAATTACCTTTTTTGGATGTCTTAGTACATAAGAAAGAAAATGAGACTTTGGGCCACAGTGTATACCAAAAACCCACGCATATGGACCGCTACCTCCATGCCACAAGTTGTCATCCACAACATCAATGCTTGGGAGTTTTACGCACATTGGTCAAGAGGGCTTATGCTGTTTCGGATTCCGATAACTTGAAACAGGAGTTGGATCACCTTAAGATTGTTTTCAGGCAGAATGGGTATTCTGATCACCAAATTACTCGTGCTTTTCAATTTGGACCCCCACGAGAACCAACGGTGGACACCCCTAAATCTGTTCCTTTTTTACCCTTCGTGGGAAGTATTTTTTGCTTTTTCAGGCTATACATGGTTCAGGTGCGCATGTAATATGCATTCACTACAGGAATATGTAAACTTGTTGTCTATGCAAATTTTCTTTTGAACTTATATCTGAGTTGTTTATACTCATATTTTACTAAACAGCATTAGTATTAAAAGTTATAACCAAACAAAGTTATGATAACATCACATAAGAAAGAAACACTGGTGAGCTAATAAGAAGCAGGAGGTTATTATTACCACTCATTCAAAATCAAGCACTCCTGACTTGCTGAAAACATATTTGGAATTATCTAAAGGTAATTAACTTACAAAATAGTTGACTTCAAAAGTCCAGACTCTCCTAATTTCAATCATCTATTTTGCTTTAATGAATGTAAGATCCTGAAGTTTGACAATATACTTCTGTTGTTATAGTTTTGCCGAATCAGATAACACCCCTCACTACATGATATAATCAATAACTAAGATTTTGAATAATTTAGAATCATGTATTTTAAGATGGTTGTCATAATCATAAACAGAAGATTTCATAAACTATGTAATAATTATATCCCATATACCTTTGTGAATAACTAACATAAAACAGTTTTTATAATCCAAATCATACTAGAGTCTTAGATTCCATGCAGAACAGCAAAATCCAACCTAACCAAATTCAAAGCATTACGTATCATCAGAATTCACATAATGTTCTTCTGCCTGTCTTTAAATAGTCATCCTCCTCCAAAAATCACATGTTCGTGGTCAGCCACTGTAAATTAACATCCTGTGAGAGGCCATATCTGAGTGATACACAGACAGTTAACATCTCTAGGTCAGTTCAAATTAAAAGTTTTTGGCCAGGACTTATCCAGATAGCATTAGTACAATGAGTGGTGTGAAAGTCTGCATATTACTAGCTTAAAGCTGGTTAAACTGGCACTTTGTGTTACAGCATAATACACATAATAAATACATCTGTAGAAAAAGCAACACTTTGCACTTCAACATAATTCATACAATAGGTACATTTGTAAAAAGTGTAGGACCATGTAATATCATTTCTCTTAAACCTGTGTGAAACTGTAAACTTGTGACTTCTGAGTGCTAGTATTCTGCTAACAATATTTACTTGACAGTATTATTGATTATGTGAACATCTTACTGCTCTCTGTGTGTTGTAACAATCATAATTCTGTCATCATATGTTCTGGCAATGTGAATTTTAACCACATCTGTGATGCTGTTTGGTCGCTGGATGATTCTCCTTTTTTGTGGGACTATTAAGAAGGAGATGCGTCTTTGTTTACCTTTGTATATTGTGATTTGTGAAACTGAAACTGGTGAAAATATATTGGGATTAATCATATTTAAAACACATTCGATGTCCAGTATAATCATTTGAATCTATCCTACTGGGTATCAGTTCTCAGTATTATTTCAGTTGAATGAGATGTGGGATTTCAAGATTCTTTCAAAATCAAATGCAGCAAACTCTATAGGTAAGAGGAATGTTGCATATGGCGCCCCTGAAGTGAGGAACTGTTCCAAATGGGCACAACAATTCAAAACTCACGTAGCATTGCAATGTGAAGTGGGGAAAAAAAAAAAAAAAGAGAACACATGCTAGCACCAATCCAAATTTCCATTCTCACCTAGCTGTCTTGGTATTCCCCCTAAACTGAAACAGCATTGCAGAGGCCCTCCAACTGTATTTGAATAGCACTTGAGCATCAAAAGAAATGGGGGATCCTGCATGAAACCCAAGCATAGCTTTTTTAATCAAATGAAACTATATAGTTAGAGAGACCTTTTCAAGTCTTTAACATCTATGATGTACATATACCGACTGAAGAGACCAATGAAAATTTGTATCAAGGGTGTCAGCTCAGACATAAACATTTGTGAGAAGGTAGTGACAGTGTCTTTAATCTGGGTTTACAATGATGCTAAGAGACAGCACTCCAAACTTGACACTATCCTTATAGTTAAGTTTAGAGGCATCCTAAGGGACATGTCTGTGTTGTGTTATACTGCACCAAGTGTGTCTGAAGTGTATGCAAAAGTTGTCACCTTTTGATCTAGAAAATTAATTATTCTTGTTTGGGAGAAATGTTAATATTATTGGGAGTAGGATTATTTGGTATCAATTCTTAAGTCAGGCTTTATTTAACATATGGCAAATAAAAGAGATGTTGAGTAAAGAGACTTCATGCATCGCAGGTCACATTATGAATGCTCAGATGCTAAGTAAATGAAACACAGGCAGATAAGCAATTGCTTAGAATGAAGAAACAGAAAAAAATATGCATATAAGCTAACATGATGTAATTTTAATGGACATCACAATAAAGCTGATCATACCCAGCTATTTAGTCAGATTTGGGATCCAGGCAAAAACAATAATTGTAATTAAAGAATGTGACATATTAAACATTCAAGAAATTCTCATAAAATGAAGGTTAATATACACATACACAAAAAGAGAATGCCTTAATACTAGTATATGGGAATAACATGTGAACCTATGACTAGATTGCATATTGTTAATGAAAAGGGAACAACTTTGTTAATCATCATTGTGATGTTAGTGGTTGTTGTAAGGTTAATTAGTATGAAGATTTGAACAAGGTTGGTGTAAGCATAATAGGTAACAATAGATACCGATTTGGCTCATAATGTGGAATATTTTGGTGTTTGTATAATGGATAAGATCTAGTGTGATCTTCAAGATGTGAGCTAGAAGCTCAAGGAACAAGTGAAGGCAAATTAAGCTGAGAAAGGTAATGGATGTTATACTCAGAAGTGTATGATGATAAGATGTGCAGTGTGGATTATGAGAAAACAAAAAGTATTTGAAGACAGAGCAGTTTAATAACCACTATACAGAAAGACGAGCTTGTTATACGACTGGAAAAGCAAAAGGGGGTGGTATTAGTCTTAACACCTGACAAACTGACATAGTGAATGGGGGATGTAGTGTAGCAAGGGGAGTTATGGGAACAAAGGATATGTTGTAGGGAGAGTTCCAACCTGCTTAATTCTGAAAAGCTGGTGCTGGTAGGAAGCATCCAGATGGCACAAGCTGTGAGGCAGTCACTGAAGTAAAGCACATCATGTTGTGCAGCTTGCTGAATAACTGAGTGGTTCAGCTGTCTCCTGACCCCCGTTTGTTGGTGGCCGTTCATCCAGACAGACTGCTTATTGGTTTTCATGTCCGCATAGAAAGTGGCACAGTGGTTGCAGCTTAGTTTGTAGTGGTAACCCACCTTTGATTGGTTAGGAGATGTCTGTAACAGGACTGGAGTAGGTGGTGGTGGGAGAATGAATGGGCAGGTCTCGAATGTCAGTCTGTTGCAGGGATACGAACCATGAAGCAAGCAAAGGGGTGGGAGAAGTGATGGAGTAGGGATTGACAAGGTTCAGTGGGTGATGGAATACCACTGTGGGAGGGATGGAGGAGGATAGTGGGTATTCTTTTGATATTCCTCATTTCATGGCACAGTAAGAGGTAGTTGGAGTCCTGACAGAGAATGGCATTCAGTTGATCCAATCCTAGGTGGTGGTGTTCCTTTGTGGCTGAATGGTGGATATGTGGGAGAGGGTATGTCACTGGAGAGGGAGGGCATGAGAGATGTTTTTCTGGACAAGGTTGGAAGGGCAGTTTCAGTCTGTAAAGGCCACAGTGAGACCCTTGGCATATTTGGAGAAGGACTAGTCACTGCTACAGATGTGACAACCACGAGTAGCTGGAGTGTATGGAAGGGACTTCTTGCAATGGAATTGGTGGCAGCTGCAGAAATGGAGGTATTGCTGGTGGTTGATAGAGACAAATATAAACTTCTCTCTCTCTCAGCAAAGAGCCTAGGAGTAATACCATAAAGAAGATACATCAAGTTGCAGACAGGTGCAATTAAAAGACACTCAATGTGGCTTTCGGGCTCAGCCTTTGTCAGTAAAGACACACACACAAGCATACCTGAGGCACACACAACTGCCAGCTCCAGCATCTTGGGCTGGAGTGCATGATGTGGGATGTGAGCAGCAATCTGGAGAGGGTGGGGAAGGGGAAGGGGGAGGGGAAGGGGAAGGGGAAGGGGAAGGGGAAGGGGAAGGGGAAGGGGAAGGAATAGTAGTGTATAGGTGGGGAGAGAGACAAACACTGTCCTGTGGAGTCTGCAGGGACTAGACTCCAACAGGCACAGCATCAGGAAGTTGTGGGGCAAGGAGGTGGGGAAAAAAGAACAAAAAATGAGAGGAACAGAGAAAGACCCCTATGTCCTATCATTCTTCCCATTCTTGTCTCCCACCCAGTTTATTTGCAGTCCTCGGCTAACACATCAGCCTGTCTTTCCCACTCCTCTCATCTTTTTTTGTTTCTTTTTTCCCCACTTCCTTGCCCCACAACATCCTGATGCTATGCCTGTTGGAGTCTAATCCCTGGCACTCCAACCGACAGCATTTATCTTTCTTCCCACCCTTACACTACTACCCCTTCCCCTTCCCTACCTCCTCGAAATTGCTGCTTGCATCCCACATGATGTTGCATTGTGGCCCGAGATGCTGGAGTTAGTGGTTGTGTGTGCATGAGGTGTGCTTGCTTTTGTGTGTGTGTGTGTGTGTGTGTGTGTGTGTGTGTGTGTGTGTGTGTGTGTGTGTGTATGTAGCGATCTATCTTTTCCTACATTGTTGATACTCCTACCTGGTGTTTCCATTGTTTGATAGTCTAGGAGTAATAATAGATGAAAATTTAAATTGGACTGAGCATGTAACTGCAGTCTCCAAGAAGGCATCAGCATCTGCCCATGTCCTAAAAAATATAAAAATCTCCTCCTTCCTGACAGAAAAATAAACTTTTACAAACATTAACATTTCCAACACTTGATTACAGTGATGTTATCCTGCAAGATCATTATCCTGCAAGATCTTTCTCTGGAAAACTCACAGTGCCTGGAACTGGCTATGAATGCCTGTGTTCAATATACTTGTGATGTTCAACTCTTTGAAACATTTCACCATGAAATGCACAGCTATTCTGGCTGCATACAGACAAGTACAGAGATTTCCATATCCTCTGCTCCTCTACTGTCTTATCAACATATGGTGTCCCTCATATCTCTCCTCAGCCTTAACACTCTTGGCTGAACAACATAGCAGAAACACCTGTTCTCATCAGAGCAAAATTCTTTTTGTTCCACTCCACCATTCAGCCTTTTCGTAAAGTCCTTTCAGGCAGCAGAAACCCGACTCTGGAATAACATTTCACATTATACTGGGGAACTGAATAACATCTCCAGTTTCAGAAGACAGTTAATGAAATATCTACTGAAGCAACAGTAATGGCTACCACTGCTCACACACATTATCTCTGTACATCCGTTTTTCCAACCAGATCTTTCTCATTTCTGATTATTCTTAATGATGCAGTCTTCTTGAATATCCTTTCCCCAGTCTGTGCTACATCAGAAAACATCTGCTTTGAACACCTACAAATTGTTTATATATCTGTCACTATCATTACTGTTATTATTGTCATTGTTAATATTATTATTATTAATGACAGAAGCAGCAGCAGCAGCAGCAGTAGTAAAAGTACTGCCAGCATTAACTGTATCAGTTCTTAGTCTGTATTATTTACTCACATTGTCTCTATATACACTCAAATCATTGTAATATTATTTGTCACATTACAATTGTTATTTCTTAGGTAACTGTGATGTAAAAAGGGTACTGTGTGTGTGTGAAATTCTGGTACAAAGTAAGAGAGACCTGATGATTTTAATCAGATCAGGATAAATAAATAAATAAACTGTGAAGAGTTGGTGGAGGAAATGGCTGGTGTGTTTTTGCATAGGAGCATATATTATGAGTAATAGTAAGAAGGTATTGGTTCATGAGAGCAGAGATTCTCCCAGTGAGGGCACAGTAATCAAGCACAAGGGGGCATCCTGGGTGGTTTGGTTCAAGGATTTTAGGAAGTATGTATAGGTTGGAAGTGCAGGGAGAGTTAGTGGTGAGGAGAGAGACATACCCAGGGGACAGGTTCTAGGATCAGCCTGAGGATTTGAGGAGGGACTGGAGCTCCTGCTGCAGTTCAGGTATGTTGTCACTGTGGGTTTTTAGGTGGACAAACCCTACAGATGCAGAGTCTCTCTGCCAGGTTCTGCTGTTCTTTCTATGGATGTAAGGTTGGTTTCCTTGTTGAGGAATTTGGGAAATGATGAGGCAACATTTGAGGTTAGGAAATTCTGTAGGAGTTAACAGGAGTTGTTTTGGGGGAGTGGGACTGGATCACAGTTGGATAGAGGAGTGAATAGAGCCAGGTAGGGTTCAGTATTGGTTTCCAATTGAGTCTAATTGGCAGGGTTGCTGGCAAAAAAGTGTTTCCATTGTAGGAATTGAGAGAAGGTCTTTAACAAGTCCAGCATGACTGAATTTAGCAGTGGAGCAAAAGGTATGGCCTGATACTTTTGTGGGATAACATAATGACCATATGTTGACAATACAACATGGTGATTGGTTGGTTTTATATAAAAGAAAAATACAGTCAAAAATAATAATTCAGGGAGAAGTTACAGAAAGAAAAACAAAAAGATGTTTTCAAAGCAGATGTAGTATATTGGAAGATACATCAACACTCTTTCTCAGATATATTCTACAGCATTTTCTTCCATGGCAAATGGGGAAAACATCATAGAAGTTTTAAAATACACTGTTGGTAAACAAAAAATGAACTACTCTAAATATGTGACATAGAAACATTATATTCATATGGAGCATTCACCAAGACAAAAATCAAATAGGACACACATAATGAGCATTAAAATGCTGAAGCCATAACAACTGTAACTGAATTGCTGAAAGAAACGCTGCAATTGTCATACTGAATCAATAAACATTTGAGAGATAACTATGTGACACATTACGTGCAGCAAACTGCATTTTATTGAGGTCATACTGCTGATGTGTGAAAGGCTGCACAGTGCTTCTTAAGAACTGCCAAACAATTTAGTCTGAAACTATCATCTAAACAATGACATTGAGGCAAATGGACCAACGAAGATGCACATGCTTATCATCCTAGCTCTAAACAACAGTGGAATACACATTGATACTGAACTCCATCATCAATTGCTGGTAGCACAGTGATCACAGCATAAATTTAGACCAATGTTGCACCCAAAGTGTAAGACAGTACCATCAGAAACAGTTTTCTACATGCTGGACTTTGAGCAGGATTGTCACCCCTGCTTCTCTTACACCTCATCATTGAGCAGTGTGCTTCTAATTGTGTAGCAAAATATGCAGCTGCTGAGATCAATGGTACAAACTCATATTCAAGGTCAAGAATGGATTTTACCTTGGCGTGAGGATATTGTTGACCAAGACAGCAGTAACTAGTGATGTCTGTAAGGTGGCAACATGCAGCACCAATTCCAGGCACCATTTTGTGGTGCCTACAATGACTATACACAGGTGGTATATGTTGAAGGAACACTGAACAGTGCTGGGTACATCCTGTAACAGTTGTGGTACTAAATGTAACACTTCTGTCACTAAATGTAACTGTTGTGCTACTTAATGTAACTGGGTTTTCTCCTTGATGCTGTCAATTGTCAGGATGAGCATTCTCAAGCATTCTGTCAGGGTGAAAATATTAAATAAATAAACTTTTCTCTCTTAACAACATGTGGGCAGGGTGGGTTCTTCCTTGGCTCAGGTATGAGGTAGAATGAAACAGCATTTTTACATAAGATAACTTTTATTGGAAGTTTCGTACAACTGTATCTTACTGGGACGTTCTGGTTCGGAGAGCGGCAGCCATGTCGTTTGCGTAGCCTTCTGCTGCGGCAGCAGCGGCGGCGGCGGCGGCGGCAGCAGCGGCGGCGTCTGATTACGCGTAGCGGTGTGTATCTCGTGTCGCCGTCTCGCCCAGCTGACCGGAGACGCGCAGCGCGAGGTGGCCCGTTTAATTATTGCGAGCGACGTCGTGCATCGGATGGTGATACCTTGAATGTGGCATCCCAGTGTTTCTCTTCTCTAAGCGGCCGCATGTGTTGTGCGTCGACCAGCGGAGCGGCGCGGCGGGGGAAGGCCAGTGTCCCGGACTCGAACCACGGACTCCCGCTTGCCAGTCTTCGGCTGTCAGGTCTTCATCCCAGCTCACAGGTGACTGCTGATGTGAGGCTGTCTCCTTCCGTCCTCATGAGTCACCCGGGTGCGTAAAATCAGACTTCAAATACCTTTTAACTTCTGTCTTCTGGCGCTGAGGCTGCTGCTTACTATTCCATTACAGCGGCGGACTTGGTGCGTCTGTGCATGATGTAGTCTCTTCTTGCATGACGGTCTTCGTTCCGAAACTGACTTAAAACAACTGCTATGCTTCTTCACTTCTTCATCTTCTTCATTGCTCGTCTCCGTCTTCGTCTCCGTCTCCATCTTCGTCTTCCGTCTTCGTCTTCATCTGTCGGGCCCACCGTGTCTTGCGTATTTATTCACTTCAGTTCACTGGAGGTGAACGACTCCACGGCCATTGCCTCTTCTGTCACGTTGAAAAGATTCTCGAAGAATCTTCTTAACGTCAGTCATTGGCTCTTGGGATGTAGACGAGGGCCTTTGCTCACATGCGACAACTGAGAAACACGTGAGCCGGTCGGGCGATGCCCTGACGGCTGAATCGACAGCGCCCGCTTATGTGGAACTTGCTGACTTCACGGTCATTGTCTCTTCTGTTCTGCTGTTCTGCCCGCTGAA
Organism: Schistocerca cancellata; assembly: GCF_023864275.1. Classification (NCBI taxonomy): domain Eukaryota; kingdom Metazoa; phylum Arthropoda; class Insecta; order Orthoptera; family Acrididae; genus Schistocerca; species Schistocerca cancellata. Next base: position 874,849,795 of record NC_064626.1, read on the forward strand.
TGCCAGTATGTAACTCTCTAAACTAAACCAAGTTTTTCATTTATATTCTAATTTCTACTTCACTTTGATTTCACTAATTTATTTACTTAAGTACCACTCAACATTCCTCCACCCTTCGAAGAAATTCGCCTTCGAAGTTACCACTCAACATTCCTCCACTCTTCAAACGGCGAAAGCACCAACACAAGCAATGAAAACTCTCGACTTAGAAGATTACACACGCTTCACATTAAGTATGTTGAAAATACTTTATCACTTTACAAAAGCACTGTACGCTCATGAATCACATAGTTCACACATAAATGGTTATAATAAGTGTAACAAATCTTGATGACAATGAATAAACAAAAATAGATTATTCACTTAGAAAGTTACATAGGAACGCCTGTTTAATCTACCCTATATTAATGCAAGAATATCTATTCTACAGTATTGTTTACTTTAACATAAGACTGCTTAGTAAAGACTGAAGTGCAATAAACAAAATTAATAAACTAATGCTGAAAAGTAACCATTGAAGTACACCAGTTAAGAGTGTGGTATCCAGTTAACAGAGATTTGATGAAGTGGTATATTATTATTTGGCTTATTTTTTCGTCTTAAATAAAAGAAAACTGTACAAAACAGAAACACCAACACAAAGGTTCCAGATATACCCGTTCCTAGCATTATAATTTTAGTTTTGTGTTCACCTTTTAATTTTAAGACATGTTGCATTATAACATTGGCATCAATTTTTCCTTGCTGTGTGTTTATGACATATCTAATGACTTCAGAAGGGAACTGTCAACAGAGTCATTGAGGTAGGATAGGTTTTGTGTAGGAAATGCTTACATGGCGTCTTCTGGAAAAGCAAACAACATGGTTATGGACCTACACACCTAGGAAAAACAAAAATAAAGAAAAGAGGAAATACATTGTTAACTACAAGATCTACATCAATCTACATTCAACCTTTTTTGTCTTAAAAAATAAACCATTATCATTTATTAATTATTTACATATGTATATTATCCACAGTCTACTGAGATTCCACTAGGACATTCGCACTCTTGGCCACAGATTGTACTCGTATGGTGCCATGTCTGTATGTTGTGCTGGCGTGGCCACTCTGTTTCCTTTTCGGGTACTTCCTCCACCCTTCGGAAGAGCAGACACTATTGTTTAAGGAATTACATCTGGAGCGCCCTTAAAAGGTTTTAAACAACTTGCATGCACAATGGTAGTTCGGGTGGGCAGTTGCAATTTAACGTTGACTGGTGAGGTGATCTCAATAATTTGATAAGGACCTCTGTAGTTTGTTACAAATTTCTTCGTTTTTCCTTTCACAACATATGGAGATGAAAGCATCACCCACTGACCGATTTTGTAATTTGGATATTTAGCTTGGGTATTACCTAATTTTTCCTGTCGTTCCAAAGCCTTTGTATTAGATTTTTGAACCTTTTTCCATACATCCTTCATCATTCGACTGAAATCTCTTACTGTTTCTCCGACTTTTCCGTTTTTCTGCCTGATTACATCAAAAGGGGACGGCATTTTTCTCCCATAGACCACTTCATAAGGTGACATGCCAGTTGCTTCATGCGTTTTGGCGTTGTACACCGACACGATTATTGGTAAATACGTATCCCAATTAGAATGTTGTTCGTTAATATAATAACTAAGCATCTTGCCAATTGTCCGATGAACTCTTTCTGTGCGTCCGTTGCACTGAGGGTGTAACGGAGTTGTGCGTAATTTGCTTATTTTTAGTAAGTGGCATAGCTGTTTCATTAGTTCAGACATAAAATTAGATTCCTGATTTGTGATAATAGCTTCAGGTACGCCAAATTTAAGTATCCAGTTGTTAACTAAAGCTTGGGCAACTGTATTTGCTTGCTGATCTGGGAGACTCACCATAGCTAGATAGCGTGAAAAGTGATCTATAATTGTAAGAACATACTTATTACCAGCAGGTGTTTTATGAAATGGCCCGTAGAGATCCAGTCCACAGATTTGAAATGGACATGATGCCTTGGGGAGCCTCTGTAAGGGTATTTTTGAATGAGAAAGTTCAGCTCGTTGTGCGCACGCAATGCAATTGCGAACGTACTGCGCAACATCCTGCTTTCTAGTTTGCCACCAAAATTGCTCTGCTACACGTCTTTCGGTTGTCCGCTGTCCACCATGTCCTGCAAGGATATGGTCGTGGGCCCCTGCCATTATTTCTTGTCTAAGGTGTTGGGGAACAACAATTCGCGGTCCAAGTTTCGTTTTACGGCATAATACACCATCTTCAAAGCAAAATTGTTTTTGAGTTGCGTATTTTTTGCATTCTGTATCCTCATCTTGTGCCTTTCTCCAATCCTCAGTATCTCGGCCTGTTGCTTCCAAAAGCGCTATTTTCCGACTTACGCAATCTGCATTCGTGTGTTTTTTGTCTGGTTTATGGATAACTTCGAAATCCATTTCGGAAAGACATAGGGCCCAACGCGTGAGACGACTAGATGGATCCTTTAATCCAAGCAACCATTTTAGAGCTGCGTGGTCTGTAATGACCCTGAATGTCCTACCATACAAGTAGCATTTAAAGTATTTGATACCATAAATAACACTTAACAATTCTTTCTCCGTAGTGGAATAATTTCTTTCTGCCGTTGTTAGTTGTCTCGAAGCGTAGGCTATGGGGTGTTCCGCGCCATTACTATTCTGACTCAAAACAACTCCTACTGAATGACCACTTGCGTCACAGGATAAAATAAATTCTTTATTATAATCTGGGTAGGCTAATACTGGACTGTGTGTTAACTTATCTTTAAGGGTTTGAAATGCTGATTCACAATCTTCAGACCAATGAAATTTTGCACCCTTTTTCAATAATTGGGTTAAGGGTCGGGCAATTTCAGCAAAATTTTGAACATATTTTCGGTAATACGATGCGAGACCAATAAAACTTTGTACTTCCTTAACGCGTTGTGGTGTTGGGAAGTCCTTAACTGCCGAAATTAATCGAGGATCTGTTCTAATTCCTTTTTCACTAATGACATGCCCTAGGTATGTAACCTCTGTTAATGCAAAACTACATTTTTCCATATTTAATGTTAATTTAGCTTTTCTAAGTCTCTGAAAAACATTACGCAGACGCACAGCATGTTCATTAATGTCTTTGGAGAATACAATAATATCGTCCAGATATACACAACATTGCTGAGTTTTGAGTCCTCGCAATACTCCATCGAGTAGTCTTTGGAAAGTTGTTGGTGCATTTTTCAAACTGAAAGGCATTCTTTTAAATTGCCAGTGGCCTCCAGGGGTAGAAAATGCTGTTTTATGCCTATCTTCTGGTGCAACTTCCAATTGATGATATCTGCTACGTAGATCGATTGTTGAAAAGTATTTACTGTTACCTAAACTGTCAATGATATCTGTAATGTTTGGAAGAGGATAAACATCTGAGATAGTTTGTTTGTTAAGGTGTCTGTAGTCACAACAAAATCTATATCGTTTCGTACCGTCGGGAGACTTCTTTGGAATAATTACAATATTTGAATTATAAGGTGAATCAGAATATTCTATAATTCCATCTTTTAGATGCTGTTCTAAAAATTCATCCAGTACTGGCTGTAAGTGATGCGGAACTCTATAAGGCTTCCTATAAACTGGGGGGCTATTTCCTGTTGGGATCCTATGCTGTGTGATATCTGTTGCTGGCAGTGGACCTCCTGCATGAAATAAATCTTGGAACTCAACTAAAACTGCTTCTATCGTGTCTCTATCCTTCCCTTGCAAATGCTCAATCTTCTGGCGTAATGCGGTTTTATAGGCGTCTGGTTTCTGACCATCATTAATATCTGACCAAATAAAATCTTCTTCTTCAAAAGTACTGACTGTAGCTACTAATATTCCCTTATGCAACTCTTTGTCCTCCACTCCAAAATTGTCAATATGTACCGGTACTTTTCTTTCTCCCTCAACGTCTTGAACCCGTACAACACTTCTACGTACAAAACAATGTGATACATCTAATTCCTCATTTTCCTCTAATGGCTCTATTAGACACACTGTATCTGTAGGTACCTCGGGGTCAACGGTCATCCAGAGAAGTTTTCCTGAGCCAGATGGTATCTGATCCTGCGAATCAACCTTCAAGGATGTTGCACGCAGTGTAGTTGATTTCGCCTTCCGGTTAGGGAAATCTTGCGGCAGAGGGCTCTTTGCAGCGGTGTCACCTAGCTGAAACACTATTTCGCTAAGTTCTACAGTTTGCTGTCTGAGGTCGATTTTAGCGTGATGTTTATTCAGGAAATCCAACCCTAGGATCGCGTCGTACCCATCAGTTACCTTTGTTACCACTTCCACATCTTCTTGAAATTGTACACCGTGAATATAGAAAACCAATGATGTACATCCTAATGAATTCACTGTACCTCAACCTACTCCACTCAATCTATACCTTGGAGGGTCATATTTCTTTTCTCCAATACATTCATTACTCACTATTGATACGTTTGCGCCTGTATCCACCAGTATCCTTGCGTTTTTATCCTGTATGGTAGCAGATAACCAGCATTCCGCCTTCACATTCGCCTTAATGGCATGAAATTTTATTGGGAACGCCTGGCGGCGGCTCAGACATTCCCGTTGGAGTTTAACTGATTTCTATTTCCAAGAACTTTCTTAGACATGCATTCCTTGAATGTGTGACCTAATCTTTGACAATTAATGCATTTAGGTTGTCTGCAATTTTTTGCTATATGTCCCTGTCGATCGCACCTAAAACATCGTACTCCTGCTGAAAATACATTTCGCTTCTCCTTGTATCTGGTGGCAATGTCAATTTCTTCAAAAGCCGTCGCCACAGATACAGCTTCCACTAAATTTTTAGGAAACTCTGCCCTGACACGAAGGGACGTTTCAGGAGGTAACCCACATAAAAATGTATCCAGAGCTCTATTTTCTGCCTCTTGTAAAATAAATTTATTTGCTTCATCACTAGTTGTCAACTGATAGGTGTTAATATTAACTTTTCTAATCCTATCTACAAAGCTTTCTAACGACTCGTTTTGCCTCTGAGTGATAGTGTTCAACTGTTCCCTATAAAATCTACAGCTGTTCTGTTTTTGAAAACGTTTAAGTAATCCTTTCTTCAATTCCTCAAATGTTGGAGCATTCTGTAATTCTTCATGGTATAATACGTGTGCTTTAGCCTCTCCTAGCAATCTTAACTTTGTCATTTGTAAGAGCTGTTCATCTGACCATGATCCTAACTTTGAAGCTGCTACTAAATCATCAAAAAAGGCTGTTATGTCCTCGCCAGGTTTACCTGAAAAAGGAGTTACCAAGGCTGCTGCTGAGGAATCTAGGGTGGGAGGGATTGCACTGGTTTGCCTAATGTCACACAACTGTTTAAATAATATATTATTATCATTTTTAAGCTGTTCTATCTGATTAACTAAACTCTGAATAGCTTCCTCAGTAGAAACCGCTTGTGGTGCTGACTCTGACTTTGTACGATTTCGTGTCATCATTTTACAACTATTAGTTACACAATCTTACTACACTGAATGAAAAAGATGTTTAAATATTTTCGACAAACTCTTAAAATTATGAGAGAATATACACTTGTAAAGAAAGAAAATATTACAACTGCTATGCAAACCTCTATCCTTTCACACATTAAACAATACTAACCGTGAACCTTTAGTGACTGTCATTCACACCTCATATTGAGCCAAGGGTTTTTCTCTGACACCAAATGTAACAGTTGTGGTACTAAATGTAACACTTCTGTCACTAAATGTAACTGTTGTGCTACTTAATGTAACTGGGTTTTCTCCTTGATGCTGTCAATTGTCAGGATGAGCATTCTCAAGCATTCTGTCAGGGTGAAAATATTAAATAAATAAACTTTTCTCTCTTAACAACATGTGGGCAGGGTGGGTTCTTCCTTGGCTCGGGTATGAGGTAGAATGAAACAGCATTTTTACATAAGATAACTTTTATTGGAAGTTTTGTACAACTGTATCTTACTGGGACGTTCTGGTTCGGAGAGCGGCAGCCATGTCGTTTGCGTAGCCTTCTGCTGCAGCAGCGGCGGCGGCGGCGGCGGCGGCGGCGGCAGCGGCGGCGGCGGCAGCGGTGGCAGCGTCTGATTACGCATAGCGGTGTGTATCTCGTGTCGCCGTCTCGCCCAGCTGACCGGAGATGCGCAGCGCGAGGTGGCCCGTTTAATTATTGCGAGCGACGCTGTGCATTGGATGGTGATACCTTGAATGTGGCGTCCCAGTGTTTCTCTTCTCTAAGCGGCCGCGTGTGTTGTGCGTCGACCAGCGGAGCGGCGCGGCGGGGGAAGGCCAGTGTCCCGGACTCGAACCACGGACTCCCGCTTGCCAGTCTTCGGCTGTCAGGTCATCATCCCAGCTCACAGGTGACTGCTGATGTGAGGCTGTCTCCTTCCATCCTCACGAGTCACCCGGGTGCGTAAAATCAGACTTCAAATACCTTTTAACTTCTGTCTTCTGGCGCTGAGGCTGCTGCTTACTATTCCATTACAGCGCCGGACTTGGTGCGTCTGTGCATGATGTAGTCTCTTCTTGCATGATGGTCTTCAGCACCGAAACTGACTTAAAACAACTGCTACGCTTCTTCACTTCTTCGTCTTCTTCATCGCTCGTCTCCGTCTTCGTCTCCGTCTTCGTCTTCCGTCTTCGTCTTCATCTGTCAGGCCCACCGTGTCTCGCGTATTTATTCACTTCAGTTCACTGGAGGTGAACGACTCCACGGCCATTGCCTCTTCTGTCACGTTGAAAAGATTCTCGAAGAATCTTCTTAACGTCGGTCATTGGCTCTTCGAATGTAGGCTAGGGCCTTTGCTCACATGCGACAACTGAGAAACATGTGAGCCGGTCATTGCCTCTTCTGTCACGTTGAAAACCTTCTCGAAGAATCTTCTTAACGTCGGTCATTGGCTCTTGGGATGTAGGCGAGGGCCTTTGCTCACATGCGACAACTGAGAAACACGTGAGCCGGTCGGGTGATGCCCTGACGACTGAATCGACAGCGCCCGCTTATGTGGAACTTGCTGACTTCACGGTCATTGTCTCTTCTGTTCTGCTGTTCTGCCCGCTGAATGCCAGTATGTAACTCTCTAAACTAAACCAAGCTTTTCATTTATATTCTAATTTATACTTCACTTTGATTTCACTAATTTATTTACTTAAGTACCACTCAACAATCCACACCATTCTGTTGTATCTCCTACAATGTCAGGTAGACTTGCTCTTCCATCAGAGAGGTTTCTATGCACACACTTCTAACAATGCATTATGTGGTCTCCAACAGTTTTGTCACACTTTCCTTTCCAGGTCTATCATCAGACCTGTCTTCAGCAAATGTGAGACATGGTGTTATAGCATCTGGTTCAGGTGCCAAACTGGCAACATCCCTCAACCAGTTATGATAATGTGTGGAACCAGCATGAAACATCTTTAAGGTACCTTCGAAAATGTATATGATTATCACTGTACAAAATTGCATCGTACCTATGGGAGGGTATACAATAAACTGAAACTGATGCCCAAAATAAACTGCCCAAAGGTGTATGAACCTATGATTATTGTTATCCACACTGTACAACCTGTAAAATACCTGGAATGTAGTATCATTTGTTCAGTATATCCACTTTTATAAGTGTATCTTCTGACAAGAGGATGAAGTTTCATTTAATCTTGCCAACAGGCTATAGACAAACACCAAAACTTCATTATCAATAGTACAGTAAAATTCTCACATGAAAAAAGCAAATGCTTGTAACACCCATCTCCAAAAACTGAGACAAACAAGTAACCTCAAATTACAGACAGATTTCAGTTTCTCAGTTATTTTAAAAACTATTTCAACAACTGATCAATAAAAGAAAACTAACACTTTTTTAGGAGGACAACCAGTTAATTGCCATCACAAAGCATTCTCTATACAGGATTTGATATATGACTTCACAAATGATGCCCTAACAAAGAAAAGCACAAAAAAATCACTATGACACTTCTGTGACCCCTGTAAGGCTCTTGGTTGTGTAAGCCATTTAATTAGGTTTGGAAAATTAAAATGATATAATATTAATGGTATCCTTGCATGTACTGTATCACTTGCTAGCCTACGAAACACACCAACAACACCGTTACTACATTTCATCACTGAACTGACCCATCCTTCTCCAAACACCACTCCCGTCATAATTTTGCATCTGTTTTCTTTGTGTGACTATAGCTTACACATGATACAATATCCTCACATTACAAGACTGTATTAGAATGCCCTCAGCACAATTTCTTCTGTGCTTTTCACTCTCTAAACCAATTCCTTGTTCTCCATAGTTCCATTTACAACCATCTAATCCTTTCATCTATCCATTTTTCCCACCTATTTCATGTTTTCCTAGTGATGTCTCAACCCAAATGGAGCCCTACTCGTCCTGTCTACGTCATTTCAGAAAAGTATCCCTATCTTTAGCTAAAACCTAGTCCCACATCCTGTTTCTTTTATGCTGTATGAGCCAAACCCAGAATCTAAGGAAATTCATACACCCACAAGCTGCAACTTCAGCCCCACACACAACGTCAACTATGCTGAACTCATCAAAGATCTCCTGATCTGTACAATGGAAGCACTTCTTTGCTCCCAACCTAATCACAACGCTGAACCTTGTTTGTCCCATTCATATCCTACTGAACCATGACCTCCTGCCCCCCCCCCCCACCTCCTACCACCAAATCACCCCCTGTTCATCTTCCTTGAATTCCTGTCTCCAATTTGGGCTTACCATCCTCCCCCAGGTACATTCCAAAAAGATAAACCTCTTGACAGAAGAAATAACAGCCATTCTCAATCTCAAGACAGTGACAGATTTTAATCATCCTCCCTACCAACAAAGAAACAAATCGCAGGGACTACCTGAGAGAAAACTTCCATCAGCTGTAGCTCCTCCACCTACAAGCTTTGCCATAGTGATCTCATCCCAGAAGTCCAGCATAACCTCCAATCTCTTCTCAATTCCATAAGCCCATCCCAGAATCTCTCCCTTGAATCCCATTCTGTCCTCATCTCAATGATCTCTGCACACTCACCTCCTACATACTTCTAATATGCATAAACCCCATAAACCCAACAATCCTGGATGTACCACTATAGCTGGTTACTGTGCTCCCACTGAAAGAACGGCCACTCTTGTCAACCAACACCTCCAACCAGTTTCTCACAACAAGGATACAAACGACTTCCTCCATCAACTCTGGACCATTGCCATCCCACTACCATCTGGATCTCTACTCGGCACTGTTGGTACCACCTCCCTACACATAAACATGCTTGCTGCTTTTGAACACTACCTCTCCCAACATCCTTCAGACTCTGAACCTACTGCCTCTTTCTTTATACATGTTATCAGTTACATCCATAAGATATATTTTATATGATATACCAGCTCTGCTGCAATCATTGCACAAGTTTTTATACTGATGTGACTACCAATCAGCTGTCTGTGAGGACAAGGCCACCAACAACCAATGGACAAGTGGAAAGAGGACCTCCCTGTGGCACAATATGCAGCTGAACATAACATACTTGATTTCAATGGCTGCTTCACAATCCTGGGCATCGGGATCCTCCCCTCCACCACCAGCTTTTCCGAAGTGCACAGATGGGAGTTATCCTTACAATACATTCTCCATTCCTGAAATCAGCCCAACCTATGGTAACAAAATGCCCCTCCACCCCCCTTCCCACCCAACAGGGCCTCTCTGTCCTGTCATTTCCTCCCAGATCATGGTCTCTCATCCTCACTGTGCACTGCTCCCTGCCAGCATTACTCTACTCAGTGTCTGTTCTCTTTCTTCTTTCCCCTTTTTCATCATCTTCCAAATCACACTTACTCTGACATATGAGCCACATATATCATTGGTCTCATTTGCAAACAGAACATGGGTACCTGACTGCACGGATTATTGGTGCAGCATATCATGCCCTAAATTCTTCCCACCAGTAAATATAATTATACCTATTGGTCACATTTCCTCCCACATCCTCACATTTTTCCACTCCTCCCTGAACTTTTGAACCTCACCTAACTAGTTCCCCCTCCCATTCTCTCTTACCTTATCCCAACAGGCATACTCCCATACCTCATTCATTATGTCCTTTTTCCCATGTTTTTGTATGTGTTTGTGTATATTTTTAAATACTTGTGCATATATGTGCATATTTTTATGCATCTTTTTCTATTATACAGCTCTCCTAACACCCACAAAATGCCTTCATTTGCCCATTTCCTGTGTTACTTCCTGTTTCCAATGCCATTCCTGCCACAAGGGACCCTGCTCCATCTTCCTGCACTGATTCAGAAAACTATCCATCTACCTGGCTACAACTCAACTCACATCCTGTTCCTTAAATGCTGCCTAAACCACAGAATCCCGCCTTCCCAATGGACTAACTATAAAAATTCCTTTCTCTATGTGTCACTATCATTTCAAAATGACCTTCACCTTTTAAGATTACGACAGTTCTTGTCCCTCACAAAAATGGTACTGCATAACCACATCTCCATAGCACTTGCATCCCGGAACCACATCTGCTGGATACTGTTACTGTTCAATCCTTAATACTCACATCACATCTCTGAAATTCAATGCCTTGCGTGCCAGTATCTGGAAGAACATTCCAGACACCATCTGCATAAGTTATCCAGCCTCCTGACACTTGCTGCCACCTTGTGCTACCACTCACAGCACCTGGACCTTTCCTAGCTTACCATTACAACTTGCCACATCTCCTAAAACTGCCTACCAACACTCCACTAAATCCAGAGCCAAAACAATCCTAGAACACTGTTGATAACTTTTCAACCAAACTGCTCAGCTCCATAGAACTTTCAGTCCTATCCAGAGGCCTCACCTTTTGTGCTACACCCAAATTTAGCCATGCTGGAATTGTCAAATATCTGCTTTTCTTCTCCAAATTCCTGCAATGAGAACATTTCTTTGTCAACAATTCCTATCAGACAAAGCCAATTTAATCTCAACATCTAAGCCTGCCTCTCCCAGTTCATACCGCCATTCAACCTACATCCTCAGCTCCTCCCATCTAACTACTCCCTAGTCACCTTCCAGAAATTCCTTACCTCCTTCTTCAGGTTCCTTTCTAAGAAGACCTTTCAGCTGAAGAAAGGACAGCCACTGTCATTGTGAAATGCAGTGACTACCTGGTGGAAGGCCACCACAAATTGTCTGCCTCACCCACCTATAAATGCTGCCATAGTGATCCCATCCCAGAAATACAATGTAACCTAAAAAAAAGCCTAAAGCCCTTCCCAGGATCTCTCCCCTTGAATCCATTTCCCTCCTCACTCCCACAACATCCTGTACACCCACCTTCTGCATGCTCCCCAAAATCCACAACCCCAACAATCCTGAACACCCCATTGTAGGTGGTTATTGTGCTCCTACTGAAAGAATTTTTGCCCTATTGAGCAACACTTCCAACCATTTGCTCAAAATATAGCATTTCCACCAAAGACACCAACCATTTCTTTCACCAACACTTCACCATCCACAACCCTTTACCTCCTGGATCCCTACTCATCACTATTGATGCCAATTCCCTATACATCAACACCCCTCACACCCATGATCTTGAAGCTACTGAACACTACCTCTCCCAGTGTCCTTCACACTCCAAACACAGTATGTTGTTCCTCATAAATCATACAAACTTTTTTATTTAATCAGATAGATAAAAAAATCCACTCACCAAGTGGCAGCAGAACACACACATAAAAGACCGTTGTAACTGGCAAGCTTTCGGAGCCAGTGACTCCTTCTTCAGGCAGAAAGGTTGAAGGGGTCGGAAGAAGGCTGAAGGAAAAGGACTGGAGAGGTCAAAGAAAAGGGGTAGATTTTGGGAAAGTCACCCAGGACTGCAGGTCAGGGGAGACTTACTGTACGGGATGAGAATCAAGTCTTTCCACAGTGAACCCACCAACAACCAATAGTACCTGCATTTTGACAACTGTCACCCATTCCACACCAAAAAGTCTCTCCCACACAGCCTGGCCACTGAGGGACAGCGTATCAGCAGTGACAAGAATTCCATTGCCCATAATGCTGAATGTTTCACAAAGGCCTTAACAGAGAGGCAATATCCCACACACCTATCTGGCAAATAGATTTCCTGTGCCATATCCCTACCTCTACATCTACATCTACATTCATACTCTGCAAGCTACCTGACAGTGTGTGGTGGAGGGTACTTTGAGTACCTCTATCGGTTCTCACTTCTATTCCAATCTCGTATTGTTCGTGGAAAGAAAGATTATCAGTATGCCTCCGTGTGGGCTCTAATCTCTCTGATTTTATCCTCATGGTTTCTTCACGAGATATATGTAGGAGGGAGGTATCTTCTCGAAACTTCAACAAAAGCCAGTACCGAGCTACTGAGCGTCTCTCTTGCAGAGTCTTGCACTCAATCCTCCCACCAGCCCCAAGAACCAGCTATGAAGTGTACCCCCTTTGTCAAACGATACCTTCTCAGACTAGAACATAACCACATCCTCATCAGGGCTTTGATTTTCTATCATCATGCCCCGAATTGAGGGACATCCTACCCCAGATCTGTCCCACTCCTCATAAAGTGGTGTTCCATTGCCCACCCAACCTCCACCAACATCACACCACTGTCAAAGACCAAAGTGCAAGACTTGCCCAATCCACGCACTCAGCTCTTCCCACTCATCTTGTCATAGACTTATTCTACCCCCTCAGAGGCTGGGCCACCTGTGATGAAGCAGTAATGTCACATACCAGCAATACTGAAATCATTGCACAGCTTTTTATATTGGTATGATTACCAACCAGCTGTCCACTGGGATGATTGATCACTGCCAAACTGTGACCAAGAGCAAAGTGGACCAACCTGTAACACAACATGCAGCTCATCATAACAAGCTTTATTTAATAGGCTGCTTCAGAACCTGGGCCATCTGGATCCCTTTCTTCTGTCATCAGCTTTACTGAAATGCACAGATGGGAATTATTCGTACACCACTGTCTCTGCTCCTGAAATCACCCCAATCTCAACTTTAACGTAACCTAATGTACCCACATCCTCCATCCAACAGTTTCTAACCCTACTGTCCTTGTCACCTCCTCCAAATTCATGCTCCCTTAATTCTCACTACCAGTATGCACAGCTGTCTGCCAACACACCCACTAGTCTTTTCCAATTCTCTGCTACCCTCCTTTACTGTTCCCATCGTCCCTCCCCCACAGCCTTCTGACACTGGTCCTGGCAGCCTTATCCTGCCACCATCTACACTCCTGGAAATTGAAATAAGAACACCGTGAATTCATTGTCCCAGGAAGGGGAAACTTTATTGACACATTCCTGGGGTCAGATACATCACATGATCACACTGTCAGAACCACAGGCACATAGACACAGGCAACAGAGCATGCACAATGTCGGCACTAGTACAGTGTATATCCACCTTTCGCAGCAATGCAGGCTGCTATTCTCCCATGGAGACGATCGTAGAGATGCTGGATGTAGTCCTGTGGAACGGCTTGCCACGCCATTTCCACCTGGCGCCTCAGTTGGACCAGCGTTCATGCTGGACGTGCAGACCGCATGAGACGACGCTTCATCCAGTCCCAAACATGCTCAATGGGGGACAGATCCGGAGATCTTGCTGGCCAGGGTAGTTGACTTACACCTTCTAGAGCACGTTGGGTGGCACGGGATACATGCGGACGTGCATTGTCCTGTTGGAACAGCAAGTTCCCTTGCAGGTCTAGGAATGGTAGAACGATGGGTTTGATGACGGTTTGGATGTACCGTGCACTATTCAGTGTCCCCTCGACGATCACCAGTGGTGTACGGCCAGTGTAGGAGATCGCTCCCCACACCATGATGCCGGGTGTTGGCCCTGTGTGCCTCGGTCGTATGCAGTCCTGATTGTGGCGCTCACCTGCACGGCGCCAAACACGCATACGACCATCATTGGCACCAAGGCAGAAGCGACTCTCATCGCTGAAGACGACACGTCTCCATTCGTCCCTCCATTCACGCCTGTCGCGACACCACTGGAGGCGGGCTGCACGATGTTGGGGCGTGAGCGGAAGACGGCCTAACGGTGTGCGGGACCGTAGCCCAGCTTCATGGAGACGGTTGCGAATGGTCCTCGCCGATACCCCAGGAGCAACAGTGTCCCTAATTTGCTGGGAAGTGGCGGTGCGGTCCCCTACGGCACTGCGTAGGATCCTACGGTCTTGGCGTGCATCCGTGCGTCGCTGCGATCCGGTCCCAGGTCGATGGGCACGTGTACCTTCCGCCGACCACTGGCGACAACATCGATGTACTGTGGAGACCTCACGCCCCACGTGTTGAGCAATTCGGCGGTACGTCCACCCGGCCTCCCGCATGCCCACTATACGCCCTCGCTCAAAGTCCGTCAACTGCACATACGGTTCACGTCCATGCTGTTGCGGCATGCTACCAGTGTTAAAGACTGCGATGGAGCTCCGTATGCCACGGCAAACTGACTGACACTGACGGCGGCGGTGCACAAATGCTGCGCAGCTAGCGCCATTCGACGGCCAACACCGCGGTTCCTGGTGTGTCCGCTGTGCCGTGCGTGTGATCATTGCTTGTACAGCCCTCTCGCAGTGTCCGGAGCAAGTATGGTGGGTCTGACACACCGGTGTCAATGTGTTCTTTTTCCCATTTCCAGGAGTGTATCTAGCCCCAGCACACTCTGCCAGGCAGCACTGACTTCTCTTCCCCTATACTATCCCTGCTAATCCTGACCCTTTAACATTTCATCCCAGATTTCTTCTTCCATTCAATGTATCACAGTGGCATTTGGTTGGAGCATTGGTATGTGAGGTGTGGCTGCTTGTATGAAAATATTTGTGTTTTCATTGTTGAAGCGCATTCTGGCAGAAATCTCAAACCTGTAACAGTCTTTTCATTGTGCCTGTCTGCAACTCAATGTGTCATCTTCATTGTGAGTAGCAATCTATCATTTTCATAATGCTGTTGATATTCCAGTCTGGACTTCCCCATGTTTGATTTCATAAATTATATCCTCACACATTACTAGTTCTCTTTTGAGTGTCAGATACACAGACAAATCCAAGGCCTCAGCCAAGGACACCCGATGGCACCATCTTATGCCATTGTGTTTATGAGACAAGTAGGTAAACCTTTTCTAGCCTCCCAAGATCCCAAGCCCTTTGTCTGGTTCAGGCTGGTTGATGATATCTTCATGACATGGAGTCAGGACCCTCCCCATATCTCCAAAACCTTAACCCCACCCTTTCACCTAATTGTTCTCAGCCCAACTTACCACCTCCATGGGTGGCTCATCCCTTCTCTGATGGATCCATTCATATCTCTGTCCACATCACATCCACTGATCACCAACAATACTTGCACTCTGACAACTGTTACTCCTTCCACACCAAAAACTAGCCCCCATTCAACTTGCTCACCTGTGGACAGAGTATCTGAAGTGACAAGAGAAGTCTCTTGCCCAGTATGCTGAAGGTCTCACAGAGGCCTTCACAGAAAGACACCACGCCAAAACATAGTCTGCAAACAGATTTCCAGTGCCATATCCTCACACATCTCTTATCTTCCCACCACCCCTCATTGTCCAATATCCCTCCGTACTGGGTCATCTGAAACATGTCCTTCGCCAGGGTTGTTGTTGTTGTTGTTTTTGGGGAAGGAGACCAGACAGCAATGTCATCGGTCTCATCGGATTAGGGAAGGACAGGGAAGGGAGCTGGCCATGCCCTTTCAAAGGAACCATCCCAGCATTTGCCCAGAGCGATTTAGGGAAATCACGGAAAACCTAAATCAGGATGGCTGGACGTGGGATTGAACCATCGTCCTCCCGAATGTGAGTCCAGTGTCCCTTTGCCAGGCCTTTGACTATCATCATGCCCAGAAATTAAGGAAATCCTACCCACCATCCTCATCACCCCTCCTAAAGTGGTATTCCACTGCCCATCCAACCTACACAAAATCCTGGTCCATCCCTATACCACTCCCTTCAGTGGTTATATTCCTGTGGAAGCCCCAGGAGCAATGCCTAACCAATTCACCCACCCAGAACATCATAATGCAACCATGTCACAGACTTATGATATCATGTAACTGGCAGGGCCACCTGTGAAAGGGGCCATGTCATCTACCAGTTCTGCTGCAATTTCTGCATAGCAATTTATGTGAGCATGACTACCAACCAGTGGTCCACCAGAATGCATGGTCACAACCAAACTGTGGCCAAAGAACAGGGTTGACCACCTAGTGATGCAATACACACCTGGGCACTACATGCTAGAGATCCATGGCTACATCACAACTCATGCTGTTTGCAACTTTCCCCAAAGCACTAGGTTTTCTGAGCTATGTGGGTGGGAGTTATCCTTGCAACACAACCTATACTCCCGTTATCTTCTTGGCCTCAATCTCTGCTAAGCCACTACGCCTACCTGCTCTATCCAACAGTCTCCCCTTCCTCTGACCTGTCATCTCCACCCATTCCACACCTTCACATTATTATCATTGTGCCCCATACGAACTCACCAGATCTGGTATTACAATCCTTTTCTGTACACCTGCTAACCACGCCCTGCATTCCTATTCTGCATACCAGCTGTCTCCCTCCAAGACACAGCCTGCCCTTCCCCAACCTCACCTCCTGCTTCCTACTCCACATGACACAACCCCTCACCCCAGTCCACTAGCCATACTGAAACCTCAGTGTGTGTGTGTGTGTGTGTGTGTGTGTGTGTGTGTGTTCTCTAGTTTGTTAAAGGATTTTTCTAAAAGCTAGCAAGTTTTCACCCTTTTTTGTGTGTCTGTCAATGACACAACGCTTCTACTACTCAGTGAACGGTCTTGTTTACTCCAGAATTTTACTTACCATGCAAAAGAAGATCTATTCATGTGTACAGCTGTGTACTGTGAACTTTATCTCAAACTTGTATGAATAAAGAAAATAAATTTTAAATCATTATCTTGTTTTTGTTGTACATTCTTGACATATTTTTTTGCAAATAAAATGAGGTGTAGAAAAACTATTGGAAAAACTCATGTGACCATGCAATGTATAAAGACAGTGTTTTATGTGAACAATTACAAAAAATAGTTTAAAAAACAAAGACAATAATCACATATTTAAAAAAATAAACAATATCATTGTACTGATAAGTGTTCAAGTGCGGTCTACCACCAATTTATATATGTAATGGTTCTCTCTTTCACTCTCTCCCAGTTGTCTTTTGAAGCATTATTATGTACACTGCTTATCCAGGTCTGTAATGTAATGTAGTGTAATTTACTGAAGTGCTGTTGAACAGATAATAAGTTAAAGTGTGAGTTGAGTCTCATTTGTAGAAGTGTTAAACCTATGGCAAATAATCCCAGTTTTCAGAATTGTAGCATTGTCCAGCAGAGAGAAAACAGTATTGCTGCAGACTGCAGTCTGTCACCATTATGCAGCACATCTAAAATTTACATTATTATTTTACAGGTGGATTACTATCAGCGACAATTATTTACCAATTTTTTTCTAGCAAAGTTGGAGATCTGAAACAGGCAGTTTAATGATGAGCTTTCCAGTCATTGTAAGGATTAAATGTTTTTGTAAATCATATATGTATGCCTGACCTATCCAATATCATTATAAAAGTAATCCACAGATGAAAAATATATTTTCCCCCACAGCCACACAATTTATGATATTGAACAAAGGGTAAATGTAGATCATTGACACAGATACAAAGGAATAATAAAGTTCATGTTGGTATTGAAAGACTGTACCATAATTTTTATAAATAGCAATCCAAAACCCATTTTCAGTTATGGGAAAAGGATTACCGCCCAAAAAAATAAAGACACAATAAAATATATTTATATTTCGTACAAAACTTCAACATTTGATTGTAGATACAACATCTGTTACAATGATATGGTTTTACATCACTTCTCTACCATCTTTTCATAAAATAATGAATTATTTGTCAAAAGTGAGTGTTTCACAATAACATGACTTTACACTTGAGCTTCATACCAGAGTACGTCACTGTTTTACATGAGAGTTACAGAGTAGTTACAGGACAAAAAGTCATACACATACCTTAGCCAGCAAAACTATTAACAGTTTCAAAAATTTATGCACTAATTTTTCTCATACTTTCTTTCTCATGAGTGCACCAGACAAAAGTCCATTGTATACAATGAAAACAAATATGTTGGTAGTATTAAAACATGTTTATTGCCAATACATATGCAGTTCCCTGTAGCACAGCCATTGTAAGAATATTCCTGACATCAGGTATACAGGCACTTGCCACTGATCCTACATTGCAGAATGATGTAGAACAGCAAGAGGTGCATGCATAAAGTTTGGTTCTTTCACCAATAATAATACACCCTGCATCACACCTCTCAGTACAGTTGCGTTCCAGGGCCCACATACGTGGACTAGATGTGGAATTCTCAGTGCTTGTTGTGTAGGAGTAACGTCTCACCTATTTAACAATACCCACATAGTCAGTGACAGCTTCAAAGAATAGTTTTTGTTGAATTAAGTAATGTTCTGTTAATATTACTATTCCATTACTAATTCTAAAGTCTTCAAAAATCAATATAGGTTTTCATTTATTTGAAAATATATTAAATGTTACTAATCTACAACAGTATTTTAAAATTAGTGCTCAGATGATATTATTTATTATATTGGATCAAAGATCAAGTACATAACTCTTTACTAGGAAAGAACTCACTAAGGTTGCATCCTATGTAAGTGACAGAAGCAACTGACAGCACGTGACAGCTTCATACAGCATAACACAACTGCCAGTATAGTTACGGAAGTGTACTAGGTGAGTGATGTTCATGGCACTGCCTGTCCTCAGCTACAATTTGCAATGTCTCAATTCAAACATGTTTGAATCTTGTCGCTGCAGCATGCATGACAGTGATAGAGGCAGCTACAAGTTTTCTCGGCAAATAATTGGAGAGGACACCACAGATGCTATGAAATACTTGTCATCCAGTTCTAAGAAAACTATTCAGTGAAAAGAAAATGGATTCTTCTGCATCTTACAGCTTGATATCTTCACTTGATGAAGGACTGGATTTATTTTCATTATTTGTCATAGTTACTCTGCTACATGAAACTAAGTGAATGACTGCATGAAATTTTTAAGAGTTTGCAGAGGTAAAATCACATAGCATAAACATTGTTTATTTTAAGAATTACATATGAAATGTAGCCAGTATATCGAAATTGCATTTAAAGTTGAGAGCAGAATGATATCTCTTTTTATTCTCGAGATGTTATTGTTATATTTGCAGATGAGTCCCTCACAGTGCACTGGAATCCTTTCCTGCGCATTGGGAATCAAGTAGTTGTAAAAATCATCATATTTCGTAAACAATTCAAGATATTGAAATGAGGCTTTTTGGAAATGACAGCACGCGAAAAGAACGTATTTTGTTATATGATTAACACTCGACACGTTTTGTCAAATGTTTGAGTGGAGCGAAAACAAGACTGCTTATAAATACCACAATGAGTTTTTGTCTGAATTTTCATAGCCAAACAGTGAGAGAAATGGGCAAATAGGATATCAAAGTGACCAGCGTGAGGTTTAGTTTTGCAAGAAAATATTTAATAGGTTGAAAGCAATCAGGGTAATTAGGGAAAACATAATTAGCAATTTGAGGAAAAACTGAAATATTTCACGAACAGCTGCTGCTAGCTATATAAATGAAGTGCTAGCTATATAAATGAAGTGTCAAAAAGTTCATCTCTTCAAGACTTAGCTACCTTAAGCATATGAAGCTACATTGGTGTGATATTTAACTGTCAAAAAGGCTTCCTTCGAATAAGTACTAACTTTAGAATTTCGAGAACAGAAGAATAAAACTTGAAAATAAAAGAATGAAAGAAATCAGTCAAATATGTTGTGAAATGATTTGATTGAAAGAAATAAAATACAGTGGGGTCTATAAAAATGTAGACACACTTTGATAGTTATTATCTTTGGAACAAAATGACATATCACCGCAATTTTGTGTGGTAGCGTAGTCCAGTGTTTTCTCAGCAGCTCTTGGTGCGCATTTTCCAACAGATGACAGTGTAGCAATGAATGAAGTAATATTGTCACTTGGGCAATGCAAAGTCATATTGAAGTGGTACTGAAAGTATGAAAACACAATGGAGATACAAAGGCTCTAACCCGTACTACAATTTATCACAGTCAGTATAAATTTGAATCCGACGGTACTGTTCAGACTGTGCACAAGGTCACCTCAAAACTGCGAAGCATGGTGCATGTGAAAGTGGGGTAAGATGATCAAGCATATGACAAATTCTGAAGGCTGAAAATGGAAAATATACATTCTGAGATTGCTGCAAGCTATGAATGAGGATGATCTCGATCAAAGGATGGAGTGCTTCAAGTGGTTTGAAGGCATGCTTTGCGAGGATGAACAGTTTTTAGGGATGGTTATATGATCTGATGAGGTGAAATTCAATTTGAATGATACTGTAAACCACCACAACTGTGTGTACTGGGCTCCTGTAAATCCTCACATTCGTGTGGACAAACATGTTAATCTATCAGGTGTTAATGTGTGCTGTGGTCTGTCATTGCACGGTTTGATTGACCCATTCTTCTTTGAAGGTACCGTAACTGGTGAGGTGTATCTTCATATGCTGCAAACATCAGTCTGAGAGGTGTTTGGAAATGAAAGATTTTACCTGTAACAACATGGTGCTCTGCATCACTACCACAGAGATGCCACAGCCTACTTGGATGAAAATCTACCTTGACGATGGACATGTCAAAGGAGAGCTGTTGAGTACCCACCATGATCTCCACACATTACACCTCTTGACTTCCACCTATGGGGGACCTTGAACAACAAAGTTTGTCACCAGAAGCCAGCTACACTGAACAAGCTATGAGAAACCATAGAGGTGTCCTGTGTGGTTGTCACACCAGCAACACTGATAGCTATAGTTTGGTCAACAGTTCAGCAGCATCGACATTATTTGGGTGCTAATGGGGGTAACTTTGAACAAGTAAAATAACCTTCCCCCATGCAAAAATTGTAATAGTATGTCATTTTGTTCCATTAATATTGACTAGCAGTGAGTGTCTACATTCTTCTGGACCACTCTGTAGATCAGAGAAACATTTGATGTGATTTTGAATTATGCTTGAAATCATTTACAGAAAATTAGGAGCATCAAATGTTTCTCTAGTATGTTTCATTTCTTACTTTTAAACAAAACATTTTACTTTCCTTTCAAAAAAATTGTATTCTTTACATATGCAGATTATTTAGATTAATTGAAACACTTGGCATTAACACTGATTGCTGATGAATTATGTCCCAAACAATCAATTATCAGTGAAATTTCATGGTTTTTCATCATGTTTATTAGGAATTTAATATATGTGATACATTGGGATACGTGTGTATACACTTATTTATTAAATACTTTGGCAAACCTTAAAAATATATACTTTGAGATGCAGTGTAAACAGTATAAAAATACTCAGTTAAAATATAATTAATATCCAGGCCCAAACCTGGGACAAAACAATGTCCTGCACTGCTGGCCTAATACGCTCCATTACACCATGGACACATCCTGTGCAATAGTACTCATTCTTCCACATTTACGGTAGTCATTAATTCTTCCGCACTTATTGGGTGTTGAAAGTTCTTGGTCATATAACAAACATTCATAGTTAACTTATTGATGAGATAGTTGATCGTCTCTCTCTGCTCATCCACATATATTCGAAGAATTTGTCTTGTGAAGTTTGTAGTTGATGATATACATTTTGAAATTCTCTATGAAGGTTCTTCCCTTTGTGAATTTTATGCACAGAGCTCCTTTATCGCCTTATTTTCCTGTGTAAAGCTAATTTTGCTGCCTTACTCTCGAGCTACAGTATTCTCTGTTCAGGAGCGCCATTTTACAGAAACAGCTGGTCAGATCTAGAACCGATTTTGTAGCAAGAGATTGCTGTTTGCAAGAAGGAAACCAGAGTGTATAGCCTGATACTGCCACTTGTTGCTGGAGTGTCACATATCCAGAAGTCGCTCGCTGTTGGCAGCTTCTGACTCTTACATGGGATGTGGCCTAATACTTCATAGCTGGATAAATGTTCACAAAATAACGCACTGAAAATACTCAAGTTTACTTTACAAAGTTGCCAGTTAATTTAATTATCTATCCTATATATTACAAAACTAAAGTAAATGGACTAACTTCTCTTTGCCCTGACATGAAGTGGGATCTTTACCTGTTATGGGCAACTTTATAACAACTGCCAAACAATGGAAAATCCAGGATGAAATAACTGCAGTTTGGCCTCAGCAGACAGAGACTGTGGTCATGTGAGTTGTGTTTGCATGAGAGAGAGAGAGAGAGAGAGAGAGAGAGAGAGAGAGAGAGAGAGAGAGAGTAGAGAGTATCTTTTCTAATTCTGATGAAGGCCTTTTTGGCCGAAAGCTTTTGTTTCACAGTCTTTTTGTTGTGCTTATCTGTGATTCAGCATCTCCTCTATAACGTGAGTAGCAGTCTGCAGTTTTCATGATACTGTCTTTATAACAACTGTGTAATCTGAACTTACTCCACACCCTGACTCACAGTGTATATTTGCCAGTGCTCTTCTCCTAAAGTTTCTAACTCCCAAGAGTGTTTCCTGTAATGCTACACAATCATCAGCTCTAAGAGAAATGACTGTAATTGAGTTCTGGTTTCTGATGAGAGTTTTAATGAGTTAGTCAGATCAACATCAGTGACCACTCCAACAGTAAGTAAAAATTTGTCTAGAAAAACATCTTGTGTCATGCAGATGTGCTGGCCACACAGCATCAAAGGATAGGCTTATGGAATTAAAAACTGTATGAAAAAACTGTGACAAATTAAACTGACAAGTTACTCACATGAATGATTTGGAGATTCTTGTACATGTCAAGATGAGGATTGGTCAGAAATAAGTAAAACAATATGTATGGGTTTACTTTTAATATAATATGAGAATGTATTTAACAAAAGTGTTAAGAACTGCAACTAAAGCAACACTGATCATGTGGAACATATGACCATCCCTTTCGTGTGGGAATGAGTATTATTCCCACACTCCTTGAAGACACTTGGCATAGTGATTAATGGGAGCTAGCTCTGATACAAATCAAAGGTACTTGGCAAGCAGTAACAGCTTTCCCTCACTGCCATCCTAGTCTGCCTTCTTTAGCAAACTGCACAGACTTCACAATTTCACCTACTTCTGTAAATAAAAAACACCCCAGATGTAATGTGTGTAGTTATTGAAACATGAAATGAATCTCAACACACTGAAAACAACATGGAATTGCAACAACAATGCCATCATACACTGCATCATATGTTGGGCTAATGTTGATGGCAATCCTGAACAAGTGAATATAAATCCAAATTTGTACACTGTCTCACAACTTTTGATGCATCACCCATGGCACAAAATGTCTTTCTGGGGTGCATGATTAGTATAACAATGTGCAGAGCCTCTGATGCAATATGAAAGACAATTGCTGAGGATATAAAACTTTATCAATGGGACTGGGAAAAATTACAGATTTGATTAATTTTGTCAAATAGTAGACTGTAATGACCCAGGAGATAGGAATGAAAATTAGATGTAAAGGGGGTGCTGCCAAAGTATTTGTTTTGAATTAAAATGCTACCTACTTTCATAAATAACAAGGCATTAGACATCCAAGCTATATTCCTAAGCATGGACTTGCCTGCTCGATAAGATCTAACAGGAAGCAATTTATGACAGAAATAACAGTAATATACTGTGCTAGTGTTTCAGAGCCCAGCATTTACCACAAGTAATTGTAAAAAGGACTGCACATGACCTGTAAGTGCACAAATGCTGACCTGAAAACCAAGTCAGTTTTAAATCAGCAGGCAAGGGGGGGGGGGGGGGGACAGGTCTATCCATTTGGATCTTTCTAATATCTGTAGATGTTCATAAGGTAGCATTAAAGTAATGAACTGCTCTACTTTTTTATTGAGCACTTGCATTGTTTCACTGCATTGTCTAGCAGACATAGTATTACTTAGCAGGACAGCTGTCAATGTTGTACTAGTATACTATAGTAGTTTGCTGAGCATGATTTTGAATTATGGCCAATGTACTGGTTACTAAATTCACTGGATACCAATGCTACTGTGAGCTGCATAACTGAATGTTTTTGAAAAGTCACAGAAAATATGAGTTGCCAATATTTTGTTACTTCAGTTTAGTATAATCTGACTCATGAATTGAGAAATGGAATGTTCTGTGGAGAGACCCATATAAAACCAAAATTGGAACAAAGTGCCTTATTTTGGGGTAGGTGTGTTACTGTTCTTGCATACATAAGCTTTTCCAGTAACTTCATGGAGGAAGTAAGAAATGTGACTGGGGAGTAATTATTAATTTCTTTCTTACTACCTTTCTTGTAAATTACAGTGGTATTTTTCAGTCTGCATAGAAATAATAGTTGTGAAAGTGATATATTATGTACTTTACTTTGCATGTAGCATGTGCTTAATCAACCATATGCCAGTTCTCCGAGCCTCTTCCATTTCTTTCTGTTGAGTGCACTGTTCTTCCAATTGGGGTTGACTTCAGCCTAGTTGTATCCTACCAGATGTTACTCATCAGCTAATTCTGTGTCTCCCTCTTGTACCATCTCTGTACTGCCGATTGCTACTTTAGGTTGTCTGTTTTTGGTTATTCTTGGCACATGGCCTGCCCAGTTGAATATTCTCTTCTGTAACACTTTGGATGATGTTATGAGTTTGTATAGCTCTCTACATTATCCTTTTTTTCCTTATCTGGTCCAAAATGTTTCCTTAGTTTTTTTCTTTTGAATATTAACAGTTTTTCTTCCGATTTCTAACTGAATTCTAGTGCTTCAATCCTGTATATGCTACTGGCATAACAGTTGACTGATACAAGCAGATTTTGAAGTTACTAGTAAGCATTATGTTCTTTAATATTTTGACAAAACAAAAAAATGTTTCATTTGGTGTTCTTAGATGGGTACCTATTTCTATTTCTATTCTATTGTTTTCTTAAAACGGCTCCCTAACTACTTGAAGTGGTCAGCTGCCAAAGGCACATCACTTTGGATTTTCTTATGTATGACCAAATATTATGTTTTTTTCCCCCACTGACATGTAATCCTGTTTTCTCACAATTTTATAATAATTTTGTATCATTCTGAGTAATTCTATTTTGGAACTACTTATTTATCTGCATTGGCAATTCTTGTAATGGTCACCTCCTGCATTTGGATCCCTTGTGGATTAGTTTTATTAAGTCATCTACCAATCTTCTGTAAGATGAGGTTAAATAAAATAGATGAAATGGCGTACTCTTGTCTCAATCCAGTGAACATCTTGAAATTTCCAATTTCTCCCACACTGTCTTTATATAATGTAGTTTCATCTATACAGATTTCAAGTAATCCGCTTAGCTTTGATGGTGTTTCAAATTTCCTCATTATATTTAGGAGTGTCTGTCAGTGTAAGTTATCATAAGTGAATAAATGATTCAATGTAGATCTATTTCTTTGAAAACCGCATTGGTAATCACCAATTACGTCTTCAGTTATTAGGGTCAGTCTGTTTAATAGGCACTCTGATAGGGTTTTATAAGTGATATCCAGTACAGCAATTCCTCTGTAGTTATTGCACACAAAGGGGTCATTCTTCTTAAATACTGAGCACCTAATTGCAGTTTTCCAGTCTGTAGGTATGATTTTAGTCTTCCAAATTGTTCTATTAAAGACGGTAGTTCTAATTCCAGCTGCAGTCCTCCATTCTATAATAACTCATTGTATGTCTCGTCTTCACTATATGCCTTTAATTCTTTATTGCTTGCTGTATTCCATTTGCTGAAGAGGTGATGACTTATACATCAGCTGTACCAGATTCTTTAAATTTAAATAAAGACTGTGGATTATAGAAGTTGAGTATTTGTGAAAAGTATGTCTTCCATTTCTTATTGTATGTAACTCTTGTTGGTCAGTATTTTCCCCAGCTGACCATTTGTAAGCTGCTCCATTTTAGAAAATTTACCTATATTTTGATCCATCTGCATTGATCTGTGATGCTTGAAATCATCCTGTACTTCTCTTATCATACTTTTATAGCATTCCCTTTCCTCTTGTCTTAGGGTTTGTTGTGTTTCTTACGGGATTTAAAGTATCTCTCTATTTTCCTTTTTTGAATCTACATTTTCCTCACATTTCTTTCTCCAACTCTTTTTCGTGTCACTTTATGTTAAACTAAATTTTGTTAGGTCACTTTCTTTCTCCTATAACTTTGGAAGTTACCTTTTGAATATTGTTTTCAGGTGTCTCAATCTGCTTTTGACATCTTATTGTTCCCTACTGAACACTATAACTTTTTTGAGGTTACTTCCAATTTATTTTGTAAGTTTTTTTTGTTGCATTTTCTTCTGCTAGGTTTCCTATGTTGTATCTAGTATTTTCCATTCTATGTCTATTTAGTTTTCTTTTGAGTGTCACAATCTGCACCCCTAAAGCTTATAATATCTTTAACACTGTTTTGGAATCTTATTTTGGATAGCAACATGGTCAGTCTCATTCACTAGTAACCCTTCTGGTGATAATGAAGTCCCTAAATGAATGTGTTTGCATTGAAATTTTGTGCTGCTTAGTGTGAGACTATATGTCATTGCAAAGTTTTTAAGGCAAACCCCATTATATGAATTTTCCTCGAGTAAGGTGAAATTGTCAGTGGTTAGTTTGTGAAATTCCTCCTTTCCTACTTTGGCATTAATATCTCCTAACACTATTTTTACATTAGGCCTACTTATTGAGTTGTACATGTGTTCTAGTTGACTGCAGAATTCTTCTTTCACATCATCCTTATCTTCTATGGGTGCATGTGCATTTAGAAATGTAAGTCTAACAGCGAGTCTGGATTGTGATGTATGATATATGATTATTAACATTTTTGAATTTCTTTATTGAAGCATTTATTGATTTATGAATGTAGAATCTGGTTCCAAATTTCATGGCACTGACTGTATCTCTGTACATTATTGTCCTGTCAACTTTTACATGTGAGACTGAATACATTGTAGATATGTGAAGAACAAGATTTTTAGTGATTTACTTGGGATATTTTCCACCTGTGATTCTCAAATGACATCAGCATCACACTCTGATTTTTGACTGATGAGCTGTTGTCTACAACAACGTAGCATTGCTGAAAGACTGTATGGAAATGCAGAACAAGGAAGATAGTATTTGGACTTCATGTATAGATTGGCAGCACTCTTTACATGTGGATAAATTTACAATAATACAACCTGATAGTATCCAATTACAGGATCAATGGTAAACTTCACAAACCCATCATATTATTTGAATAGCTAGGACTACAAGGTGATAAGAAATGGGAAATATATGTGAATTATTTGCAGAGAAGTCAAAGAAAAAGACCGATTTATCCGGAGGATTAAAGGAAACTATCGAACATGTAAGGAATATTGAATACAAGTCAGTATGTGACCCTATCTAGATTACTACTTCAGCATTTATTGTCAAGTGAGCATGACAGATGATGTTCAACATATCAAGTATCACTGAAATAATAATTAGGAAACATAGTGTTTATAGGACAATGCAGTGGCGCATTGGAGAAGGCAAGGGGTGGGGGAGAAGGGAACTCACTAAAAGTTTCCTTTAACAGCAGATTGCTATTCACCACATAGAGAAGGAACTGAGTCACAGACAGGCACAATTAATAGGAATGCTATTTCACTGTGCCTGTTTCACTACCACACAAACAATCCACAATTTCAGGAAGAGGAAAAAATATAGTATAGTTGGATGTTTTTCTTTCAAGAAATGATTAAAACATCAATATTGCCTAGGTTTTTAACTGGAACTTTCTTATGGCTACTCATAAGTCAGCATTCATCTTCCAAAATATTAAAAATACTCCACACACCCTGGTCTAGGGCCCCACATCCCCACAAACTTTCGTATATGTGCCCTTGCACACACAACAAATAGTTAATGATGTGTGTGATAGTTTTTAACAATTTCTGCAAGCAGCACTGAACACTGTTGCAATTTCTCCATAAAAAATTTGAATATTACATGTGCTATACAAACACAGAAAAAAATCTCACCATGCACATTCGACGTTCTTTCGGACATTTTGTACCCAAGTCATGGGATGCATTAATTGAAAGGTTGACACAAGGGCCTGTAGGCTCCATGGATTCACACTGATAGCACCAGATTGGTGGCAACTGCTCTGCTGCTTTGGTTGTCACATGTTCCTTTCCAGAAAGAAATTGTGGCTCAGCTGGGGGAAAAAAAAAAAAAAAAAAAAAAAAAAAACATTTAGACTAATGGTCAGTACCAGGTACAAAGATTGAGTTACATTTTGACTCCTACACATAAAAACATTGAAAAAAAAGTCTGCCAATATTCTTTAAGAATGCATAAGAACAACAGAGATGAAAAATTTACTCATGGTTTTGACAAGTAAATATGCTAAGCACACAAATCTTATGCTATGATTCCCTATATCTCTCAAAGCAAAAATTATGATAATTTATTTGCAAAATCGATGTTGGATTACCTTCCATCTTATTGTTAAATCAAAGCATGTTTTGCTCCTTGCCCTTTTCTTCCATTACAAAGCGAAATTCATTATACAAGGGGACTTCCCGAAAGTACATTACACATTATTATGGTAGGCCAAGTAACTTTTATTGAATGTTGCACTACACTTTCAGGAGGACACTATTTTTCAATATATTCACCAACTCTCTAGAAACAATAATTAGAATGTTCTACCAGTCATTCAGTTTCTCAGTGATAGAAATCTGTTCTTTGGTGATAGAGCCATTTGTTAGATAAATCACTTTGTCCCAAGACGTTCTTTCAGCTTGTCAAACAGATGGAAATTATGTGGTGCAAGATATTCCTTCTTTACCACTCAGCATCATCCACATCTGTGCATCCTTGGTCAAACAATTGGCACTATTTCATTACAGTTGGACATGTCATTGCAATTGGTGCATACACTGCCAGAATTTTCACAGTGATTATGTGTACATTTTTGACATTTTGCCCACAAGAATTTTAATGTACCACATTCTTTAAATTTGGGGTATTTTGATAGCACAATGTGATGTGCCAGTTACCAGTATTGCAGGAGAACTGTGTCTGCAAGGAACCCAGAAGATATACTCACTTCTGACAATGCACCACTCTTGTTGTGCAAAGGCCTTGGCATGGGACAACATACACTGAAATGACAAAAGTCATGGGCTCCCAATATCATGTTGGACCTTCTTTTGCCATACATTGTACAGCAACTTGATGTGACATGGACTCAAGAAGACGTCAGCAGCCTCCTGCACAAATACTGAGCCACGTTGCCTCTATAACCATCCACAATTCAGTACAGGATTTTGTGCAAAAACTAACCTCTCGATTATGTGCCCTAAATATTCAATGGAATTCATGTTGGGTGATCTGGGTGGCCAAATCATTTGCTCAAATTGTCTAAACTGTTCCTCAAACCAATTGCGAATAACTGTGGCACAGTGAGGTGGCGCATTTTCATCCATAAAAATTCCATTATTGTTTGGGAACATGTTGCTGAATATAACCATTTAGAGTCAAGATTGGTTCAGTTGGACCAGTCCATTGCATGTAACCACAGCCCACACTGTTATGGAGCCACCAGCTTGCACAGTGCCTTCTTGGCAATTTGGGTCCATGGCTTGATGAGGTCTGTGCCACACTAGAACCCTACCAACGGGTCTTATAAAATGAAACTCAGACTCATCTGACTAGGCTACAGTTTTGCAATTGTCTAGGGTCCAACACACATAGTCACAAGCCCAGGAGAGGTGCTGCAGCTGATGTCATGCCGTTTAGCAAAGCCACTCATTGAGTCAGTTTGTCTGCTGCCATAGCCCCATTAATGCCAAATTTGGCCACACCGTCCTAACGGATACATTCAGTGTTAATCCCACATATATTTATGCAGTTATTTCATGCAGTGTTGCTTGTCTCTTAGCACTGACAACTCTATGAAAGCACCGCTGCTCTCGGTCATTAAATGTAGGTTGTTGCTCACTTCACTGTCTGTGGTGAGAGGTAATGCCTGAAATTTGGTATTCTTGACACACTCTTTGGTCTCAGAATACTGAATTCCCACACAATTTCCAAAATGGAATGTCCCATGCATCTAGCTCCAACTACCACTTCATATTCACAGTCTGTTAATTCCTGTAGTGCAGCCACAATCGTGCAATCACATTGGACACCTTTTGACACGAATCACATGACTACAAATAAGAGCTCTGCCAATGCACTTACCCTTTTATACCTTATGTATATGATACTATGGCCATATGTATATGTGCATATCACTATCCCACGACTTTTCTCACCTCAGTATATCTAACTTATTTTCTGAAGTCCACACATATATGTCTTCTTATTCTTTTCATTCTCAGACAGCAAAGAAAGAAAGAAATATATTAAGTATAATAACTAGAATATAACTATAATGATCTAGGTATCCATTATTTTTCTTTCTTCTCTACCTCACATGCTATTCATCAAATGCTCACATTCTTTTATGTTACATGAGGCACAAGTTTATAAAAGCCAGCATACTAACAATTTTTAAATCTTCCTAAAGTAACTACTTTAATGATGTTATTATCTCTGGAGCTAACCACCAACAGCATCTGAAAATTTTAAGAACATTCTTTCCAAAACTTTAAAATGTTGGATTGCAATGCAAGTGTGGAATTGAAAGTGGTAGCAATTGACAAACTGCTGCCCCTGTGGTCTTTGGAATCATTCAAGCACTATTACACCACATCAACATCCCAGGCAGTGTCCACTGTATACCTGTTAACAAACTAAAACATAAAAGTCAAATAAATGAGAAATGCCTTGCTGTGAAACAACAATTAACAACTTAATACATTGTCTCAAAGTTGGTCCCATTTTAACAAACTTCACACCTGGTTGCCCGATAATGTTAGCAACAGGTGTATCACCATGTGGTGCTATTATAAAAGAGGAACACAGGAATTTAACAAACATCATGTATCACTCAGAAACATTTACTGATCCACTTATTCATGATTATATATGAAGCTCTGGTCAATAACACTGGGCACTACTGCTTACCTGATTCATTACCAAGCCACATTACAATGTAATAACATGTACATATTGTCAGGCTGCTCACGGAGGGGACAGAAGACAGCAAAATCGGAGTATGTTTTTAGATGAAAAATGCTATGATAAAGGCAATAACACATTTTACAGTCATAGCATTATAGCTGCGGACCTAATACTTCAAGGCTTGCAGTGGTTATATTGTAACAGGCCAAAGTGACTGCCTGTGCAATCTTCCCACAGCTATTCACACTTCCTTAACTCGTTGTTAAAACCATGCAGATGCATGAGTATATTAAGGAATTTTAACACATGGTCATCCCTCAAACACTATGACCTCTACCTATCACACTAGAACCATGGAATGATAATACTGAAGGAACTTGCTATAGACTGTGACTATTGGATACAACAGACAAGGACAGCATGGCAATAGTCAACAGTTGTAGTGACAAAGTTAAGCACTTGACCGCATCACCAAAGGAATTCACCCCACCACCAATCTCCACACACCTGTGGGAATTCATGCATGTGAGCTTTGCCATCTCCTTCCCATGAACAATGTAGATAACAATTGTGGATGCTCTATCCAATTTTCAGTATATCTGGGCAGAAGGGCTCTATGTCATAAAGCAGACCACTTATGGCAATACATTGTCCCAGTGTTGTGCCACAGTGTCAACAGGCAGCATCATCTACCTGCCGGGCAGTACCTGGATGATTCGTGTAACCAAGGGCACTTTGGCACACAGCATATGTAACTTATGTAGATGCAACACCACAATAAACCTGTTTTTCCACAAATAAATATCGGCCATCTAGGCGCCTTGGGAATGGATCGAAACAGCGAATCATCGAGTCGTCAACTGTCTTTGTGCATGCCACCACCATTAGGTTGTTGCCACTCTGCCATCATCCTGACATGACCGCATGTCAAGGGGGTCCTACTGCAGTCTGATGGGCTGAGGTTTGAACTAGGGCCCTCTAAACCATCCCGTCACTGCCAGGAAGCCACTGATTCGATCCTCACTCCCTGGATGTCTGAACACATCACTTGACATGGCCAGCTGGGACTCAGCATCCTACACTCAGCAGGCAGTCAGCCAGCTGCATCAGGCCCGACACAGCTTGTCCATTGACCAGAACTGTCTGTGATGTAAAACCATGCCATGCCTTGTCTACATTTAGCACTACAGTACCTGCTATCCTACTGCAGTGCTTCACTGCCATGGGGTGTGTAGATCGAAGCCCAACTTCCAGCCACAGCCAGGTTTGAGCTTGTAATAAATTAATAAAGGGATTTTGTGACCTCCTAGCAGCTTAGGTCTCATCCTGATCCACTATACTCCACCAGAGCCTCTGCAGTGTAGTGAACTTAAACATAACAACTGCCGAAGTGACAATTTAAGCACTCATGAAAAGTTTCACAATCATGGGACTTCCTTGACTTAGGAAGAGATAATGACTCTTAATGCTATTCAAAGTCCAGCCTACAGAATTGTGTGGAACACCTCCTGGTGACATCATTCCATTCTATATGCCAAGGCCAAGAGGAAAGAGTGGATTTTCAGCAGCCAGATGTCCTTGGATGGGGAGAAAGTGTCAGTACAAGCAGAGGTGATGCTCCTCCTCAGCATTATTAGTCAACCTCATTCAATGGGCAGTGCTGTATCATAAGCCTCCATGAAAACCAACTGCACACCATTCTCTACCTGCTCAGTACACAACCTAGTGCCACCAGAACACAGTGCCGCAATTACATCAGCAATACTCAGTGGGGATTGTCAGCTTGATTTGCTCACTCAGTCACATCCAGGGATGGATACCATCCATTGTCACAAGGAGCTCTTGATGTATATTGGTATGTTGCAATAAGAATAAAGCTCAGAAATAGTAGGTTAATAATAGCTAGCCTGTACAGATCCCTCACAGTAACATGGAAGAAATTTTTTGTCATCTAGAGGAACTTTTTGATAAACTCTCACCTCATAACAGAACAGATTATAATATTACGGGGATGTAAACATTGACTTCTTAACTAATAGTATAAATTACCTTAGATATATTGATGTGTTACAGTCCTATAATTAAGCCCTTCTGAATTCAACACTAACAAGAATAACATGGGACTCTCAAACATGTATTGATCATGTTATTACAAACTTAAGCAAGAAAGACCTTGTAGTTAGAACTGTCAAGAAACATATTTCAGACCATAGTGAATTAGCCCTAAGCTTCATACAAACAAATAGTATCTCATGGGGACCTATTTATCTATGAAAGAAAGCTAACCTATCATACTTTAAAGAAAATCCTGCCACACACAAACTGGCATCAGGTAGGCCTATATAAAACAGAAGATATTAATGAAAAGTTGGACAAATTTTGTACAACATTAACCCACTGTCTTAATCAAGCGTGCCCAGTGGTCAAAATACTAAGGAAAACTGACAGTTCCAAGAATCTTAAACTTCCCCCTAACATGATAAAAGTAAAGGAAGATATAAAGGATTTATAGATTCTTTTTTGGAGACACCAAACTGCAGTACCTTCAATATAAATAAAAAGCCTGTAGAAAAATGTACAGGGAAGCACAGATGTATGCAGAACAGATGAGGCAATCCAGTAATGTTAGTAGAACAGCATGGAGTATAGTAAATACGGAAAGCAGGGGAGCAACAATGCAGTGTGCAATAACATAATAATAAGAGGCAATGAAAAACTGCTGAGTGATCCAAAGGAAGAATGCAAGCAGTTCGTAGACAAATTTAGAAAGATGAGTAGGGAGGATGCGATTGACCCACCACACTTGCTAAATTCTAATATTGTCAGTAATTCATTCTTCCTGAGGTATGTTATAGAATTGGAAATCATGAAAACCACTTGCAACTTAAAAGCAAATACATCCATTGGCTGGGATGACATCTCAGCCAAATTTCTGAAAGAATGCAGTAATGAATTAATAAGGCCACTACAACATTTAATAAACAGCTCTTTCAGCCAGTGGTCATTTCCTAACTTCACTGAAATAAGACTAGTGCATAGAAAGGGAATAACTGCTGATATACAAAATTATAGGCCTATTTTGTTGACATCAATACTTAGTTGTTGGAAAGACTAATTCATGATCAATTTGAATCATTTTTCTGCAGGTACAATCTATTAAAAAGCTGTCAGCATGGTTTCAGGAAGGGCAAGACTACAATAACAGCTCTAGCTACATTTTTTCAAGTGGTATTGAATAAACTTGATGATGGAAACATAGTTATTGGCAGCTTTTTAGACCTATCAAAGGCTTTTGACTCTGTAAATCATTGTATTCTTCTATATAAATTAGAAACTTATGGAGTCAGAAGAGTGCAATTAGATTTGTTAAGAGCCTACCGTGCTTGACAGGAGACAATGTGTTAAGCTGTATCATACAACTGGGGGATGCATGCACACAGTAAAACTGTCTTATAAAATTCTTAACCATTTAGTCCCTCAGGGAAGCATTATTGGGCCTTTTTTGTTTATTGTGTACAGCAAAATGATACAATAATTCCACAAAATTCAGACCTAGTAATTTATACCGACGATACCTCTTTCATAAATTTGGGCTCTACAAAACAGTCAGCAGTGCAAAATAATACAGAGACCATTAGCCTCACCACAGAATATCTCACAAAAAAACAAACTGGCACTAAATATGGACGATAAAATTCTGATGGCATTCCTGCTAAGTTATAAATAAAGAAAACTGGATGCTCAGCTAGACTCACCAGTTGAAACAATTGATTGATATAAGTTCCTTGGTATTATAGTAGATGAACATCTTATATGGAAGGAGCACATTAGTTACATGTGGGGAAAAAAAACCCTCCTGTAGCATCTACCTGCTAAAACGCCTTTCTAGCATAACAGTGGCACCCATATTAAGTCCAATCTATTTTGGAATTATACACTCCCACCTATAATATGGTATTAAGCTTTGGGATGGGGCACCAATGGTATACATGGATAGGACTTTCAGAGCTCAGAAAAGAGCAATTAGGGTAATAGCTAATATCAGTAAACATCAGTCCTGTAGAGAATACTTCATTACATATAACATATTAACAGTGTATTCATCATATGTCCTCAGGCCTACACTGTTTTTTAAAGAAAATATGGAGCATAGTATAATCAACTGTGAAATCCATCATCATAATACAACAAAAAGAGAGGATTCCCACATAAAATTTAGTAATAAAAGAACAACAGATCATAGTCCATTTTCTGTTGGAACTTCCAAATAACATAAAACTGTTAAATGGAAACATATTTAAGATAAAATTACAGCAACTGTTAATTGATAAATGTTTGTATACCATCAACAATTTTTTAATGTTGTTGTGTATAATTTATCTTTCTTTCTAAACTCTTATTAACATTCATATGTTTATAAACAGACTATGACCATGACCATAAAAGTTCTTATGGATGAATAAACCATTTATTATTATTATTATTACTGGTGGGGGTTACAATGCGACACCAAAATATGCTGTGGCTATGGAAGAAGAATAAAGAAAAATCAAAACACAACAGGATTTGTCGACCTGGAAAAACATTTGACAATATCAAATGGTGCAAGATGTTCAAAATTATGAGGAAAA
The DNA here is from genome assembly GCF_023864275.1 of Schistocerca cancellata. Taxonomy (NCBI): domain Eukaryota; kingdom Metazoa; phylum Arthropoda; class Insecta; order Orthoptera; family Acrididae; genus Schistocerca; species Schistocerca cancellata. The sequence continues at coordinate 874,885,749 of NC_064626.1, forward strand.
TAGGGGTAAGCTATAGGGAGGGATGGATAATATACAACACATACATGAGCCACGAAGGGATAATAAGTGTGGGAGACCAAGAACAAGATGCTGGGATTAAAAATGGTGTAAGACAGGGATGTAGTCTTTTGCCACTACTGCTCTGCCTATACACAGAAGAAGCAATGATGGACAAAAAGAAAGGTTCAAGGGTGGAATTAAAATTTGAGGTGAAAGAATATCAATGATATGATTCACTGCTGACACTGCTCTTCTCAGTGAAAGTGAAGAAAATTACATGACCTTCTGAATGGAATGAACAGTCTAACGAGTACAGAACATGGACGGAGAGTAAATCGAAGAAAGACAAAAGTCATGAGAAGTACCAAAAACGAGAACGGCAAGAACATTAACATCAGGATCTATGGTCATGATGTAGATAAAGCTAAGAAATTCTACTGCCTAGGCAGCAAAATAACTAGTGATAGACAGAGCAACGCGAACATCAAAAGCAGACTATCAATAGCAAAAAGGCATTCCTGGCCAGGAGAAGTCTATTAGTATAAAATATAGGTCTTGATTTGAGGAATAAATTTCTGAGAATGTACATTTGCAGTACAGCATTGTGTGGTAGTGAAACATGGACTGTGGAACAACCAGAACATAAGAGAATTGAAGCATTTGAGATGTGGTGCTACAGAAGAATGTTGAAGATTAGATGGACAGGTAAGGAATGAGGAGGTGCTGCACAGAATCAGAGAGGGAAGGAATATGTGGAAAACACTGACAAGAAGAAGGGACAGGATGATAGGATGTCTGTTAAGACACCAGGGAATAACTTCTAGGGTACTAGAGGGAGCTGTAGAGGGTCAAACTGTAGAGGAAGACAAAGATGGAAGACATTCAGCAAATAAGTGAGGATGTAGATAGCAAGTGCTACTCTTATATGAAGAGGTGGAGTCTCTTGATAGTCTGTTGCGACAATGAACTATTCTTCAGGTAGTTTAAGTCTTCTCATCAACTCTTTTCATCAGGTCAGCACTGAGTCTGCGATATGCTGGATCTGACAGCAAACACTGCATCTTTTGAAATAAACCTGCTTGTCCAATCTAACAGTAGAACTGCCCTTGTCATGGGTTACATGACCTTGAGCATTTGCATGACTAATTTTTAGTAAGTTGTGATATGGTCTCTTTCTTCACTTGCACTTCTCTGCCTGATTTGTTACAGTTAGCTGACATTAGGTTTGGTGTTCAATGAGCCAATTTTGACATTTGTTGACTTCCATTTACTTTTTATTCAATGACCAGTTCTATGAAGAGACACATATGGAGTTGTGATGGAGAGTCCTTTGTCACCTATTATTGCCAATATGCTCATGGAAAATATTCAGGACTGTACCCTGTAGCTGGTGGCATTGACATCGGGAGACTTTTTTAGAGACATAGTCAACATTTTTGTTGTTTAGCCTCATGGAAGAGAGAACATAAATAGCTTTTCCAAACACATATATACATCCAATCCACCTGAACATTCAGTTCAGTATGGAGCTGCTGAAACAAGGGGTAATTTGTACTTTGGATCACAGGGCCCATGTCATCTCGGACCCTGAAAGTTTGACAGCTGAGTTAGCCAATCTTGAAGAATAAATATGTTTCCTGATGACATTATAAGATTAGGGCCCTTTGAGGGTCTAAAGGTTGATCTCTGGTTTCGTAAGGTGAGTGTCTGTCTTACCGAGCATCTAAATTTCCTTGTACATTGCTCTCTTGCTGCATTTGTGGCTTGAAACTGATGGAGTGTGCACCTGTTCAGATATCAGCAGTTGTTATCAATGTCACCCAGCTGCATTCCTGTAAGCTGTCTGAACATCAGAAAGCTGCTAATGTTAAAGAGTGGGTTCCAGACATCGTGACAAATGAAAGACTTTCGCACTCAGGTGAGTGGGGTGTTTTCAGATATCATAATAGTCATCAGCATAAACAGTACAGGGAGGAATAAGATGAAAAATGCTAGTACATATTACCACAGTCAGTTCATTGGTGTTCAGTGCATGAGATACTATATCTCCAAGCCTGTAACAGAACTGAGCTTTTTATGCACCACTGTGTAATGTGCTACACATGACAGCTGTTGATGTAGTGGCTGGCAATGACAACAGCAGATTGCAACAATGAATATGTGATGTAGGAAATCGCTCATCAAGTCAATAGTGAATAACAAATAGTGAGCAGAAACTTCCTGGCAGATTTAAACTGTGTGGCGGACCGAGATTCGAACACGGGACCTTTGCCTTTCGCGGGCAAGTGCTCTACCAACTGAGCTCCCCAAAAAGGACTCACACCCTGTTCTCACAGCTTTAATTCCGCCAGTACCTCGTCTCCTACCTTCCAAACTTCACATAAGCTCTCCTGCGAACCTTGCAGAACTAGTACTCCTGGAAGAAAGGATGTTGTGGATACATGGCTTTGCCACAGCCTGGGGGATGTTTCTAGAATGAAATTTCACTATACAGCGGAGTGTGCACTGATATGAAACTTCGTGGCAGATTAAAACTGTGTGCCGGACCGAGACTCGAACTCGGGATCTTTGCCTTTCGCGGGCAAGTGCTCTATCAACTAAGCTACCCAAGCACGACTCATGCCCCATCTTCACAGCTTTAATTCTGCCAGTACTTCGTCTCCTACCTTCCAAACCTCGCAAAAGCTCTCCTGCGAACTAGCACTCCTGGAAGAAAGGATATTGTGGAGACATGGCTTTGCCACAGCCTGGAGGATGTTTCTAGAATGAAATTTTCACTCTACAGTGGAGTGTGAGCTGATATGAAACTTCCTGGCAGATTAAAACTGGGTGCCGGACCGAGACTCGAACTTGGGACCTTTGCCTTTCGCCCCCAGGCTGTGGCTAAGCCATGTCTCCACAATATCCTTTCTTTCAGGAGTGCTAGTTCTCCAAGGTTCACAGGAGAGCTTTTGTGAAGTTTGGATGGTAGGAGACGAGGTACTGGCAGAATTAAAGCATTTTTCATGTTATACCTCCCTGTACTGTTTATGCTGATGACTATCATGATATCTGAAAACACCCCACTCACTTGAGTGCCAAAGTCTTTCATTTGTCATGATGTCTGGAAGCCACTCTTTAACACTGGTGGAATTAAAGTTGTGAGGACGGGGCGTGAGTTCTGCTTGGGTAGCTTAGTTGGTAGAGAACTTGCCCACAAAAGGCAAAGGTCCTGAGTTCGAGTCTTGGTCCAGCACACAGTTTTAATCCGCCAGGAAGTTTCATATCAGAGCACACTCCGCTGTAGAGTGAAAATTTCATTCTAACTGGTGAGCAGCTATATTACCCTGAACCACGTTATTGGAAGGATACAGAAGCCATTATCCAATACAATTACCATGTGTCACATTGATTAATTAGCATCTGACCTCACACTGCCACTGGACACTCAAAGCATAAGTAAAAATTACCAGTACTGACAAGTTGCCAAATATGTTGTTGAATGCCAGTGGTAAGGTACGAGTTCACAGAAAACCATGAGGTGATGTATCCCATCAGAGCAACATTCAGGCAGGTTCTGGATGTATTGTTATTTGGGGGCATTTATGTAGGATGAACCAGGTCCATAATACACCTACCATCATTTCACAATGGCGATTGATTTATAGAAAATTACAGTCTGATCATGTGATTCTGTTTGTCTGTGATACTCTATGTGTGATCTGTACCTTTGGCAAGATGCATTACCAACCTGTCACTCCCACATTATGTCAGAACAGTTTGAGGAACACTCCCCAAATATGAGGGTATTGGGTGGCACCCAATAATGATCAATATTATGTCTTGTGATCAGCAGCTGAGTAGTCACAAATCAGGACTGTTCACCAATGCTTCAGTCGCTGTCTTGCTGAGACCATATCATAACACAATGCCACCATTACGAGACTGAAGACTTCCCACACACCAATAGGTAAGTGTGCTGATTCTGTTTCTCATAAGCATATTAATGAATATATGATGCATACTGCAGTTGGTAACCAACCTACCTTTTGTCAGCACATTATTGAACAGTAACAGGAGAGCAATATGCACTGCAATCCAAAACATTGGTCCAAATCTATGGCAGTTAGTGAACTCTTGAATCGTTGATGTATCCATGACAACATTCTACAAGAGTCTCAGTTCTTGAAGTACCAGCAATGCCTGCATCCAAAAGAAACAAGTTATACAAAATACACAGTAGTTACAATAAAAACTTTGCAGTTTGTAAATGTCATTGTAGGGGCATTTCACAATATTTTGGACAAGATATGTGTATTTCACTATTCAAGAAGCTAATGAATGTGAAATGTGAAATGACAGATGATTATATGTATTTGCCACATACAACAAAATTAACCACCAGAAATTCATCTACTATCAAGACTGGTGTAACAGCAAACATGAAAATTTTAAAATTCTTGTCAAAGATGAAAATTTTAAAATTATTGTTAGACATGTGACATTACCTTTTTTTCTTTCCAGAGTAAGAGGAAAGTATTTTCCAAAGTTGGTACGATTGATAGTTGCACCTAGCATCTGTGGCTCTTATCCAGCAATATTGCCAAAATTATTGAAAATTGCTGCCAACAATAGGTTTAGACATGCAGTTCTCACCACATGTGTAACAATGTAAGCTAATTTCTCTGTGCTGAAGCTATGAAGCAGTTCCTTCTGCAGAGAGAACTTCTATGCTCTAATTTCATCATCAATTAAGTCAACTTAAAGAATCAATTTTCGTCTACTAATGTTTGTTTTACAAAGATGAGGAGTAGCATTTTGTAAGTTTCATTTTGTTAGGCACATGACAGTCTGTTGTTACTCCAAAAACCACTAAATCTAGTGGCCATGTCTGATACACCTGGGAGAGTAATCTGGCAATACTGGAGTATGAAGCTAGCAGGTGAAGATGAAACACATTGAAAAATTAAGCAGTAAGAGAGAGAGAGAGAGAGAGAGAGAGAGAGAGAGAGAGAGAGAGAGAGAGAGAGAGAATATCACCAAAAGAAGGGAAGTAGTGCAACAATAGCAGAAAATGAAGAGCAGTGCAAAAGGGCTAGAGAAAGCAAGCATTGTCAGCAAAAGCAAGAACAAAAGAAGCTGCAACAGGACACAGATGTTCATAAAATTTCTCCTCAAGCACTGGGCAATGTAGTCACTTAATAAACAGGCAACAATACCACAGCAAATTTACTGCAAACTGTCACAAAAAAAGGAGAGTGTATAGTTGTTGGTGACGCGTCATGTAAGGATAGACTGGATATTGTACACAATATCTGTAATGTGATTAAGGCTTTCAATGTACAGGACGTCAGCAATTATCAATTCTGTGTGATATAGGCCTACATGACAACTCAGTCGTTATTCCAAATGTACCATAAAGCGGGGTGACTTTGAACGGTGAGGCGACTTTGAACAGCAATTTAGTGTCTTTTTAAAATAAATGCTGCACTCTAGTGTGTAAATATGGAACTAGGGCCAAAGTTGTTAAATATTGCCAATAATCGATTCTTTCAGATGATATGACAGTTGATGTGAAATAACATTGTATACCAATGCCAGGCAATAAAATAATTTTCTAGAATTGTAAGTTCCTTCACAACCGCAAAAACATTTGCCTATTATTAGAAGCATTTTTGAGTTTAGAATTTGAAACGAGTTTTATGAGCAACGTTAACACTTGAATGAACACTTACAGAAAGCATAAAATTATAATTTATTCTTTGGTGGTGTAAAAAAAGTAAAATATGAAGGCTTGTCTTTCAAGGGGTGACTTTGAACAGCACCTTCCCTGTTATTTGACACATCAGCTCCATGGAAAACATGTTTTAGTGAAGTTTCCTTCAAAGAAAAGTGTAAAATAGTGTTGGACATGTTATCACTGATGATGAAATTTCACTTTTGAGGAAGTGGCATTCCAAGATGGAATCACATGATTTTTTTTGTGTGGCCTAATGTTCCCAATGTGTCAGATTTTGAGAAAGATGGAATTTTCAGGATTCTATCTGATTCTACAGTAGACAGACAGGGAAGGCTTAATTTTGAGTTTAAATTTGATGTCTATGACATCTGCTAGAGTGGACACTCTTTCGTGACAACTTCCTTTCCTGTAGAGTGTTTGCAGATGTAATTCTTTAAAATTTGATAACTTTTTTTTTCATTTCTTTTATTAAAGTCATACAGAAGTGATTGGCTGATGGGACACGTTATTGGACATCAAAGGGGAAACTATTTAGTACTGGATGGAAATACAGGGTGTAAAATCAGAAGCAGCCTAAGAGATGAATACAGTAAGCAGGTTCAACAGGATGTAAGTTGCAGTAGTTATTAGATGTAGAGGCCTGAACAGGATAGAGCAGCATTACACTAGACTTCTGACATGAAAACAGCAGCAACAAAATGATGAGTGAAATTCCCTTTCCCTGCATTCTTGAAAATTAGCTTAATGCAATAAAGTACCACACTCTTTCATCTCTTAACAGTGAGACCATTGTACTGAAGACCGATCACAGTTAATTGCAAACCTTGTAATATCATTCACATCAACAGAGGAAAATGTTCCAAATGCCAACTACGATAAATCCTCAGACTTAACACATCAAACCACCACATTTGTCCAATGGACTCTTTTTCCAATGATGAATATGGATCACATATTATGACAGAGCAGAAAATGGATGGTGCTGCCGTAAATAAACGCTGCATTAATAATTTTTTTTTGGTGGTTGTGTGCTGATGAAATTATTGTGATGTATGAACCCCAGTTAGAATGTGGCAGTTTGCCCCGGTAAATCTTTGGTGTGGTAATAAACTGTTGTGCAGTGCTCAATGCATTACAATGACCACGAAAATTTTAGGAAGATTAATTTCTATTTTCACAAGAACATGGTTCATTTCAGAAATAACAATTCAATGAGTGAATCGTTATTGATCTAAATTATTTTCTAGTACTTAATAGCAAACAGGTTTATAATCAGTGCTGCCAATCCATCTGTTTAAAGTGCTCCATGCCGCTTATTTATAATAGGCCTACGTGTATAGCTGTTTTTTGAACAATGTACAAATTCCTGAACAATATAAATAAATAAAAAGTTCTTCATTAAAGTAAGTTTGATACAACTTACATATTAGTCCAATGCCACTTCAATGAGATGAGTTTGCAGTGGAAGTGTAGCTGTATAAACCTTTGTAGTCACTTATTAAAAGTAGTGTGTATGTATAGGGTTTTAGCATATTTATACTGTTGCATTTTTTCTCTCTTTTGCTACAATTAACGTGTTACCAATACAGAACTGTCTAGCGGTTTAATTATGAAGACATAGAATTTCCAGTTGATGTGAATTTGCGACAAAGGTAAACAGGAATGGCAGATAGTTCTGGTTTACATACGAAGTTTACTTGCATTTCGTAAGGAATATCTTTGATGGGCTAACAGTAAATACTGACGCCAGACTTAAAACGAAGTAACGGCAAAAGGTTAGGTGCTACGGATAGGTCTACGGTTCTTTACCAACAACACTTAAAACAAAACTGACTTTTGCTCCTTGGATTTCTGCCAACGTCGAGAAAAGCAAGTCATTAAATACAAACAATGTACCTGTCGTGTTAAATATTGTTCTCGTCTGATCTTCATCAGGCACCTACCTTGGTACACCTAGACTTTACGTCAGCAATGCGACATGTGTACCGGTACGACAATCGGCACTCTGTTTGCACTGATTCTAGTTGGAACTAAAACGGCTTAAATGCGTGTTCAAAATCAAAACTGACTGCTTTTCACGATTGCAGACGTCGTTTGATATCGTGTGGCGAAGGCAAACATCCCTTCACTCACATGGTCTGACATTATTGATCGTTGGGCAGCTGGCGCGCCGCTCTTGTTTCTGTGACGCTATTTTAGCAGGCATCCGCTGAGCAGCGCTGCCGTATTACTGTGTGTTACAAGTGAGTAACGTGGCCAATAATCGAGGTACACATTGTCTGTACAACACTCTCGTTACGACTTTGAACGACACAGCAGCGCCTTAGGTCACACGAAACAGAATACAGAAATCGTTAACCTGAGAAGTCGGTTTGCTTGTACCAGAGACGGATAGTAAGTTCATGTCGGTAACGAAGTTTCCACTTTTGATTTTCCTGCACGTAACAGAAACACAGTAAGAATTAAATGAGCATCGTTTCGCACTTGTCCAGCTACCATATAAACAGCGCTGTAACTGGTGGCGACAGTATCTAACGGGCTGTGGCTACGGTAGCATGTCAGATACTCGTACACATATTCGTAAAGTTTGACAGCCGCGCGGGGTAGCCGAGCGGTTTATGTCGCCTAGACACGGTTCGCGCGACTCTCCCCGTCGGAGGTTCGAGTCCTCCCTCGGACACGGGTGTTTGTGTAGTCCTTAGCGTAAGAAAGTTAAACTTAGATTAAAGTAGAGTGTAAGCCTAAGGACCGATGACCTCAGCAGTTTGGTCCCATAGGAACTTACCACAAATTTCCAAAGGAAAATTTGTAAATTTGAGGTAAGGTCTTATGGAACCAAACTGCTCAGATCATCGGCCCCTAAGCTTACACACTACCTAATAACTTAACTAACTTACGCTAAAGACGACACAAACACCCATGTCCGAGGGAGGACTCGAACCTCCGACGGTGGGAGTCGCGCGAACGGTGTGTAGGCGACACAAACCGCTCGGCTACCTACCGCGGTAATTTGTAAAGCTTGACATAGAATTAAGCGAGTGGATCGCAATAAATTCCTAGAGTGGGTGATCATTTATAGACGCCCGCAGAAAAGAAGAAGAAACAGGATGGAATGGTTTCGTACAATCAACATGAGAAGACACGATGTTGGGGCACTCTATACTCTTTGAGGACCTGAGAAATGATGGTGATAAAATTTTCAGTTATTTTAGGATGAGCATGCAAACTTTTGACGATCTCAAATGCAAAACGACATTAAGAAAAACTTTAAAAATTTAATTTATAAATTGAATGAATCGAGTGATGCGGTTTCGGAGTGATCTGAGATAGCGGTGGATGTGCAAAACGTTCCTGTGAAGTCTTGCCAGTGGGAATGTAGAATACGGTGTTGGTTACACTGTGCTGTATGATATCCATGGTGCGTGCTACGATCAAGTGCCACACTGGCGTTTACAGCATTTACTGATATTTTTTGTTGTTTTTAATTTCAGAAACGTTTTGTAACGCTCTCAGCTGGGTTTCCACCAAAGACGCAATCATCCCATTGAGAAATGGCTTATGCCGATCTTGCTTTTGTTTCAAGGCACTAATTAGTTCATATGGGTTTGGTTTCCTTTATTGGTTCAAGCAGTGCTGATTTTTCAAATGTTTCAACTTCTTGCTGGAAATAGGATGATGTATTTCTTCGCTGTCGTTTTCAGAATGTACGGTAGGTGGCAGAGAATCATCTGCAGGTATGCCTTCAGTAGGACGGTGGTCAATAGTTTCTTTTAATTTTCTTCCTAAAATTGTAGCTGTATGCAGTTCTTTGCTACCTCTCAATCTTTTGAAGTGAGTTGCGAATATTCACCCACTTCATCGTGACAGCTTCCCCTGTGAAAAAGTTACTCGTTATTAGCCATCCTCGTGACAGTGGTGATAATAACTTTTTTAATTCAAAGGTAATTTACAATAATATTATTATACAGGAATTGTACGTTGCATGTTTGAGAAAGTTAGAAAAAAATCATTTCACATGGATTTGGAGCGTTTGTTTCAGATGTATGGCCAGCGGTTGTACAGTCAATGATCTTCAACACAGCTACAGACTCGACATTTCCACTTTCAGCAAAACTGTCACAGATGTATATCAAGGGGTCTTGTCTAAACGGCACGAGTGTCTCTCGGTGCCCACATCAGATCACTGGAAGGAAATTTTTGAAAAATTAGAACAAAGAGCCGATTTACCTCACTGCGTACTAGCTGTCAAGCAAAACATCTTCGCTTTGTCTATCCGAATAGTTCATTGTACCTATTGCAACTACAACGGATTTCCGTCTGAATTATTAATAGCTGTGGCTGACTGACTTCTGGAAGATAAATGCCTTCCTAGTGCAAAAAGTAACAAGGTTCCAAAGTTTTTTGTTGGTGGTGAAGCGTTCGGGCACCTTTTCCGACCGGTTCCTGGACATCAGCTGACAATTTCAAAGAGGATTTATAACAATGGCCACTCGAATGTACGTAGAATTTACAGTTGGAATAATGAGCAATAAATGGAGACTTTTCCACAGAGAAATAAAGTTGGATCCCGACTTTGCGATTAATATTGTTAAGGCTTGTGGTGTTTTACACAATTTCATCACTGAAAGAGTCTCTTATAAAGCGGAGGACATTTGGTCGATAACTGGGCTAGAAGGCATAAATCTAAATGAACGCACGCGTGGATGAATTTCAGCATATAATGTCCGGAAAATGATGATGGTTTATTTTTAACACAAACAGCTCTAATAAAAAGGAAACATTCTAAGAGCTAATATGTAAACAAAGCATGAAAAATTGAAAATTTTAATGCATAGTATTTAATTGTATTTAATACATATAAAGGTCAGAGTAAGTACAATTTCACACGAAAAACACACAAGTAGTGAAGACTAAGTGGAACGACAAACGTCAAGTAATGCCAGATGCGAACGCCAACAATAATCCACAACCACCACTCCATACATCGGCTTGGTTTTCCATCACAGGTCCAATTCACGCAGAAGTGACTTATCGTGGACGTGGCGCTGTTTCGCGTCACCGCAGTTTTAACAAAAGGAGCAGTTCACACACAGATGTGGCGCGGTCGCGTTGCTTCGTTGTCCACGCCAAGTCAGTTGGTCGCCACGAGTGGGGCTGCAAAGGGACGTTGCGGCGGAGACGCGCAATTGCCGCTCTGCTGTTTTCATTAATTTGAAGTAGCCCGATGTGCCTAAAATGTTATACATATTTTATGTAGATGAAGCAGGGCTACATCCGTCTATGTAGATGGTTTCTCAGTAAAACTTTTGCGTTGCGAGTAAAAAGTTAAAAACCACTCTTTGGGAATCGCGCGTGTTCTCTGCTATGTAGTGTTTCTAATTCGATTTTGAGGAAACCATTCGGAGAGGAAAAAATGATTTTTCGACATCTTATATGGGCTGATATCACAACTTGAGAGTGAAATTGTTTTGTTTTCGTTACTGCCTAAACTTATCGTGATACTTCTCAAATAAGCAAACCACTGGACATATTTCGAAACGTTTGCAGAAAAGAATGTAGCCTCTAGACTGTTAACATTGTGCGGGTTTTAGGGCAGTTTGCTGCGCATGAAATATAGCTAACATATCGAAGTTGTTTTTAACATTGAAAAGAGAGCAATACCTCTTTTCAGGCATGAGTAAATAAGTGATATATTTGGACGTTTGTCCACGACGAGCTGTGACGCGCAACACTCGACATAATGGCCGCGCATTAAGCTGGTTTGTGGCTTATGTTTGTCTTTCGTATGTGCATTGTGAAGCTATTTACAATCACGTTTTAACTTAATATTGCATTATGACTTACTTTCGTTTCAAAACTAGCGGTACATAGCTGCAGATCTAGAAGCAGAGTTAACTGTAGCCGCCCGTGGTGGCCATGCGGTTCTAGGCGCTGTAGTCCGGAACCGCGCGACTGCTACGTCGCAGGTTCGAATCCTGCCTCGGGCATGGATGTGTGTGATGTCCTTAGGTTAGTTAGGTTTAAGTAGTTCTAAGTTCTAGGGGACTGATGACCTCAGATGTTAAGTCCCATAGTGCTCAGAGCCATCTGAACCATTTAGTTAACTGTACGTTTTGTATACCTTAATTTTTCTTCTCTACACTGACGGCTCCATTCACGAAACATTCAATAACAGTTATTTTCACTTATTGTCGAACAATTGGTGTGTGTTCGAGCAAGCGGCGCGTGAGAAATGAAATTCTGCCATCGATATAACTAATATATTCTGCGTTCTGTTTATCTATTTGCTTACCTGTTTTATGTTTATACATTTGGACTTCTTGATACAGGGAGTGCACACTGAGGTGAGAAATGTCATGGGATAGCGATATGCTCACATATTATTATCGGTAGTATACCATGGACAGTGTATTGGCGGAACTGTCAATTGCACTCAGGTGATTTATGTGAAAAGGTTCTCATTATGGTCGCGCCACGAGACTAAACAGACTTTGAAAGAAGAGTGGTAGCTGGAGCTAGAAGCATAAGGGACATTCCATTTCGGAAATCGTTAGGGAATCCAGTATTCCGACATACACAGTGTCCAAAGTGTACCGAGAGTTACAAATTTCAGGCGTTACCTCTCACGTCCATCCGCTTGATACAATTTAAAATGACACTCATCTGGCCAGGTAACATGTCGCTGTTGACGGTCCCAGGCGAGGCGTAAAGCGTTGTGTCGTGCAGTCATCAAGGGTATAGGAGTTGGCCTGCGGCTCCGAAAGACCATATCAATGAGGTTTTGTTGAGTGGTTCGCACGATGACACTAGCTGAAGGCCCAGCAATGAAATCTGCAGCAATTTGCGGAAGAGTTGCACTTCTGTCGGCCGGCCGGAATGGCCGTGCTCTTCTGGGCGCTAGAGTCTGGAGCCGAGCGACCGCTACGGTCGCAGGTTCGAATCTCGCCACGGGCATGGATGTGTGTGATGTCCTTAGGTTAGTTAGGTTTAATTAGTTCTATGTTCTAGGCGACTGATGACCTCAGAAGTTAAGTCGCATAGTGCTCAGAGCCATTTGAATCATTTTGCACTTCTGTCACGTTGAACGATTCTCTTCAGCCGTCGTTGGTCCCGTTCTTGCAGGATCTTTTTCAGGCCGCAGTGATGTCGGAGATTTGATGTATTTCCGGATTCCTGATATTCACGGTACACTCGTGAAATGGTTCTACGGGACAATCCCTTCTCTGTATTTGAATACGCATGCCTATACCAGTTTGGTTCAAATGGATCTGAACACTATGGGACTTACCATCTGAGGTCATCAGTCCCCTAGAACTTAGAACTACTTAAACCTAACTAACCTAAGGACATCACACATATCCATGCCCGAGGCAGGATTCGAACCTGCGACCATAGCGATCACGCGGTTCCAGACTGAAGCGCCTAGAACCGCTCGGCCAGCCCGGCCGGCTTATACCAGTTTCTTTGGCGCTTAAGGGGATACGGAATCGGATTTTGGGTTAAAAAATCGAATTTTTTTATTGGCGTATTATATTCTGCCATGTTTCCTCTTTAGAATGACGTATCATACATAGCTCTACTACAATTATAACTATTTTATTTTTATATATTTGTGAGATCGGGTATTGCGCTTTAGTTATACACGTCTCTCGTGGCTGACCATGAACTTTTTGGCAGTACCTTTAAAGTGACATGAATTCAAATATCCCGGTTTCCAGCGACTATTTATACACTAGTTGCCCGAAAATGTTTCTCTCTGGTTTCCTCAAGTTACTCTTTGACTTTGTGGCGGGACTGTTTTGTAAACAGTGTGATATAAGAAAGTAGTTGTTGTTGAGTTATTTCGTATTTAGTGCTTCATTTTTCGCAGTGAAAATGCCTAGAGCTAAAGCAAAAGTATTTAAAAAGCGTGTGAACTGGCAAAAGAAAAGAAATAATGATTCATTAGCAAAGCAAAGCAGTTCATCATCATCACTGTTGGAAAATGTGAATCCACTTATTACTGATTTGCCGAACGAACTTACACCAAATGAAAACAGTGCTTCTCATAAAAAACTAAGAGATTTGGAAGAGAAATATAATTTACTTGATAGAGGGAATGAAGTTTTTGAACTCATTGATACGAATATATTGTGTGAAGCTCTTGAAAACAGTTTGTGCTGCAAAAAATGTCATGGAAACGTTTCTCTGAAAGTAGAATCCCATGTTGGCCTGGCTGCCCAGTTTAATTTAATATGCAGTGTTTGTAAATACAGCTGTAAGTTTCCAAGTTCGGTTTCAGTAACTGTAAATAATGGATACAAGAAAACTGAACTTTATAGTGTAAATATTAGGTTAGTTTATGGATTGCGAGCAATTGGTAAGGGCAAAGCAGCTGGTGATATGCTATGTGGTGTTCTAAATCTTCCAAGTGCACCTTCAAAGTTTGAAGCTTACAATTATGTACTAGGATCTGCAGTTGAAGATGTAGCACAGAAGTCAATGCAGGTTGCTGTGGAAGAAGCAGTGGAAGAAAATGACGGCAGTCGTGACCTCACAGTGGCGTTTGATGGCACGTGGCAGAAAAGGGGCCACACCTCCAACAATGGTGTTGTAACAGCAACTAGTGTTGATACTGGCAAGGTTATTGATGTTGCAATAATGTCTAAATACTGTAGGTGCACAGGCAGGCTGAAAAATGAACACAGTGATGACTGTATTGCTAATTATTATGGTAGTAGTGGTGGCATGGAGGTTGCTGGGGTGAAGAAAATTTTTCATCGCTCTTCACAGTGGTATAATGTTCGCTATGTCAAATATCTGGGAGATGGTGACTCTAAAGCATTCAAAGAAGTTTTGGAAAGCAAACCATATGGGAACAGTGTAAATATAAGCAAACTTGAATGTATAGGACATGTGCAGAAGAGAATGGGTGCCAGGCTGAGAAGGTTAAAATCAGTTATGAAAGGGAAAAAACTAGATGATGGGAAAACCTTGGATGGCAGAGGAAGATTGACTGATTCCATAATAGACCACATTCAGAACTGCTATGGCCTTGCAATCAGGCAAAATACAGGCAATCTTGAAGAAATGAGGAGAGCTATATGGGCTTTATATTTCCACACCGCATCCACGGATGAGCATCCACAACATGGTTTGTGCCCCAAAGGTGAAAACAGCTGGTGTAAATACAATAGGGGACTAACAACAGGAGAGAAATACATTCACCACCACAGTCTACCATCAGCCATCATGGCAGAAATAAAGCCCATTTTCAGAGATCTGGCTGACAGAAGTCTTCTGATGAAATGTCTTCACGGAAAAACGCAGAACCCCAACGAGTGCTTGAATAGTGTGATATGGCATCGTCTCCCATAAACAGTGTTTGTCGGAATTAATACACTACATTTTGGTGTGTATGATGCTGTGGCAACCTTCAATCTTGGAAATATAACTAAATGCCAGGTCCTTCAAAAGTTGGGTATGTGTGTTGGTTCCCGTACGGTACGTGCTATGTTCTTTTTAGATCAGCACAGACTAAGGCATGCTGATAATATAATCAAGACATTAGTGAAAAAAGCAAGACAGGTGCAGAGGGGTGCCAAAAGAAGACTTGAAGATGATTATGAAGACTGTGAAGGGGGTATTAGCTACGGATCAGGAATGTTTTAATCTTCTTTCTCCGTTTCCCGTAAGTTTACTTTTTACTTCATCTAGGAACATTATCTCAGGTACTGGTCAACCTAGAAGTCTGAAATTTTTATGACGTAGTGACATAGGTCCCTATTACATACTGAAACAACGATTTTTTAATTACTTGATTTACAAAAGACTTAGGGGTGATAGTCTAGTAAAAAGCGATGGAAAAAATTTACTTAAAAATAAATGTACAATATCTCTGTAAGAAAATACTTTGACAATAAACTGTTGTTTCAGTATTGTTGTAACATATGAATGCACATACAGTAAAATTTTTACCTCTCTGTCTCCAGTAGTTTGTGAGAAAATGTTCCCTATAGTAGGCATATATTAACATTGCGGGGATAGGTGATTCCGTATCCCCTTAAGTGTAGCTAATTCCAGTCTACATTTTATGTTCTCTTTACTTTGATCACCACAAATAGAGCAGCTCGGGCGAAACAGTGGTAAGGTCTATCGTGTTGAAAGACGCAGTCGCCATCCCCGAATTGTCCTTCAACAATGGGACGCAAGAAAGTGCTTAAAACATCAATATAGGGCTGTGCTGTGATAGTGCCATGCAAAACAACAAGGGGTGCAACCCCCTCCATGAAAATCACGACCACACCATAACACCACCCCCTTCGAATTTTACTGTTGGCGCTACACACGCTGGAAGATGACGTACACCGGGCATTCGCCATACCCACACCCTGCCATCGGATCGCCACATTGTGTACCGTGATTCGTCACTCCACACAACGTTCTACCACTGTTCAATCGTCCTATGGTTAGGCTCCTTACACCAGACGAGGCGTCGTTTCGCATTTACCGGCGCGATGTGTATCTTATGAGCAGCCGCTCGACCATGAAATCCAAATTTTCTCATCTTCCGCCTAAGTGTCATAGTACTTACAGTGTATCCTGATGCAGTTTGGAATTCCTGTGCGATGGTCTGGATAGATGTCTGCCTATTACACATTACGATCCTCTTCAACTGTCGGCGCCGGCCGCGGTGGCCGTGCTGTTCTAGGCGCTCAGTCCGGAACCGCGGGACTGCTACGGTCGCAGGTTCGAATCCTGCCTCGGGCATGGATGCGTGTGATGTCCTTAGGTTAGTTAGGTTTAAGTAGTTCTAAGTTCTAGGGGCTGATGACCTAAGATGTTAAGTCCCATAGTGCTCAGAGCCATTTGAACCATCAACTGTCGGCGGTCTCTGTCAGTCAAAAGACGAGGCCTGCCTGTACACTTTTGTGCTATACGTGTCCCTTCATGTTTCCACTTTACTATCACATCGGAAACAGTGGACCTAGGGATGTTTAGGAGTGTGGAAATCTCGCGTAAAGACTTATGACACAAGTGGCACCCAATCACCTGATCACGTTCGAAGTCCGTGAGTTCCGCGGAGCGCCCCATCCTGCTCTCTCACGATATGTAATGACCACTGAGGTCGGTGATATGGAGTACTAGGCGGTAGGTGGCAGCACAATGCACCTAATATGAAAAACCTATGTTTTGGGGTGTGTCTGGATAATTTTCATCACATAGTGTAGTTCTAAATTCACTCAAGAAATGACAGGGCGAAGCTTATTGGTAAGCGCCAGCTTTCGTCTGTTGCGGAAACATAATGGTAAGCGACGAAGAAAATGGCGTCTAGTAAAAACAACCCGTGTACTTCTTCTGAGATTATCGCAAGATTGAACATGACAGATGATGATGAGTATATTTCCAGTGATACTGATATTTCGGAGAAGAATCCAGAATACATTCCTGATAACTCAGATGACTCAGAGGTATGTTAATTTGTAAATATATTGTATTTAGTACGTTTCATGAACATAATGGTAAGCGCATGTACATACCATTATGTTCCTGAAGTTAGTGAATTTTGGGGAAATACAACCAGTCTACAAAGGAGATTGCTTACAAATCATTCATGTGATCCATCCTAGAATATTGCTCAAGTGTGTAAGACCCATACTAAATAGGACTCACAGGAGATACTTAACGTATACAGAAAATGACAACACGAATGGTGACAGGTTTGTCTGATCTGTTGGAGAGTGTCACAGAGTTGCTGCAGAAATGAAACTGGCAGGCTATTAAAGATAGACATAAAATATCCTGAAAAAACCTACTTACAAAATTTCAAGAATCAGTTGTAAATGATGACTCTAGGAATGTACTACAACTACCTACATATCACTCACATAGGTATCATGAGGCTAAGATTAGAATAATTACAGCATGTACAGAAGAATTTAATCACACTTTGGTGCTCCATGCAGCACTGGAATGGGAAAAGCCCTAATAATTAGTACAGTGGGAAGCACACATTGCCACACACTTTACAGTGGTTTGCAGAGCATAGATGTGAATGTACATGTCGGTCGCTTCAGACACTCACATAATATGTGGTCTTAGGAGAGGTATCCTGTATAATGTTTTAATATAATGACAATGATATATTTAAATGAGTGCTTAGTATATCACTTTAGTCTAACTTCCAAGAAATCGTGCTTCAGAGAAATACGAGTATATCATTTGAAAAGCATTTGCCCGAAAATTTGTCTGTACTATTCAATTGCTCGTGTGAGGGCCTGCTCACGTGGGTGGGTTTGCAGCCTGATGGTTAATATTCCACCCATTTAAAGATGCATAAGCATGGGCTGACTGCCTACAACAAATCTCATATGGTTTATGACTCCACAGATATAACTGGCAGGCTACAAGAAGCTGAGTACGACAGAAAAGGAAACATAGTCTACTAAGCAAAAAAATATAAAAAAGAAAAAAAAACTGATTTCCTGAACGTAGATGGAAGAATGGAAACAAAGGCATTCCCTCGTTTACACGCTTATATAACCATATTTTGAGGTTTATTTTTAACAGTCGTAGTGTGTAGTGAAATACTGATAATTTTGAGTATACACTTCGATTTTATATTGCATAAATTATAACGTTATCAAATTTTTGAGATTTTATTGCTGTTATTAAATCAGTTGCTTCGCACATGTAAGCCCTCCGACTCAAATTTTCGTATTTATACTTTTAAAGGCTATATTTTTCTGAACTGCAGTTCCTTAACGGAGGTTCCAGGAGGCTAAACTAAAGTGCAGATACTCGTGGAGGGCCAGTGTTGGCTGTAAATCACGTACAGTAGCGAAACCTGGACCATGTGCTAATACGTTAAAGCAGAACCTATCTGCCATGGAAAAAAAGTTCCACTGTGCAAATCTGTCTCTGGACAGAGTCTCGTCGACGTCTCTGGTGCTCATATTAACAAACCGTGTAGCAGCGGTTAATAATAAAATCTACATTATGCGTTTTCCACTTGTTTGACCTTTTCTGCTCACCTCTCGTTCCTCATCCATCACATATGGAAATATTTATGTGTGTCTTTCTTGTATTCACAGCCCCAGATTTGCACAAGGTCGCCAGAACTGGGACTGATTTTTTTCAGTTTAAATAGGTACCATATTAAAACATTAGAATTTCTACCAAGTTTCTGTGTCATACGATAATTACAGCCTACACTGGATCTACATCTACATCTACATCCATACTCCGCAAGCCACCTGACGGTGTGTGGCGGAGGGTACCTTCAGTACCTCTATCGGTTCTCCCTTCTGTTCCAGTCTCGTATTGTTCGTGGAAAGAAGGATTGTCGGTATGCCAAATCTACATTATGCGTTTTCCACTTGTTTGACCTTTTCTGCTCACCTCTCGTTCCTCATCCATCACATATGGAGTAGCTCTGTGAGTAGCTGCACTTTAATTGTAACCATCTGTTATACTAAAGGGAGTTGTCACGACATCACAAACTTGAAGCCGACTTCCGCTTGTTAGTTGCCCCAATATTAGCTTCTGGTAAAAATGTTTTGATCAAACATGCTAGTTTGCGTCATTTACGGGTGTAATAATCATTCTGATTATAGTGGAAATCGTAAAGGAATCACGTTTCATTCGTAACTGGACTCAGTGAAGCGATATTTTCTTTTGTATGCATGAATTTTTGTTGCCCTGTTTACTTTTAATGTAGTTTGTATTTTTATTTATTTATTTCAAATATACTTCATTACTATATTTGTAATACTGAATGTATGTACTGTGCGCGCGCGCGCGCGCGCGCGCGCGCGCGTGTGTGTATGTGTGTGTGTGTGTGTGTGTGTGCGTGCTTGGAGAGTAGTTAAGAAGAAGAAACAATCATAAACGGTAGTCTGCTAATGTTTGGAGCAGTATGGCTGTGCTGGCTTCAAAGCAATGTACAGCCTAAGCGAGCTTGTCTGTAGCGCCATCTGCCCTTATTATATACGTCCATGAATTTCTTGGAAGCTCTGCTAAGGCCATGTACTATTCACTGATGCCAAAAAATATTATTTTTACCTTAAATTCTTTTATGCATTTTATCGTAACTAAACAATTTATCATTGCTATACTTACACATTTTATCCATTTTATTGTTACTATTATGAACATCAGGACATCTTGTGACAATATAGGTCACAGGTTCAATGAAATATAATAAACAGTTACATATATGATCAAAGATAAATGTTAAGTTGCAGTGATGTAGTGAATGACCCCTATGGTTGCTTGTAGTACATTCACAGTAGGGATAATAGCAAGTGGGCGTTCATAGAGAGTGGGTTTACTGGTAGTTGGCAGCTCCAACATTAGGCATCTAGTGAGGTCCTTATGGATATGGCTGCCAAGGAGGGGAAGGAACACAGTGTGCACTCTGTATGCATACCACAATGTGTCATTCCAGATGTAGACAGGGTGCTTCTGGATACCATGAAGAGCTCAGGGCGCATCCAGTTGCAGTGGTGACTCATGTCAGACCTAACAATGTCTGTCACTTTATATAGGAGAGATTTTCTCTGCTTTCAGGCAACTAGCTGAAGCAGTAACAACTGCCAGTCTTGCCTTTGCGAACAAGGTGGAGCTCCTGCAGCATTGTTGACAGAACCAACTGTGGTCCTTTGGTACAGAGCGAATGGAGGGTCTGAATCAGAGACTCAGACGGTTTTTCGATCAAATAGACTGCAGATTGCTCGACACCCGCCATAGGCTGGTGGGCTTCCAGATACCACTTAATAGGTCAATGGTCCAGTACACACAGGAAGCAGCTACATGGGTAGCAGTGGTTGTGTGGAAGGGACTGAGCAGAGTTTTAGATCAGAGGGTCTCAGAAAACTAGAGAAAGGGTGTCAGACTAAAAGGGTGAAGGACAAACATGGAAAAGGAGACCTAGAAATACTACTAAGTGGGAAGGTTGCGTGCACTAGGACACATTATTGAGCATACAATACTGTCTACATTACAATCAACAAGATCCCACATACTACATGCATTGCTATAAATTAACAAAAAAACCCTAATTGTTGAACAGAAAATATTAAAAATGGACAGCTCATAGAACTAATAACTGAAAGAAATAATTAACCAAACATTCAATATCATGAAATTAATTATCATTATTTTAAAGTTTCTTTGTTCCCTTGTAACTCAGTTTAATATTTCCAACTTCCAAAAATGGAAAATCCCATTTGCTAATTAATTTCAAGTATCTGTTTGGCAAAATAATTTCAAATTTATTATCAAGCTCCATACAAATTTTTTAACCATAACTAGTTTTTAAATATTCACAGTCAGTAACATAATATAGATTATTCAATTCGAACTCATTTAACCTTATTAAACAAATTACAATTGTTTATGTTATTGAGTTTCTTCAGGAGAGCCTCCATTTATAAAGATTAAAAGTTTATTAAGTTAAAAATGATCAATTCCTAAACAAGGACAAATATGACTAATGTGTGGAACAAATATAAATTTGACCAAAATATTTTTGTTGGGAAAAATGTTAAAGCAAAGGAGAAAGAAGTTAAATGTAATAATTGCAATTATTATTTTAAACAATCTTCAATTATAGAATATTTGAGAAATATGAAACAATAGTTATGGAGAAGAAGAGACATTTGAGGAAACTGACATAGAAATATGTGAAAAATAGAGAATTCAGATTCTATCTTTTTTATAATTGTAAAAAATAGCGAATTATCAACATAAACAACATAAAGATTATCATTTACCAATAAATAATTTACCAAAAATATTAATAACTTGTATTAAAGATTATATATTATTTTTATACATTTCTCACTCACTGACTAAAAAATCTAAATCTGTACATTTCGAACACAGAGAATACAATTAAAATAAACTTATTCTATTGTTAGGATGAAATAGCTAATGTAGATTTTATTATTACATTAGAAGATATACTAAACTTATTATAATATTAATTTCTCAAATTTTATTAAGTAATAAACTGAATCAGTTTTAATATCCATAAGGTACTGTATCATAATTTTGAAGAATTACTCTTTTATCATACTGGAATGAGATTCCTTTTTTAACTTTTTAGTGCCCACATCTCTTGTTGTCTGATTGTACTTTAATTGTATCTTGACTTTTGCTTCACTCTTAATCAATCTTATCACAGATTCGCCATTCAACTTTTGAATATTTTTATAGTTTAAAGTGAAGTCCTTTTCCTTCAGTACTGTGCTTTACCATTTTTCCAAAAAAAACCCAACTTTTAGATCTAGTTGAAGCCCAATTTGTAATCCATTTATTATTTCTAACTTCTCACTTCATTCACTCAACATACATCCTTTTTCTACAGTGTTTTTACCGTTATAGTTGTCTACTATTCTGTCTGTATCAAAATGTATAACATTTGTTCCTAGCTCACATAACCTATCATACAACCTTGCATTTGATAAAGTGAATGTTACTACAAAAATATTTGTAGCTGCATTATTTTTTGTATAATAATCTGTGAAATTTTACCCCATCTGTACCCTATAGTCATTAATAAGATTTACACCTATATTATCTTAAGGATCATGCAGTATTACTGCATAAAATTGTTGTAAATCCTACTCATATTTTATTGTTGTCCAAATTTTCTCTATAATGAGTTTAGACATATCTTGGCAACAGCACGTTTTTTTGATTTTCTTTTGTCTTATCAGTATCTAAGTCACATCCAGTTTTTCCTTCACAGATTTTGTGGTTTGTATCTCATTAATTTCAAAATAATGAAGACAGGTTTCTAATTTTATTTTCATAAAGTCTTTTACATAATTTGTAAACAATGCATTGCTTTCAGTTCTAAAATCCAACACTTCATAGATAACTAAAATTTTATATATTTTTTCCATAGCTTTCTATATTTCAACAATTACCCAAGTTCCAATAAAACTTCTTTCATCATTGTGCTTACATTTATTTGTTTTCTCTTCTGCATATTTGATGCACAAAGGAAACAACAGTTCTTCATTTTTATTGACCTATGTTCTTACTGCCAAAAAAGGCAAAAAAACCTCTTGGTGCAAATATTTTACATTTTATAAACCGATACCATTTTTCTGAATAATATCTTGGTTTATATATTTTTGTCTCATGTCGTGCAGGATAGTAATCATAATACTGCACAGTTGGATAAAGAATGCACACATCATCATATCTTATTTTTGTTTTGAAACTATCTGCTTCAACTCTCAATTTTATTGTGTTAGTTCTACCACCATATAAAGCCTATCTGGGGTTCAATGTATTGACAACTGCAGGTAAATGTTTTAATTTCATAAGTTTTTCACACACCGCTGAGTTAAGTCAATCACATTCCCCATCTCTACTAAACTGTATCCAGCATTTTGTATTTTTGTACATCTTGTTAATGACTTTTGATATGGGTCAGCACAGTTTCCTTACTTTTGTTGTTAATTGTCTCATTTATAAAACATTTTTTTTACAACCATGCCAAAACAACCATGATAATGATAAATAGTACTGGTTTCTTAATCAAAGCCATTTGCTTTAGCTCCAGCTATATTTACTTCATCATCATTAAGAGCACACTTAATGCTATTATTGTTTAGAGTGTTTAACCACGCTATGGATTCTTTGCTATAATTTACTTTCTGTTCTTTACCCACTACAGCAATTCTTCCTTCAGGAAAATATTTAGATTTGTATATAGATATAAAAACTCTAGAAATTGTTAAATAACAGAATGGAAGTATGTTAACTATTTCTAGGAAGTGTTTTCTTAGTTCTAAACAGCCTCTTCACAATATATCTATGTCAGAATTACAATATTTACTAATTTTGCATATTGAACACATAATTTTCCTTAATTTTTTGACAGTGTCATTTGAGAAATATTTCTCTTCGTTTTAGTTTCATAGTGTCATGACAATAATATTCGATTTCAGCAAGTGGCTCTAAGTAATTTTCATTTTTTGTCTATTGAACAAATGTGGGAAGTAAGCTCTCTTCAATTCTTTTAAATGAAATGTTTTTGAGAAACTATCAAGACGACCTTTACAAAATTGCTGCTGTCTATAATTTTTAGTAATAAATACTTTGTGTCCAATAACATCAATTTAATTCTTGTGTAGACTCGATGAAGCTTTATTCTATTTTCAACACAGAACTTCAGACTGAATTGTGAATCATATCCTTCAGCATAATGAGCTATGAATGTATAATTCTGATGTTTATCAGATATCGTCCACCGACAAAATACATAATTTTCTTAAATTTACAAATAGTATCACTATTAAAATAGCGAATTATAATTAGAAGTCGAATATGTATACCAGTTTCTTGTTTCGCTTTTTAATCACACTGCATGTGTCTTTCTGTAAAGGTTCAAGGAACTCTCTTTGGTATTCTCTTCTTACAACATGTAAATATGATAGCATCCCCAGCAATGAAAAACATAATAATATTTGAATTCTCCATTAATATAACAACTGCCTTAATTACAGTTTTGATAACCTTTGGCTATAAAATCCTCACAAAATTTTGTTTCACATATACCACCTTTTTCCTAATTGTGTTGCATGTAACATTTATGATTTTTCATTTATAATATTTGTGTACAATTTACACACAATTCAAAAGCCACATCTATATTTTGTTGTTGTTGTGGTCTTCAGTCCTGAGACTGGTTTGATGCAGCTCTCTATGCTACTCTGTCCTGTGCAAGCTTCTTCATCACCCAGTACCTACTGCAGCCTACATCCTTCTGAATCTGCTTAGTGTATTCATCTCTTGGTCTCCCTCTACGATTTTTACCCTCCACGCTGTCCTCCAATACGAAATTGGTGATTCCTCGATGTCTCAGAACATGTCCTACCAACCGATCCCTTCTTCTAGTCAAATTGTGCCACAGGCTCCCCTTCTCCCCAATTCTATTCATTACCTCCTTATTAGTTATGTGATCTACCCACCTAATCTTCAGCATTCTTCTCTAGCACCACATTTCAAAAGCTTCTATTCTCTTCTTGTCCAAACTATTTATCGTCCATGTTTCACTTCCATACATGGCTATGCTCCATACAAATACTTTCAGAAACGACTTCGTGACACTTAAATCTATACTCGATGTTAACAAATTTCTCTTCCTGAGAAACGCTTTTCTTGCCGTTGCCAGTCTACATTTTGTATCCTCTCTACTTCGACCATCATCAATTATTTTGCTGCCCAAATAGCAAAACTGCTTTAGTATTTTAAGTGTCTCATTTCCTAACTAATTCCCTCAGCATCACTCGACTTAATTCGACTACATTCCGTTATCCTCGTTTTGCTTTAGTTGATGTTCATCTTATATCCTCCTTTCAAGACACTGTCTATTCCGTTTAACTGCTCTTCCAAGTCCTTTGCTGTCTTTGACAGAATTACAATGTCATCGGCGAACCTCAAAATTTCTATTTCTTCTCGATGGATTTTAATACCTACACCGAATTTTTCTTTTTATTTCCTTTACTGCTTGTTCAATATAGAAATTGAATAACACTGGGGAGAGGCTACAACCCTGTCTCACTTCCTTCCGAACCACTGCTTCTCTTTCATATTCCTCGACTCTTATAACTGCCATCTGCTTTCTGTACAAATTGTAAATAGCCTTTCACCCCCTGTATTTTAACCCTGCCACCTTCAGAATTTGAAAGAGAGTATTCCAGTCAACATTGTCAAAAGCTTTCTCTAATTCTACAAATGCTAGAAACGTAGGTTTGCTCTTATTTAATCTATTTTCTAAGATAAGTTGTAGGGTCAGTATTGCCTCACGTGTTCCAATATTTCTAAGGAATCCCCGAGGTCGGCTTCTACCAGTTGTTCCATTCGTCTGTAAAGAATTCGTGTTATTATTTTGCAGCTGTGACTTATTAAAGTGATGGTTCGGTGATCTTCACATGTGTCAACACCTGCTTTCTTTGGGATTGGAATTATTATATTCTTCTTGAAGTCTGAGGGTATTTCGCCTGTCTCATACGTCTTGCTCACCAGATGGTAGAGTTTTGTCAGGGCTGACTCTCCCAAGGCTATCAGTAGTCCTAATGGAATGTTGTCTACTCCCGGTGCCTTGTTTCGAGTTAGGTCTTTCAGTGCTCTATCAAACTCTTCACGCAGTATCATATCTCCCGTTTCATCTTCATCTACATCTTCTTCCATTTCCATAATATTGTCCTCAAGTACAACGCCCTTGTATAGATCCTCTATATATTCCTTCCACCTTTCTGCTTTCCCTTCTTTGCTTAGAACTGGGTTTCCATCTGAGCTTTTGATATTTATACAAGTATTCCTTTTTGCCTGCTTCATTTACTGCATTTTTATATTTTCTCCTTTCAGCAATTAAATTCATTATTTCTTCTGTTACCCAAGAATTTGTACTAGCCCTCGTCTTTTTACCTACTTGATCCTCTGCTGCCTTCACTACTTCATCCCTCAAAGCTACCCATTCTTCATCTACTGTATTTCTTTGTCACCTTCTGAGTCCATATCTGCCCCTGGAAATATCTTACAATTTAAAACCTGGTTCCTAAATCTCTATCTTACCATTATATAATCTATCTGATAATCTTCCAGTTGCCGGCCGGTGTGGCCGTGCGGTTCTAGGCACTTCAGTCTGGAACCGCATGATCGCTACGGTCGCAGGTTCGAATCCTACCTCGGGCATGGATGTGTGTGATGTCCTTAGGTTAGTTACGTTTAAGTAGTTCTAAGTTCTAGGGGACTGATGACCACAGATGTTAAGTCCCATAGTGCTCAGAACCATGTTTGAACCTTCTAGTATCTCCAGGCTTCTTCCATGTATAAAACATTCTTTCATGATTCTTGAAGCAAGTGTTAGCTATGATTAAGTTATGCTCTTTGCAAAATTCTACCAGGCGGCTTCCTCTTTCATTTCTTACCCCCAATCCGTATTTATATATTAGGTTTCCTTCTCTCCCTTTTCCTACTATCGAATTCCAGTCACCCATGACTATTAAATTTTCGTCTCCTTTCACTATCTGAATAATTTCTTTTATCACATCATACATTTCATCAATTTCTTCATCATCTGCAGAGCTAGTTGGCATATAAACTTGTACTACTGTATAGGCGTGGGTTTCGTGTCTATCTTGGCCACAATAATGTGTTCACTATGCTGTTTGTTGTATATTACCCGCACTCCTATTTTTCTATTCATTGTTATACCTACTCCTGCATTACCCTGTCACAGTACCAGCACAGAAAGGTTGTTTTGGTTAGTGTTTCAATGCCAGATCGGGCAATCATCCATACTGTTGCCCCTGCAACTACTGAAAATGCTGCTGCCCCTCTTCAGGAACCACATGTTCGTCTGGCATCTAAACAGATACACATCCACTGTGGTAGCACCTACATTACGGCTATCTGTATCTCTGAGGTGCGCAAGCCTCCCCACCAGCAGCAAAGTCCATGGTTCATGGGGGGGGGGGGGATTTACATTTTATAGATATCAACAAATGCAATTACATTCTTTACATTGATAACCTGTATCATGAAATTCTTGGCGATTTTTTAACCATTCTTCATTTTAACAGTATCTAGTAGAGTTTTCACAGTATAACTTATTTTCTACAGTATTGTATTCTTTGCCACTGCATAGTATACAGATTTAATTCTGTTTTACAGTTGTCCTTGTAATTGTTGTGATGTGGTTTATTGCATGTACTAATTAATCTACATCTTCATCTACATCTACTTGGATACTCTGCAAATCACATTTAAGTGCCTGGCAGAGGGTTCATTGAACCACCTTCACAAATCTCTATTATTACAATCTCGTATAGCGCCTGGAAAGAATGAACACCTATATCTATCCCTACGAGCTCTGATTGCCCTTATTTTATTGTGGTTATCATTCCTCCCTATGTAGGTCGGTGTCAACAAAATATTTTCTCGTTCGGAGGAGAAAGTTGGTGATTGGAATTTCGTGAGAAGATTCCATCGCAACGAAAAACGCCTTTCTTTTAATGATTTACAGCCCAAATCCTGTGTCATTTCTGTGACACTCTCTCCCACACTTCGCGATAATACAAAATGTGCTGCCTTTCTTTGAACTTTTTCGATGTACTCCGTCAGTCCCATATGGTAAGGATCCCAAACGGTGCAGCAGTATTCTAAAAGAGGACGGACAAGCATAGTGTAGTTAGTCTTCTTAGTAGGTCTGTTACATTTTCTAAGTGTCCTGCCAATAAAACGCAGTCTTTGGCTAGCCTTCCCAACAGCATTTTCTGTGTTCCTTCCAATTTTAGTTGTTCATAATTGTAATACCTAGATATTTAGTTGAATTTACAGCTTTTACGTTAGATTGATTTATCATGTAACCGAAGTTCAACGATTTCCTTTTAGCACTCATGTGGACGACCTCACACTTTTCGTTGATCAAGGTCAACTGCCACTTTTCACACCATTCAGATATTTGTTCTAAATCGTTTTTCAGTTTGTTTTGATCTTCTGATGACTTTATTAGTCGATAAATGACAGCATCATCTGCAAACAACCGAAGACAGCTGCTCAGATTGTCTCCCAAATCATTTATATAGATAAGGAACAGCAAAGGGCCTGTAATAAAAGGAATCTGAATAGTATTATATGGACATAAACGACAAATTAATTATGAAAATGTTATAAATTAGCTTCAAAGAAAGACTATATCGATTGCAATGTAATAAAAAGACATTATTTATAGTAGATGAGATCGTAGTGTATAATGTTCTCGAAAGTAACATTATTTTCTTTGTCATTATGAAATGTATTTAAAATCACCTCGAGTCAGATCATTTCTTCTGCTGTATGTAAGGTATGCTAGCTATGGTAAAGCAGCAGCTTTTGTTCTATTTGTCTCGTACATACGGAACAATTCCAGTGTGTTTTCTGTGCTTAGTGGAAATATATTTACAAAAAGTGAGTGCACTGTGTTGCTTAAAGAACCCATGTAAACAATTCTTCCTGAATTAAAAATTGAAGTTTTTTAGCATTTTTCAGTCTCTGTGAAGCGAGCAGCGGTGAAGTTTAACTGACAACAATTGGTTGCCATTATGTGTTGTATTTAAATTTATTTTTTGTGTAACATATCACCACAGCTGGAGCTGAAAGAATCATTTCAAGTTATTCAATTAACTGAAGTGCAAAGCTTCACTAATTTTATTTCGTCAAAAAATGCATACTTTCAAAGATGCGATTTATTCTAGGTCATTGAACTTAGCCTGCATTACATTCCACGAAAAGCATTTGAAATAATTTGTAGGAAGCCTGGCGCTCATTTGAAACATAATTTAATATTTATTTTTGGCCCCCTACAAATCAGTATATATATATATATATATATATATATATATATATATATATATATATATATATATATATATATTTCTTATATGACCCCTTTCTTGTGTTTCACTTAATAATAATAATAACCAATAATCACAGAAAGGAAGGCATAATATAAACGCCAGAAATCACTTCTGTTTTACTCGATGACTTTCCGTCAGTTACTACGAACTGTGACCTCTCTGACAGTAAATCAAAAATCCAGTCAAATAACTGAGACGATATTCCATAAGCACACAATTTCAATACAAGCTGCTTGTGGGGGACACTGTCAAAAGCCTTCTGGAAATCCAGAAATACGGAATCGATATGAAATCCCGTGTCAATAGCACTCAACACTTCATGTGAATAAAGAGCTAGTTGTGTTTCACAGGAACGATGTTTTCTAAACCCATGTTGACTGTGTGACAATAGACCGTTTCCTTCGAGGTAATTCATAATGTTTGAACACAATATATGTTCCAAAGTCCTGCAGCATATCGACGTTATTGAAATGGGTCTGTAATTTAGTGGATTACTCTGACTATCTTTCTTGAATATTGTTGTGACTTGTGCAACTTTCCAGTCTTTGGGTACAGATCTTTCGTTGAGTGAACGGTTGTATATGATTGTTGAGTATGGAGCTAATGCATCAGCATACTCCGAAAGCAACCTAATTGGTTGGACCAGAAGATTTGCTTTTATTAAGTGATTTAAGTTGCTTCACTACTCCGAGGATATTTACTTATATTTACTTCTTTGTTACTTATGTTGGCAGCTGTTCTTGATTCGAATTCTGGAATATTTACTGCGTCTTCTTTTGTGAAGGCATTTCGGAAGGCTGTGTTTAGTAACTCTGCTTTGGCAGCACTGTCTTCTTTGGTATCTCCATTGGTATCGCACAGAAATGGCATTGATTGTTTCTCGCCACTAACATTCTTCATATATGACCAGAATCTCTTTGGATTTTCTGCCGGTTTTAGAGACAACGTTTGGTTGTGAAACTGTTATAGGCATCTCACATTGAAGTCCGCACTAAATTTCGAGCGTTTGTAAAAGATCGCCAATCTTGAGGATTTTGCATCTGTGTAAATTTGGCATGTTTGTTTCATTGTTTTTGCAACAGTGCTCTAACCCGTTTTGTGTACCAAGAAGGATCAGCTCTGTCGTTTGTTAATTTATTTGGTATAAATCTCTCAATTGCTGCTGATACTATTTCTTTGAATTTAAGCCACATCTGGTCTACAGTTCAATTTGGAATTAGTGGAGATTGTGTCTCAGGAAGGCGTCAAGTGAATTTTAGTCTGCTTTCTTGAATAGGTATTTTTTCGCTTATTTTTCGGGGATTTGGGGGTTACAATATTCGTTGTTGTTATGACAACCCTGTGTTCACTAATCCCTGAATCGGTTTTGATGCTCGTTATTAACTCAGGATTATTTGTTGCTAAGAGATCAATATGATGAGTGCAAGAATGCTGACATTACATGAAAATGGTTGAAATTTTTTTACAGATTTATTTTTATTGCTTTCTCAGGACCACGATAGATGACTGAATGGAAATTCTCATGCAACATTTACTTGGATGTCTAGTAGCTACTCAATGTTTTTAATATCGTTTAGAGTAAAATCAGAGTAGTAAATGTTGTGTCTGCTATACCAGTAGACTCATCAGACGAAAATATATCTCTGATTTTATACTTTGACAGACTGTTTAGTATTCTCTGTTGCCTTATATTCTGTAGAAATAGCATAAAACCTTTTTGTATTTGGAACTGCTAATTTCAACATATCCCCTTTTCTAAAATTAATTCTCTTTTTAGCTACTTGTAGCATAGAGTTCAGTACTTTCGTTACATGATCTGTTTTCTCACCAGTGATATCGAGCTTAGTAACTTTAGCATCATTAATGGCAATTGTTCAGTCAACAGACCAAGCTTTAAATATTTCATTAATTTTGGTCTTATTTCTTTAATCTCAAATAAATCCTTTCTAGGCGTTTTCTCCACTTTTTCTTATTCAAGTAGTTTACTAGTGAATGGATAAATCTGATCTAATCTCACTATTTTTTTCTGGTCTTAGTGGTCAAGTTTTCTCAAAAATATCAACATCAAACATGAAAAACAGTTTATATTAGGCACTTGTTTTGGTCTTGTTTAAGTCTTTTGAAATGATTTTTGATGAAAAAGAAACTCCTGTATCATAATTAAATTGATCAATTCTGATTTATGTAATTCGCTATAGCCCCTAATGCCATTATTTTTAGCTAATTTTCTGAGTTCAGCTACTTGCATATAATTGAGTTTCCTTGTAGGGTGTGGTCAATTATGTGAAATAATTAAATTAATTAAATCATCTTTTTAAATCTGTTATATACCCCTAAATTATTTCTTCTGCAATAATCACAAATTTGAGCAATTGATTAGATTAGATTAATACTTGTTCCATAGATAATGCATACGACACTTCGTAATGATGTGGAACATGTCAGGTTAATAAAAGATGTCTGTACAAGATATTACATTACACAAAATATTGCATGACATAAATGTTTAAGTTGGTTTTTTTCCCCTCCCTTAATTTATGTCTAAAAATTCAGCCAATGAGTAGAAGGAGTTGTCATCTAGAAATTCTTTTAATTTATTTTTAAATGTTGGTTGACTATCTGTCAGGCTTTTGATTCTGTTTGGTAGGTGACCAAAAACCTTTGTGGCAGCATAATTTACCCCTTTCTGTGCCAAAGTCAGATTTAACCCTGCATAGTGAAGATCATACTCTCTCCTGGTGTTACAGCTATGCACACTGCTATTACTTTTGAACTGAGTTGGATTATTAACAACAATTTTCATAAGTTAGTATATATACTGTCGAGGTTACTGTGAGGATTCCTAGATCCTTAAATTGATGTGGGTGGGCTCCAGCAATTATTCTGATTACACGTTTTTGAGCAATGAATACTTTTCTACTCAACAATGAATTGCCCCAGAATATGATGCCATACGAAAGCAGTGAATTAAAGTAGGCATAGTAAGCTAATTTACTGAGATTCTTATCACCAAAATTTGCAATAACCCTAATAGCATACGTAGCTGAACTCAGACGTTTCAGCAGACCATCAATGTGTTGCTTCCAGTTTAACCTCTCATCAATTGACACACCTAAAAATTTTGAAAATTCTACCTTAGCTACAGACTTCTGTTCAAAGTATATATTTATTACTGGAGTTGTGCCATTTACTGTATGGGACTGTATATACTGTGTTTTATCAAAATTTAAAGAGAGTCCATTTGCTGAGAACCACCATTTACAATTAAACCACTTAGTTCTTGGTTTTTGAATGTTATTACTATGAATGATTTAAGTGATTTTTCCATTTGCACAGATAAAATTTTGTAAACTATTTGAAAAATGAGTTTCATAAAACACCAAAATGCAGTGATTAAAATAAATTTAATTTTCAAATAATTTTAGGTGTATAACTGAAAATAAATATTTTTTAAATCACTTGTATAAATATCTTTTCCTCATGCACAAACCATTTGTCTTTCTTATGTATTTTCTCATTGACAAATCTACCTTGTACTTGAGAATTTGTCCCTAGCTGTAGGACTTCGGTAAAAACACCAGAAATTTTTAATTTCTTGGCAACCAATACTTTTTTGTTGAACGATCACAATCATCATTTTTAATGAATAACAATATTTTAGAATGCTCATAGCTCGAACCGTTTTTCTAATGATTCTTACAGTATTAGGATGTAATATGTTTTCCATGTACACAAAGAACTTTCATTATTCATAATTTTATGACAATTTTTATTACATTCTTTGCAAATATGTGAATGCTTATCCTTTATGAACATGTGTGGATAAAAGTTATCAATTAACTTTACTGCTTCACAAATTTTTACACTTTTTGGAGGCCACCATTTATGTAGATTAAAAGTTTATTAGACTTAAGTAAAATTATGGACTAGCTTCAGGTAATGTGAATAAATTTATCCCTATTCTGAATAAAAATTTATGTAAATAAATGAATCTCCTTTCTTGTTGCTGCACATATACTTCTATATATTTTTTATTTCATTTACGAGTTTTTAGTGCAATACGTATTTCATGAAAATGAAATTCAGATCAATAATCAAACAGTTTTGGAAGCACTCGTAAGGAAAGTACAATGCCAGATCTAAAGTTCCATATTAAATGGAGTGAAGAAAGAGATATTTATTATATTAGTTACTAGGGTTTATAAGTGGAGGAAAAAAGTGACTGCTGGATTTTTAAACAGGGACAAGATAAAACAAAATATAGGAAAATTTCCAGGTCCATTTCTGATACTTGTGTAACATATCATGAAAAAAAGAACTATATTGAGTGATGAATTTGGTTTGCATTCTTTAATGTTATCAAAGGAACTAAATTATTTAAAAACTGTACTATAATTAAAGTTTTAACATCTATTACAAAGTGTAAAATTTGTGTAATGAAATTGATTCTGTATAAGTGGATTCGCCAAACACATATAGTTTGATGAATATTTTTCAACTTTAACAATAAGTGATAATCAATAAAGAAAAGTAAGTATTGATTAAAGCTAAATATATTACTAAACTATTAGAATTTGCAAACACAAGGAACGCAATATTAGACAATACTGAGAAAAATATAGAAAAAAGACAAAAATATGAATTGTCACAGCCAGTTACTCTTCTATCCAACAACAATTTTATCAGGAAACAAAGCTTACATACAATAGTTATAAATCAAAAATTAATTTAGCTGAACAATTCCTTAAGATGTTTTACCCTCAATTATTAAGTATGGTGAATATAAAATGAAGAAATATAACATTAAAAGATAAAAATAATTTGCAATTTTAACAACAAATAAAAGATAAAGATAGACAACGCATACAACAAAAATATATAATTACTGGTGTGGTGCTGATGAAGAAATAACAAATTATTTACATAGTCTCATGCAAGCAGTATGCCAAGAAAAATTATTTTTAAAATAGTGGTGTACTGTCTAAAAATCATCTTATGGGAAGATGGTGTGGTTATAATAGTGGAAGGCCTGAAGACGATAAAATCTTATATGTCAGAAAATATGAATGTACATATTATAAATTAGCAAAACATACACTCCTGGAAATTGAAATAAGAACACCTTGAATTCATTGTCCCAGGAAGGGAAAACTTTATTGACACATTCCTGGGGTCAGATACATCACATGATCACACTGACAGAACCACAGGCACATAGACACAGGCAACAGAGCATGCACAATGTCGGCACTAGTACAGTGTATATCCACCTTTCGCAGCAATGCAGGCTGCTATTCTCCCATGGAGACGATCGTAGAGATGCTGGATGTAGTCCTGTGGAACGGCTTGCCATGCCATTTCCACCTGGCGCCTCAGTTGGACCAGCGTTCGTGCTGGACGTGCAGACCGCGTGAGACGACGCTTCATCCAGTCCCAAACATGCTCAATGGGGGACAGATCCGGAGATCTTGCTGGCCAGGGTAGTTGACTTACACCTTCTAGAGCACGTTGGGTGGCACGGGATACATGCGGACGTGCATTGTCCTGTTGGAACAGCAAGTTCCCTTGCCGGTCTAGGAATGGTAGAACGATGGGTTCGATGACGGTTTGGATGTACCGTGCACTATTCAGTGTCCCCTCGACGATCACCAGTGGTGTACGGCCAGTGTAGGAGATCGCTCCCCACACCATGATGCCGGCTGTTGGCCCTGTGTGCCTCGGTCGTAAGCAGTCCTGATTGTGGCGCTCACCTGCATGGCGCCAAACACGCATACGACCATCATAGGCACCAAGGCAGAAGCGACTCTCATTGCTGAAGACGACACGTCTCCATTCGTCCCTCCATTCACGCCTGTCGCGACACCACTGGAGGCGGGCTGCACGATGTTGGGGCGTGAGCGGAAGACGGCCTAACGGTGTGCGGGACCATAGCCCAGCTTCATGGAGACGGTTGCGAATGGTCCTCGCCGGTACCCCAGGAGCAACAGTGTCCTTAATTTGCTGGGAAGTGGCGGTGCGGTCCCCTACGGCACTGCGTAGGATCCTACGGTCTTGGCGTGCATCCGTGCGTCGCTGCGGTCCGGTCCCAGGTCGACGGGCACGTGCACCTTCCGCCGACCACTGGCGACAACATCGATGTACTGTGGAGACCTCACGCCCCACGTGTTGAGCAATTCGGCGGTACGTCCACCCGGCCACCCGCATGCCCACTATACGCCCTCGCTCAAAGTCCGTCAACTGCACATACGGTTCACGTCCACGCTGTCGCGGCGTGCTACCAGTGTTAAAGATTGCGATGGAGGTCCGTATGCCACGGCAAACTGGCTGACACTGACGGCGGCGGTGCACAAATGCTGCGCAGCTAGCGCCATTCGACGGCCAACACCGCGGTTCCTGGTGTGTCCGCTGTGCCGTGCGTGTGATCATTGCTTGTACAGCCCTCTCGCAGTGTCCGGAGCAAGTATGGTGGGTCTGACACACCGGTGTCAATGTGTTCTTTTTTCCATTTCCAGGAGTGTATTATTAGTATTTATTTTGGTGTTCACAGAGAAGATAAAACTAAAGAAATGTAAAATAGTCACTTGAACAGTCTATCTTATTTTGTTGAGAAATTAAGTGACCAATCCAATGACATTGTTGTAGAAATAAATGAGAAGAAGGAAATTATTTATGATGAAATCTTGACTGCACCTGCTATAGAATTTGCTTACCAGTATTTCATCTAATATATTTTTATTCTATATAAATGGTGTCAATTGTTAGTCTTGTGAGCATGTGTATATGATTATTGATGAAAATAATAATCCTTGATTTAAAGCTAAAGATGAAGCTCAAATATTAGAATATAAAAATATAAACAAATCTTATATCACATTAGAAACAAATACATAAGAATAGTTATAAATATTTGATGGGTAGCAAATTGCTAATGTAACATCCACCTACAAATTTTATCAATGAAAGAAGTCTATAGACATTAATTATGATATAAAAAATGAAATTAGCAGAACAGTTTATAGATTGCGTAACTGAAGATGTTTTGGCACCAATCCATGAACATGGGGAATATACATTAAGAAAAGAAGTTATAGATTCTTACAGAAACAAAATGATTACAAAAATTATTTTATACATCAATTACAAGAAATAAATAAATATAATCAGGAAATAAATTGGAGGAGAAACGAATGGAAAATTTGAGAAAACATTTAATATTGCTTTGAGACAATAAATGAAAGAAACAGAGAAATAGATAGACTATTACCACATGTTGTACCTGAAATAACCATTCAAAATCCAAGACCAACTTTTGTTCTTTTAACTGTGAATATAATTATCATGACAGTGTACAAAGAAGAAATTTGGAAAAGAGTTGAAGAATACTAGAGGTATTTTTCAAATTTTTCAGAAATGTTAAGACTGAATTATGAGCCAAACTCAGTAAACATTTAGTACAGAATGAGGGAAAGATGGAATATTATTTGTTGGCCCAGTTATTTTAATCTCATGGGTGGCCACACACAAGAAGAACTGATTAATGATATAATAAATCTTTGTCAATAAAAGTGAGAATCCAAGTAGTTTTGTCATATTTATATTTTATTTAACATTCATCATAACTTTTATATTCATCTAATAAACTAAGCATGTTAAATTCATCTGAATCAATCAACTCACATTAAAAACTGTCAAATAATTCTGACTTTAAATCCGTCTTATTTGCTTTTATTTTATTTCACTGTCAAAATATTCTCTATCTTCTCTAATAAAACAATAAGCCAACTAATATTGTAATCAGTTCCAAACCATTGTAAAATTTCAATAACAAATTCCATTTAAATATGAAAATTTTAATAAAAGAATTTTATTTTTATCCATACCACTATTATGTGAATTATCAAAACCCAACAACTGCTTTATCTCCTTTCTTCCTCCAGTCGTTCTCCACAAGACAGAACGTTCTATAGTTCTCACTCATAAAAATTTCCTTTCACTTCTCCA
The DNA here is from genome assembly GCF_023864275.1 of Schistocerca cancellata. NCBI lineage: Eukaryota > Metazoa > Arthropoda > Insecta > Orthoptera > Acrididae > Schistocerca > Schistocerca cancellata. The sequence goes on from NC_064626.1 coordinate 874,922,871, forward strand.
TCTGGGTCCCAGTTTATGTGCAACTGTATTAGAATGGATAATACTTTCAGTTTCAAAAATTGTTTTTAGCAAGTTGATTGTCTATACTTTTTCAAAAATTGATTTATGTTTACTGATTCTCACTTTATCTACTATTTAAATTTTGGTTTATACAATGGCCGCTATTCTTTTCATTAACTTCATTGGCTTGATTTTTATTGTTGAATGTTTCATGTTACTGTATTCCTCAGCTAATTTTGAGACAATAAAAATGCCTACTTATAATTTCTTTGTATGTCAATTTTTTTCTGAATTTTTTGTGTGAATGTCCTATTATATCTTTCTGCAATAGATGATTTTATTTCTGAAAAATTTGAGTAGTGGTTGATGTTATATTTTTTATAAGTTCTTTAAAATCTTGACTGTAGAATTCTTTTCCAATAGCTGTTTTGCAAATTTCTTGATGTTCTTACTTTAAACATTCTTTCAAAGGCATCAGCCACACTTTTACTCATTTTACCTTTAAGTAGAATAGATATTTAAAAATAACATAAGTTACAGTTAATAAAGAATTATATCCTTTATTTATTTCTGAAATTTCTTTTAAAATTCCAGAAGCCATTTCAATTAGATCATTGTTCCCATAATTTATCTACACCAAAATAAACAACATACGTTCTTGGTATGGTTCCCTGTCATAATGTATAAAACTACTGCTGCTGGAGAAAAACCAACATTTCGACCCCACAATTCGTTAATAATTCCTTCTCAAATATTTGTAACAAGTTTCCCCTTTTTAGTCTTGTTCACTGTGTAAATACCTTCAATCCACTGTTTACCCTTTTTAGTTGTTACTGTAGAAGGATTATGTGTTTCAGTAAATTTCATACACTTCAAGAACCAGATATTGTTACCCGTTTATATAGATTACAAATTTATTTAATTTTAATTTATTTCACCAAATATAATTGACTTACAGTTACCAGTACTGTTGCAACTGTATAATTGAATCTTTAGTTAGAAAAACTATATTGCGTATCATTATTGATTGCTTACTACTATTTACTTTTTATAGCTTATCAGATACACTTTCAGTAATACTGAAACCATCAAATTTCAAGTCTTTGTTTACATCTTACCAACAAGAATAATTCCTTTAAGCATAAAATGGTACTCCAAATGGTGCATTTTTTGTTCATTTCCAGTTAGAGGTAAAATCAATTATTTGTCTTCAAGCAGTATATTTTCTAGTCTGTTACATTAACTGAAGCAAATGTAATAGCTGTATTCATGTTTTACATTTTTTTCAAGATGGGTAATAGTGGTGTAGTAATCTTGATGTATCTGCATATCTTTCTCATTAAGATATTTTATAGTGACATAAATACGGAATTGCGTTAGAATACTTGAGTACTCAGCTTTTTTAACAAGATTGGCTAACTCATTTTCTAAATGTTGTTTGGTAACTAGATCATAATCAGTTACAGGATCTTCTGCCTTTAAAATCAATACAAAATTGAGATATTTTAATAAAGTTACTTAATTCATTTTGTAATTGCATAATTACATTCTCTGTTGTTGCATCTGTGAATGACTTGAATTCTGCATACATGTAATAAAGATCACATAGATTGTTCTTGATATGCTTAATCGAATTTTACGTTTTTGAATTTACTTCCTTCTTAAAATTTAATTAAAATATTTGGTTTTTGAATACATTTCTTTTTTGTTAGTTTATTTTTTCAATGTGTTTCAGATTTATTTTGCAACTGCTGAAGCAGGACACAGTCTGTAGACTGCTACTTTAGTCACTGGCTTTGGGCTTTGCCTTAGTTCCAAAAATGTCCATTTATTTATCCAAAATATCATTAAACTTATAATTATGTGACACCAGTTTTAAAATATGTGTTAACAAATGGTTGCAAATTACTTCATTAAAATTTGGTATTTGTTTTCTATTGTAGCACGGCTCACTTGAGCAGAGATACTTAACCAGGTTTTCGGGAATATTTCCTCCCAATTAATCTGATACTGATTTTTATCCTTATTTTTATAGTAGTAGATATAAAATGTGGCAATATGAACAGATTTGAATGTTCTACTCTGGATTCGTATTCTCTAGGATGATTAGGTAGCTCATCATTCATAAAAAACCATGAAAGTGTTCAGTATTAATTTTAGCAAGTTTTTCTATAACAAAATTTCTTTATTTGTTAGGATATGTATCGATTATTTTTTAAATTTTTTCTTCCAGTTCATTTCATCTCCACTCCTAAATTATGTTTTTTTGGCTGTTCTAATTCTGCATCGCTATTTCTGTTGTCCATTACTGTTTTTGTAATACCAGCTGCTCCACCAGCTAGTGAACCAATAGTTGCTAGATGTGATAAAGTTAATGGGAGAAGAAACCTTCGTGTTTTGTTAGTCCTGAGCTTTGTTTCAATCAGTTTTTTTTTAGAACATGAATAGCTAGCATACTCATTAAATTGCCACCAGCTTTTTTAACACCTTGTCAGGCTCTTAATATCGTTTCTACCTCTCATTTTTTTGTGGACCAGTTAAAAAAAACAGTACTATTCAATTGTTTATTACAGACTTTAATTTTAATTGATTTTGGTTTAGTTTTTCTGTAGATAGCTAAGTATAATCAATGCTTAATGTGCCGGCCGCGGTGGTCAAGCGGTTCTAGGCGCTCAGTCCGGAACCGCGTGACCGCTACGGTCGCAGGTTCGAATCCTGCCTGGGGCATGGATGTGTGTGATGTCCTTAGGTTAGTTAGCTTTAAGTAGTTCTAAGTTCTAGGGGACTAATGACCACAGATGTTGAGTCCCATAGTGCTCAGAGCCATTTGAACCATTTTTTGAATGCTTAAGTTATTCATTTATATAGACAATAATTGTTATAAGGAATTCATAAACCGCAACCATTATCATTAACACCTATTCCTACTTTTCTCATTTCATACAATAATTCACTAACTGCTGTAGTGGCTATTTTTTCTCCATTTGATGCATAAGCAGTTGAAGTCATTTATATGATTCATGTCTTTTTCCTAAATCTAGAATGAAATGCAGTGGAGTGTGCGCTGATGTGAAACTTCCTGGCAGATTACAACTGTGTGCTAGACCAAAACTCAAACTCGGGACCTTTGCCTTTTGCGGGCTCTACCAGGTAGGAGTTGGTACTGTCGCAAGTAACGCTGTGAGGATGGGTCATGAGTCCTAAATGGGTATCTTAATTGTCAGAGAACGTGCCAGCGAAGTGCAAAGATCCTGAATTCGAGTCTCGGTCCAGCACACAGTTTTATATGCCTGGAAGTTTCATATCAACGCACACTTCGCTATAGAGTGATAATTTAATTTTGGAAACATCCCCCAGGCGTGGCAAAGCCATGTCTCTGTAATATCCTTTCTTCTAGAAGTGCTAGTTTTGCAAGGTTCGCAGGAGAGCTTCTGTGATGTTTGGAACATAGGAGACGTACTGCTGGAAGTAAAGCTGTGAGGATGGTCCGTGACTCATGTTTGGGTAGCTCATTTGCTAGAGCACTTACCCATGAAAGGCAAAGGTCCCGAGTTCGCGTCTCGGTCTGGCACACACTTTTAATATACTGGGACCTTTTTATCTAAATTTTTGTTATCCCTACGTGCAATATCATGTTTTTGCAAGTTTTATCTAATGGATTTATGCCTTTATTGGCTAATCTTTCATACAGTTTTGTAAAGGGTTTGCAATATGCATAGTCTGGTAGATGCATCTCTGACACTGAAATTATTTAAAGCCCATTTCACTAATCCTGTCCCATGCTTTCCACTTTTCCAAAATATGTGTAGCAAGTTTTTAAAAATTCAGACAAAATGTGGAATTCCTTTAGGATTATTGATAGTGAAACCATTAAAATTATTGGTAACATTTACATTATTCCAATTATCTCGTTATAACCGTTTTTATTTTTTGCTAATTCTCCATCATGAATCACTGCTAATGTATTGATTACTTCATCTACATCACTCATCTCGATGTATTCAAGTGGTTTTGCTGTACATCTTTTTAATGAAGCCTTCACCTACTTTTTCGCCATAACTTGGTTCTAAATCTGCTTTTAATTCTGGGAAATAGTCATCAATAATTTCTCTTATCTATTTATTGTGTTTAATACCTGTATTTGAATTTAATTTAATTCTTTTCAGAATATAATGTTCCAGAATGGTACAAAATGTGTGCATAATTTGGTAAATCAACAGCATCGATTTTGTATTCATATCTTCCACAATAATCTGATCTTTTATCAAAAGATTCATCAATCCATTTGTTAGTTCAAATGTCCTATCAGCAACTATTAATTTATCTCTATCAAATTTTACTGGTGGATCAACAATAAATTTAAAAGTACCAACAAGTCTTAATCCAAAAACTTGATCTACACTAAGGCTACTGTACTCTAGGATTCTTTCACTTACAGATATTTGTTTTTTATTTCACCCTACTTTATTTTTTAAAATTTTTCTGTCCTTAACCTCTTTTCACATTTCACCAATACGTCTTGTATTTCAGATTCACTTAACATATGGTCACACTGAGGACTTTAATATTGTTTAATTGGTGGTATGTCATCACATTCATCAAAATAGTCTTTATATTGCTAAGGAACAATTCGCTTTTCAACCTCTCTATTTTATTCAGTAGCTTCAAAACTTTATCTCCTGTTCCTTATATTGTGTCAATAACAGGTTGAACCTCTATTTTATATTTTTTATACTCTGTTGTAGGTTTTTCTTCCACTTTTCAAATCCTCTTTTTAATTGTTCTTTTATCTTTCTGTTTTGTTTAGCTTTTTAACATTATCTGGGTCATATTTTATTAAAGATGAAAAAGGCTAGTAAAAATAAATTGAGTTAGTTAAGAAATTTAGTATGTTATGTCTGTACCTTCCTTCTTCAGGCTTCCCAGTCATGTCTACTGTAAAAAAAGCCGAATTGGTCTTCATTACAAGATTACTATATTTATCTTTAAATGCATTAAATTTTAAATCACCACCAACTAATTCATGATATATGTGACTTAAATTTGTATCATCTTGCCCAAAAATATTTTAAAAAATTTACATTATCCCTACCTACTGTAAACTGGAAGCAAGTGTGGTCAAACATCAATAACAATGTTTTGTTGTCTAATGTGTTCATGTTGTGGTACAAAGTTGTCAATAATACACTGCCCACTAATCAGCATTCAGCTGATATCCCGCTTCTCACCTACCCCAACTGTGGCAGATGTGGCATGCCTGACACTAGAGAACACTGCCTGCAATGCCATGCTGTCTTTGACATGTGGAGGACTTGCCAGTTGATGATGGCTCTTATCAATTGAACTACACTGGCCCACATCTTTGTTGACAGTGTCATTATATCGGATTTTAAATATTTTCCACATACAAAACACAATACTGCTGTCTGGTTGTTGGGCCATACTGTCTACACCCTCACCGATCAGCAAATTCATGATGGACTCGTTTATCTGACCTATGTTTGGGAACAATATTTAAAGATGAAAAATAGTGAAAATTACCATGAACACTATGTTCGTTTCTTATCAGGTATATTGCATCATGCTTATGCAGAACTACATAAATACATATAAAATTAAAATAAAAAATATACAAAATAAAACAAAATAAAATAATACATAAGAGAGAGAGAGAGAGAGAGAGAGAGAGAGAGAGAGAGAGAGAGAGAGAGAGAGAGAGAGAGAGAGAGAGAGTGAGAGAGAGAGTACTGAGTAATAGGATATGATTCCAATTGGTATTCAAATTAAAAAATAATGGTAAAAACAAAAAATAAGAATCGAAAAAGAAAGAAAATAAAAAATAAAAAAGAGGTAAAACAAGAAATATGAAAACTAAAAATAAGAAACAAAAATAAAAAATGAAAACAAAAAAGAAGAAATGAAGAAAAACAAAAAAGACACAAGAAAAATGGAAAAACAATAAACAAAAAATAAAATGAAAAAATGAAGAAATATCTAAGCTATGTAAAACAGTCTCTTTCTTTATGCCTGTTTGTGGTAAAACATTCTCTAAGAATATCCTGGTTTTCAAGAATGAAATCATCAAATATACCAACTGAATTATCGTCACATTAATCTAGTGGTAAAATTTAATAGTTATTTTCAATATAATTAATTCTTTTATTACTTTTTTCTTCGATTTTTTGGATGTTTTTATAAATTTCGAGTATTTGGTTGATCTAAACTTTTTGAAAAAACATACAAGTGATTGATTTTATATAAAATCAACCGTCTTGGAGCTACAATATAATTATCAATCATTTCTGTTCTTTTCTGACAGCCACTTGGTAATATTAGTACACATCAAATAGTGTCTCAGTTAAAGCTTACCATGTTCATTTTTTGATTTCTTCTCTTGAATTCTTATGTTAGGATTCTAAACTGTTTTCATTTATTTAAATAAATTTTTATTAATATTAAAGGTGTCCTCTACTTCAGTTGAGTGGTAAGTCACCTGTCCTCAAAGAAAGATTGCCTGTACCTGTACGAGAAAGTTTTAACAGTGTTACATTAGTTGGTTTTTATATAACATTTTAACTCCAAGTATTACATCAAAAAATAATAAATTATAGTGTGATGGAGAAACAGTAGAAATCCCTGTATGTCAAGAAAAAAATGCTTAGAAAAATGTATTCATACAAAAAGCCAAATATTCGCAATAAAACAGATAGAGCTTTAAATAGAGCTATTACTGAGAGCAGCATTAAATTATAAATATATATAAAAGATAGTATTGGAAGCATGTGGATTTTGTGGTCAAACTACTGAAGCAAATAAAAAATAGTGCTGCTAATGATATGCCTAAATTTATTCCATGCAAATAAATTAATATAAATTTTAATTTGGCTGATGAAATCTTTGTAAGGCATACTGATCTGTTCATTGAGAAACTAATATTATTGCTTCATTCAAGCCTAATGCTGAATTTAAGGGACCGATAATTCATGAAACATATTATCCCATTTACATATACCAATTTTTGATACCATTCAGGAATTACAAATAACTGTAACTGTTGAAAATGATAATATGATTGACTTTAGTGACGTTGCTGTAACAGTTATTTTAGAAATGGATTAATAAGTTTTTGTCTTTAACATATAATAAGCAAAATAGAGATCTGTAAGTTTTACTCATTCCCTGTCAATGATAAGACTAAAAATAACCCAAGTCCTCTTGACAAGACCACAGATATTAATATAAATATTGTAAGTAATTGGATACATCCTAATCACACTCAGCTGTACATGAGGTTCAGTATTATTGGAGTTGGTGATGCAGATTATCCAATATAGGATTGGATTCAATACAAAATTGATTGACAACTATGTGGCAAAGCTGTCTGAGATTATCACTGTAAAGAAAGGGAAGAATATTTTATTTAGATTCAAAGCTCTTTCTATTTCTTCATCTGTCCTTACATGATAAACTTTGTCTCTAGCCAGTGAGTTAACCATGGAGGGTTATTTCCTCAATAAAAGGAAGGTAAAAGATGAGTAAAATGAAGCACTTTATCCTTTAGAAATATTTGTTCGATTTTTCAAAGATTATTTGGGAAGCAGATTTAACCTTAATTTTTCCACAGTCTTCAAGTGCTGGAGATGCCATTTTTCCAACAGCTGACCATAATCAAGCTGGGGTTGAAGATATGATGAGACTTCCTATGGAAGGCATAATTGTTGTAGAATCAATAGAAATCCGTGTTCCTGTGGTTAGATATGAACCCTGCTAATGGAGCACGAAAGACTAAAACATTCTAAGATTCCCATATCTTTCTTTGAACCACAAACCATAGAGATTGCTGGATTGAATTGAAAGAGAAACTCTGAAGTAGATATCACCAATTACTATAATTATGCAGAATTTGATATGCCATATTTCATCTTCATTGTTTTCTGGACGGAAAAGAAGAATAATAAGTTGATTGACTCTTCCTTGTTCGAGCACACTAAATTACAGATGGAAGAAATTAAGTTTTTCCCCAAGAAATTTGGAGTCTAGATCCATGAAATGATTATCTGAAAGCCCATGATGCTTTCCTAGATTTTTAAAGAGCCACACAATTGAATAGTGATGTCAATATTGATCCTTTCACTTTTGTTGAAAATTATCTTATCTATGCCATAAATAGGACTAGGAGAATGAATATGTTAACTCCTCAGAAAAAAACAATGAAGTGTGTGCCACTTTCAGCGATAAAATTACAAATGATGTACTTACCTGTATGGCCATGTATGGTAAGAAAAATTTAATATAAGATTCTCAGCATAGAATTTTGAGTGAAAATCTTAAATCTCAATGAAACCATAATGTGAGTTCCAGTCTGTTTAAAACAATTAACGAGTTAGAAGTAAATGATTTATATTACATTACTGGCTGTGAATATTTAAAAACTAGACATGGTCAAAAAATTTTATGTAACTTCATAATAAATTTGAATTTATTTTGCCAAACAGATACCTGAAATTAATTAGTGGTTGAGATTTCCAATGTCTTGAAGATGGAAATAGTAAACTAAAATATAAGGGAATGAAGAAACTTAAAAATAATGATAACAAATTTCATTATATACAATTTTTTGTTTAATCGAAATTGGCTGCTCCCACCTGGATCATTATTCTTTTGAGTTCAGTAATTTGTGTCCAAGTACCATCAGCCTACCAACTTACTAATGAAAACAATCGATACTGTAGTTGACAATTGTCACAGGTGTGTTGGAAAAGAGTCTGAGCTCCAGGCGCTAATAGAAAGCCCTGAAGCTCTAAATATTATATGTATGTACAGTGATGGCAGTTACCAAATGGATGTAACATCATAAATATTTAATTTTTTATACAGGGTGTCCGAAAAGTCTTTCCCTGATTACATAAATTGATAACTCAGGCTAAAAGTAAGATATAAATATGAAACTGGTGTCTAATTGTTTACAAACTATCAAAGTTTTTTTCACACATCATAAACTTCCACATGAGCACCCTTGGTAGCACGTCCAAAGGTGAATGTTTGGTGCATGCTATTGCACAATCGAATTATTGGGCCATTCTTCTTCACTGAGGCTACCATCACATCTGCAGTGTATCTGGACATGTTGCAACTGTATGCTGTTCCTCACCCCGATGTCTTGTTTCAGCAAGGCAGTGCACTGCCTCATTGGGGTTTGGACGTCCGTGCCTATCTCGATATGACTTTTCCTGGGCGATGGATTGGTCATGATGGGGCAACAGTTTGTCCTCCACGCTCTCCTGACATAACCTCATTAGACTTCTTTTTATGGGGTTATGTCAAGGACTGGCTCTACCAAACACGTGTACCAGATATTGAAACCCTGCAGCAACAGATAACTACAGTCGTTGAATCGATCTCTCCATTGATGTTGGCTAATGTGTGGACGGAAATTGAATAGCGCCTAGATGTGCTACGTGCTACCAAGGGTGCTCATGTGGAAGTTTACTGATGTGTGAAAAAAACTTTGATAGTTTGTAAACAATTAGACACCAGTTTCATATTTGTATCTTACTTCTAGCCTGAGTTATCAATTTATGTAATCAGGGAAAGACTTTTCAGACATCCTGTATTTCAGTTGATGTTCACCAGTGCCTCCTGCCTGGCTGGTAGTTTCAGCTCGTAAGTCACGTTGTATTATACCAGAAAGAACCACTTCGAAACTCCCGTGTTGAACCTTCACAGCAAAACTCACGTTTTGCTGACGAGGTAAAGCTACCGAATCGCGCATCTACAATTTGGCTGTCCAATACGGAGGTTTGGAGGTGGTCACGAGGGGGTGGAGCCGCGGCCAGCCGTCGGAAGCGGAAACGCCGTCTGCTGTCTTCTGCTGGCAGCTTCTAACCCGGTTAGACGACCTCCTCTCCTGCTCTCTTCGGCAGCAGCCCATTCAGTTTCGGCAGCTTCTCTAGGCCTGCCTTCAACCACTTTTTACTGAAATAAACCATCATGGCTATCATAAAATGTTTAACTTCGTCACCTCATCGGGTGCCTACTGCTTTCCCTTCCTCGTCAATCCTGACACATTAACAGGTATGAGAAGCTGGCCTAACCAGAGGTAAGTTCAGCCAGAAATTTTACGAAGGACCAAAATTGTGTTCTGAAGGGATAGAATAAATGCAGTTCGTGATGGAGTATTTATTACTATCAGAAGTAGTTTGCCTTGTAGTGAAATGGAAGTAGATAGTTCTTGTTATTTAGTGTGGGTACAGGCTATACTTGACAACCGGAATAAATTAATAAATGGTTCCTTTTAACGACGCCCCCTGAGTCATATGACATAGTTGCTGAACAGTCCAAAGAAAACTTGAGTCTCATTTCATATAGGTACACAGCTCATACAGCTATAGTTGGTAGTTACTTCAATCTAGCCTCGATATGTTGGCGAAAATACAAGTTTAAAGTGGGAGGAAGCCACAAAACGTCGTCCGATATTGTTCTGAATGCTTTCTTAATAGGAAATGGTTTTCAACACTTAGATCAAGAGCCCATTCGAAATGTAAATGGTTGCGAAAACATACTTGATTTCTTAGCAAAAGGTAAGCCTGTGCAAATAGTAAGCAACATGATGGGTACAGGTATTATTGACCACAAGGTTGTTGTAGTGAGACTAAATACCATAACATCCAGAACCACCCAAAATAAACCCAAAATATGTCTGTTTAAAAAAGCAGATAAAAATCCGCTTGAGGTCTTCCTAAGAAACAGTCTCCACTCCTTCCAATCTGAATATGTAGGCGTACACCGGATGTGATTAAAATTTAAAGAAGTAGTATCGACAGCTATAGAGAGAATAAATTAATAAGAGATTCTCGCGTCCGTCGGCCGTCGTAATTTAAAATATTATTATTGTTATTATTATTATTTTTTAATTGTTGCAGACTAACGTGGTGGGCCTTAATAAAAATGATATTTCATTCAATTTTGATTTACGATTAAATACTTTTGTGAAGTTCTACTTTTTAACAATATTAATCTTAAGTTTTTTTCTACGTTAATGAATGTTAGACTCGCTGAATCTTAAGACATGAGCATATAAGTTGGACAATGGAATAAACTTTTCATATTAATTTCCTCGGCTAGTCAGTTCACTTTAAAGCAAAAAATCTTTAGTTATTAATTACAATTGCGGCCCATACACGCGCGAGAGTATTTTTTCTTACCTCCGTTAACCATTGTATTGTAGTCGGAGTCCTGGCTCTGGCTCTCGGCTATGGTACTGAAAATAAGAATCTTAAAGCTACGTATTTTCTGCAACTTCGTGCGGCTGTGGAGAAAAATGTGTATTACGTTAATAGCGGGCGAGTATTTCGCTTTCGCTAAATTTTATGAGTTAATATCGCCACGTAATGGCGCCGTTGGCTGCATCGGCCGCTGCGATTGTTGAACTGTAAATTACTTGAATGCAGGTTAATTCAAAGGAAGGCGGACATGAAATCGGGATCACCTCTTACAAATTAAAAGTGCACAATAATATTAAATGAATATATTATATAGTTAATTAGTACAAATATGCTTACATTTGCCAGCACACGCAAGATGTCCGCCTACACACAACCAAGACAAGAGAAGAAGTGAAGACGACTGAAAAATTAACAAAAGAGCTTATCTTGTCGTCTCTTTAGATCATTTTGTTATATTTCTTTGCACTCGAAACTTACACAGAGAAATTATTATTTTATGGGTACATAATAAAAAAATCTGTATCGTTCAAGTTTTAAATGTCTCTTCTTTATAAATACTGTTTTTTAAGTGTTTTCTTATTACCTCACTGGGGACGCTATATTGCCCCCGAAATGTTTATGTCATAAAAAATGTTCGTGTTTTTTGACATAAATATTTCCTATATCATGTCCACAGTGTCCACACGCAGATTTTTCTTTCACAGTCTACATATGTCACATTGTATGTTTAAACCGTTGTAATTACTGAGGTTCGTTGCACACAAGGTGTAATACAGATGAAGTTATTTACATAACAATATAATATACAGTTGGTTACGTATACAGTCATGTACAAAAGAACATATAATGCAATTAGTTTCATTTTGGCTGCTTCTTTTTAGGGTTGTAACTTTTGCAGTGTTCAAAGGTATACAATCACGAGTTAGTCCGTAATACTTGAAGTCCCAGGGGTGTCAACTGTTCGCTCCCCATTTGGCGCGACCATAGGGAAACCCTGGGGAAGACCTCAGCGGAGCGACAGACTAACTGCTTTGGTTATTTTCACTTCATTGTTTCTGGGATGTCATTGGAGTACAGGATGTGCATACACTACGAATAATTTTTCGTTGCACTATGAAAAAAATGAGGGCAATATAACAATATATCGTCGTTATTGAAGACGGTGTCGTTGATGGTCTACGCCGCGACGTTTAGCTCACGACGGCGTCGGTTGGTGTGTTCGGTGCTCGGCGTTCGCGGCGGCTGCGGAGAGGTCAACGCCCGCTCGACGCCAGCGTGTCTCTCACCGTCGCGGAACGTCAGAATCAGCTGATCGGCTGCATGGCTGGCGATGCGCTTCTGTCTCGCCCGGGCGTGGCGGAGTGTGGTGATATCCGCCCCCCGCGCTTCTTGGCAGGAGTCAGCTCTGCTACGCATCTCCGACGTAGTACATGAAACATACACACAACCAACGTAATATTTGTTTCCCGCTGCAGATGGTTACGCTAGTGGGAAAGAAGCATTTATTAGTGCGGCAGTTGTTAAGTTTTCGCCAGTTACTGAGTGTCAAGCCAGCACTGTCCTGCAGAATAAATGACATGGATCTTCTCCCGTGTATGCAGTTTTGATGCGCCACTGTTTCCATTACACGTCAGTTTTCGTCTTGATAAAATTATTTATGTTTTCGCCGCACTCGCAGGCACTGGTGAGTGTCCCAATACGAGCTTAGCACAAACATTCGCCGTTTCTGCGGTCGCTGTTTTGCAACAGTCCACGCATCGCATTCCAATCTCGGATTATTGTACTCACTGAAATTACAGTCTGTCCCAAAAATATTGACTGTGGGTTCACTTCACGTTAACAGTTCACATTTATAAGCAAATTCACAGTTTTTCGTGCGTAATATTGGCGTTTGGCGTCCTTACCGCTGTTGAACGTTCAATACTAGCACTTCACTGTTCGTATCACAGTTTCACCTTCACAGTTTTTCACACTGCTTAAAGTAACTGTTTCGATTAGTTCACAAACTATTTCATTCAGTCTGACCTGGATTGTGGCTCGTGTTGGATTTTACCAGTCTCTCGCACTAATTATCTCTTTTCATTTTCCACTTAGAGTCGTACTTGCCTTCAGATTTTTTGACTATACAATTGTATTTCCGTCTCATCTGAGGTAAGTCCCCATGTCATGTCTGCCCAGTCATTGCGTACTTGCCCTCCAGAGCGACGCTCGACTTTACAAAACTTTTCCTCTCGCATTATTGTACACATTTTATAATCTAGGCCTAGCGTGCAAGTTCCTAGATTAGTGTTAGATTTGTGACTTTTGTTTACACGATAAATTCGTGCAAATCTCTGCCTTAGCAGATGGCAATATATTTTAACAGTGCTTAGCGGTAGTCGCGTTTACTGATTTGCTTTGTACCTTGTCCACAACACATGAGGTACCTTGGGTGATGTACACCCTGCACTCATATTGTTAAGTAAATTATGATTGAGCATACTTAAGGATCGGTATAGACATAAATACATGGAACAAAATATACAGTATAATATTGAATTTTGTAAGTTTCATTACTACTACAGTTCAAAAATATTCATGACGCACTAATGAAAAATCCTTTCATCATTACATGCTGTTGAATTTTTTTAATATTTTTAAAGCATTTTTAAGAAATGAAATTTGTAAAATATTCTTAAACCTACGTCAATTTTTTTCTTTCAAAATGCAATTGCTTAAAAATACTGTTATTCCTTAACATCTACAAAATTGAATCACACTAATCTTGTGTGCCTCATTGTCTTTAAATGTTACACTACAATCTGAATATTTACACACAGAAAAACATACACAATAAACTTAACCTAGTATTCACATAAGGGTGTTTCAAAAATGACCGGTATATTTGAAACGGCAATAAAAACTAAACGAGCAGCGATAGAAATACACCGTTTGTTGCAATATGCTTGGGACAACAGTACATTTTCAGGCAGACAAACTTTCGAAATTACAGTAGTTATAATTTTCAACAACAGATGGCGCTGCGGTCTGGGAAACTCTATAGTACGATATTTTCCACATATCCACCATGCGTAGCAATAGTATGGCGTAGTCTCTGAATGAAATTACCCGAAACCTTTGACAACGTGTCTGGCGGAATGGCTTCACATGCAGATGAGATGTACTGCTTCAGCTGTTCAATTGTTTCTGGATTCTGGCGGTACACCTGGTCTTTCAAGTGTCCCCACAGAAAGAAATCACAGAGGTTCATGTCTGGCGAATAGGGAGGCCAATCCACGCCGCCTCCTGTATGTTTCGGATAGCCCAAAGCAATCACACGATCATCGAAATATTCATTCAGGAAATTAAAGACGTCGGCCGTGCGATGTGGCCGGGCACCATCTTGCATAAACCATGAGGTGTTCGCAGTGTCGTCTAAGGCAGTTTGTACCGCCACAAATTCACGAAGAATGTCCAGATAGCGTGATGCAGTAATCGTTTCGGATCTGAAAAATGGGCCAATGATTCCTTTGGAAGAGATGGTGGCCCAGACCAGTACTTTTTGAGGATGCAGGGACGATGGGACTGCAACATGGGGCTTTTCGGTTCCCCATATGCGCCAGTTCTGTTTATTGACGAAGCCGTCCAGGTAAAAATAAGCTTCGTCAGTAAACCAAACGCTGCCCACATGCATATCGCCGTCATCAATCCTGTGCACTATATCGTTAGCGAATGTCTCTCGTGCAGCAATGGTAGCGGCGCTGAGGGGTTGCCGCGTTTGAATTTTGTATGGATAGAGGTGTAAACTCTGGCGCATGAGACGATACGTGGACGTTGGCGTCATTTGGACCGCAGCTGCAACACGGCGAACGGAAACCCGAGGCCGCTGTTGGATCACCTGCTGCACTAGCTGCGCATTGCCCTCTGTGGTTGCCGTACGCGGTCGCCCTACCTTTCCAGCACGTTCATCCGTCACGTTCCCAGTCCGTCGAAATTTTTCAAACAAATCCTCTATTGTATCGCTTTTCGGTCCTTTGGTTACATTAAACCTTCGTTGAAAACTTCGTCTTGTTGCAACAACACAGTGTTCTAGGCGGTGGAATTCCAACACCAGAAAAATCCTCTGTTCTAAGGAATAAACCATGTTGTCTACAGCACACTTACACGTTGTGAACAGCACACGCTTACAGCAGAAAGACGACGTACAGAATGGCGCACCCACAGACTGCGTTGTCTTCTATCTCTTTCACATCACTTGCAGCGCCATCTGTTGTTGAAAATTGTAACTACTGTAATTTCGAAAGTTTGTCCGCCTGAAAATGTACTGTTGTCCCAAGCATATTGCAACAAACGGTGTATTTCTATCGCTGCTCGTTTAGTTTTTATTGCCGTTTGAAATATACCGGTCATTTTTGAAACACCCTGTATGTAAACGTTGGTCTGCTGAGCGAACGTCTTTAAGTCTTTGTAAGTATTTTTCTTGTTTCCTTCATAATTGCCGCCTTCTTTGACCATGGGATGGTGTAGTTTGCGTGACATAAAGTATCGTGAGGTACCACTTCGATGTTATAGGTGTAGCCCTCAATAACACCGGGTTTTTCCGAAAACAGATTGTCATAATCTATAAGTAGCTAAGTCAATTCGTTTTGTTGTGCTTCACTCAAATGTTCTGACTTCCTGACTTTCATGGCTATCAGTTTCCTTTTTTCCTCTTTGTCTTCAGTAATAAATTCTTTATAATGTGTTTGTCTTGTACTTAAGTCAGAATATAAATTCATTACCTGTATTCCTTCGAATCTAGACTGAAAGCTCCGGCAGTATTTACCGTGCACTTCCCGTGTCCTCAACAACGGCAAAATTACACGTCTACCCTCATTCATAAGGCTTACTTCCCCCCACAAGAGGTCGATTTTTGCGTCCCTCTGGCGTAAAAATTCCATCCCCAGGATGCAAGCAACAGCTAATCCCTTAAGTACTAGGAACGAGCTTTTTATTGCTTTATTTCCTACCGTAAACTCGACTTGCACCAGGTGCTTTATGATATGAGATTGTGAACCTATTGCACCTGTTACACAACAATTCTTCACTGGCAATACTGGTATTCTATTATTTTGACTCAAGTACTTGTAAAAATTTGCACTCATGACATTGGTTGACGCACCGGTATCGACTATTATCTGTATTGGTGCTCCGTACATATCTGCTTGCAATATAGCCTGCACAACACTTTTGTCGGTTCGGTTACATTTCTGCGGTATGTCTACAGGTTCCTTTTCTATTTTTATTCCCTCATTGTATCTCAGCACACAAAGTTTGTGGCTGTCATCCGTGAATGTGCCCTCAATACACCATCCTGCAGCCAACAACGGAGAGCGTATTGTGGCTGTCTTTAGTTTAACCGATGAGCATTAGTGGGTTGACAGTTGTCTGTCACTTCCACTAACCTCACATTGTGGTTCTGGTTGTTGTTGTTGCTACTGTTGGGTTGGCCGCTCTGCCTCCCCGATGGCGTATTTTGATACTGTGTATAGCCATGGTTTTGCGGTGGTCGGTTGTAACTTCCTGACATGTTCTGTGATGGACCTGAGTTGGCGTTCCATTGTGGCGCTGTGTTTTGTTGCCACTGTGGTGTCGGTTCATTACAACCACGCCACTGGTTTCGGTTGTTCCGCCATTGCGGATTGCCGTTACCATTATATCCATTAGTCATGCGTCCATCATGATGTCTCTTTCGACTTTGACGATTATAACCGTTACCGTTATAACCCTTGCCATTCATTGTTTGTGCCTCGATTCTGTTGCCGGTGCTCTTGCCTATTCCCGTTACCATTTGGTACTAAGTTACTACCATTCCTGTGGCTGCCATTGTAATCGGCTTTTTGTTGATTCCAGCCTGCATGGTTCCACTTGTTTTCGGTTTTCATGTCTTCGATCAATAAGTCAACAGAATCCACTATTTTCATGAATTGTTCTATATCGTATTCCGGCACATTGATGAAATATTTTTTAGTATCACTGGGCAACTTCATTTTTATTAATCTGATTATGTCACGATCGGACATTGGCTCGTCCCAGTACCTGGTTTTGTTTATATGCTTTTCAAAATATTTGCGTAACGTTCCCATCTTAGGATTGTATATTTCTAGACTGTACAACTCCTTTCGTAGTCTTTCTTGGACGCTATCGGACCAGAATTTTTGCAAGAAAGCACCTTCAAACTGTTGCATCGTTAGACATTTTTCGGACACGTCGGTGGCCCACAGTGCCGCGTCACCTTGAATAAAGGAAACCACGAATTGTATTCTTTGTCTTTCCGTCCATGTTCAGGGAAACACATTCCTGAAGCTCTTAATAAATACCACAGGGTGGACATTACGTTTTTCGCTATTGAAGGGTTGGAATGTCCTGTGTTTTATTACATTGTCCTCTTTTTTGCACATCTGATTGCTACATTCTGCGACCTTCATTACTTCGTGATGTACGCTGCACGGTATCGCATGTTGTTCGTGCTCATAATTCACATTAGGTTGCGGTTGCGCACTCGCACCCTGCATACAGTCTGCGTTATTGTAGTAATCAGTACGCGGAGTCGGATTCATTATCTGTCCGTCACTGTTTACATTGCTTTCGAACGCAGTCTCCGCGCGACCTCCTGTTGCCAATTTGGCAACTCCGCTGTCACACGGGATTTGATCTGTGTTAATTCGGCGTGTAGTGCGGCAGCGCTACCGTCAGTATTTACACTCGCGGCCGCAGTCGCTTGTCCTACAGCTGTTTTTACGTCGCTTTCAATCTTAGCAGATATCTCGCGATCCTTTACTTCTAGCCATTCATTAAATTCATTGTCGACTTTTTGAGCTTGCACTTCTAAGTATGTATCAATACTTTTCCGTGCATCTATCTCCACATTATCCACGCGGTTGGTTAAAGTTTGGACATTGTCTTCAAGCCTAGCCTGCGATATCTGTAGTTTTTGCATCCCGCCGGCTAAGCTTTGCACAAGGTCGGGTATTTCTTTGCACACGTCCCGCATCTCAGGAAGTTCGCTTTGGATACGATCTAGTTTCGCTTCACTGCGCTGCTTTTGCTCACTGAGCTTTTGGGTGAATTCTTTCCCTTGGTCATGTAGCATTTGCGTTAATTTTTTCTCCTGCTCATGTAGCATCTGAGCCAGTTTTTCGTCTCTTTCTTTTTCCCTCTGTTCTTACATTCTTTCTTTTTCCCTTTCTTTCTGTTCTCTTTGTTGCTCTTGCTCATAGAGCATCTGAAACAGTTTCTGATCTCTCTCCCTCAGAAATTCTGCAAATGGGTCTGCAATCGGTGAGCATACTGGTGCCCCACTTAATCTAGCACTCGATTGGCACCCCTGCCCAGGCAGTGGAGTTGTTGTTATTCTATTCCCATTCTGCTGTGAAGCGTCAT
This sequence comes from Schistocerca cancellata, assembly GCF_023864275.1. Taxonomy (NCBI): domain Eukaryota; kingdom Metazoa; phylum Arthropoda; class Insecta; order Orthoptera; family Acrididae; genus Schistocerca; species Schistocerca cancellata. The sequence continues at coordinate 874,941,497 of NC_064626.1, forward strand.
TCATCACCATCCACAGATCATCGCCCCCCGCTCCGGAAATTATGTTATCCGAGGTGGTGGCTTGGGATTCGTTTGCATATTGCAAATGATCCTCACTTTCCATATTAACAGAATTTTGTTCTTCTGGTACGGATGCTTTAGGTTGTCCTGTCTTACCCATACTAAATTCACTTTAAGCCACTGACAAATCTTTAACACTGATACACACGCGAATAATTATCCCCTCCAAAAATAAACATATAAATACACAAAGTTTAATTTGCACTTTATTTACTGTTTTTTCATCGAAGGTATCTCATGTGCATATGGGTTCGATATTCCGCACAGAGCTACACAGGATGCTTGCACAATAGGCCTTACCTTTATTTTTCTTTCTCGTAATCCTTTTTCTTTTCTACACTTTTTCTCCTCCAGATCTACTCAGGGTGTGGTTTTGTTATTGTACATGTAAACGAATTCATATAGGCATTAATATTTTACAACAATTATGCACATACATAATTACATTCATTACAATAGAATCGGATTTAATAGATTGCGCCTTTTCTTTGATCGGGCCCCAAAGTTGCGGCGCCAATCTCGCGTCCGTCGGCCGTCGTAATTTAATATATTATTATTGTTATTATTATTTTTTTAAATTGTTGCCGACTTACGTGGTGGGCCTTAATAAAAATGATATTTCATTCAGTTTTGATTTACGATTAAATGCTTTTGTGAAGTTCTCCTTTTTAACAATATTAATCTTAAATTATTTGCTACGTTAATGAATGTTAGACTCGCTGAATCTTAAGACATGAGCATATAAGTTGGACAATTGAATAAACTTCTCATATTAATTTCCTCGGCTAGTCAGTTCACTTTAAAGCAAAAAATCTTTAGTTATTAATTACAATTGCGGCCCACACACGCGCGAGAGTATTTTGTCTTACCTCCGTTAACCATTGTATTGTAGTCGGAGTCCTGGCTCTGGCTCTCGGCTATGGTACTGAAAATAAGAATCTTAAAGCTACGTATTTTCTGCAACTTCGTGCGGCTGTGGAGAAAAATGTGTATTACGTTAATAGCGGGCGAGTATTTCGCTTTCGCTAAATTTTATAAGTTAATATCGCCACGTAATGGCGGCGTTGGCTGCATCGGCCACTGCGATTGTTGAACTGTAAATTACTTGAATGCAGGTTAATTCAAAGGAAGGCGGACATGAAATCGGGATCACCTCTTACAAATTAAAAGTGCACAATAATATTAAATGAATATATTATATGGTTAATTAGTACAAATATGCTTACATTTGCCAGCACACGCAAGATGTCCGCCTACACACAACCAAGACAAAAGAAGAAGTGAAGACGACTAAAAAATTAACAAAAGAGCGTATCTTGTCGTCTCTTTAGATCATTTTGTTATATTTCTTTGCACTCGAAACTTACACAGAGAAATTATTATTTTACGGGTACATTATAAAAAAATCTGTATCATTCAAGTTTTAAATGTCTCTTCTTTATAAATACTGTTTTTTACGTGTTTTCTTATTACCACACTGGGGGCGCTATAAGGTAATACTGATCCCCCAAGGTACAAAAAACAGGTCAGAACACTGTAGCTGAAGCAACGAAAGAAGCATGCCAAATTTAAAAGAATGCTAAACCCTAAAGATTGGAGAAGTTTTACAGAAGCTCGAAATGGAGCGCAACCTTCAATGCGAGACGCTTTTAATACTTTCCGCACTGAAACTCTGTCTCGAAATCTCGCAGGAAATCCAATGAGATTCTTGTTGTATGTAAAGTACACCAGTAGAAAGATACAATTAGTACCTTCACTGCGCAATTACATTGGTAATAAATGATAACAGTGATACTAAAGCAGCATTACTAAATTTGATTTTCCGAAATTCGTTCATCGAAGAAGACAAAGTAAATATTCCAGAACTCGAACCATGGACAACTATCAACATGAATAACTTAGAAGTAGATATAGCTTAATAAAGGCAAGGCCTCCGGTCCTGATTGTATTCCAGTCAGGTTACATGCAGAGTATACTGGTACAATAGCTCCATATTTTGAATCATATACATACAACCGATCGCTCGGTGAAAGATCCGTCTGTGCCTGAAGACTGGGAAGTTGTACCAGTGACACCAATAGCCAAGAAAGGAAATATGAATAATCCGCTGAATTACAGAACCATGTCGCTAATGTCGATTTTCAGTAGGATTTTGGAACATTACTGTGGTCGACTTATTAACAAACATGCAACGCGGATTCAGAAAATATCGTTCTTGTGAAACACAAGTAGCTCTTTATTCTCGAGAAGCAATGAATGCTTCTGACAGGGCATGTCAAATTGATTCCATATTGTTTGATTTCCAGAAGGCTTTTGAAACCAAGCGACTTCTAATCAGATTGCATGCCTACGGATTATCTCAGCTGTGCGGCTGGATTCGTGATTTCCTGTCAGTAAGTTCACAGTTCGTAGTAATTGACAGAAAGTCATCGAGTAAAACGGAAGTTAGTATCTGGCGTTCCTTAAGTGCCCTGTTCCTGTTCTACATAAACGATTTAGGAGACAATCTGAGTAGCACTCTTAGATTGCTTGCAGGTGATGCTGACATTTACTGTCTTATAGAGTTATGTCATGATGAAAACAAATTGCAACAAAGATTTAGACAAGTGGCAGGTGACTCTAAGTAATGAAAAGTGTGGAGTCATTCATATGAGTGCCAAAAGGAATACACTAAATTTCGGTTACACGATAAATCACACAAATCTAATAACTATGAATTCAACTACACACTTAGGGATTACAGTTACGAATAATTTAATTTGGAACATCACATAGACGATGTTGTAGGCAAAACAAAACAAGGAGTACAATTTGTTGGCAGAAAACCAAGAAAATGCTACAGGTCTACTTAAGAAGTAGCGTGCACTACACTTGGGATGTCCTCTTCGAGAGTACTGCTGTGCTGTGTGGGATCTACAACAAATAGGATCGACGGAGGACAGAGGAAACAGTTCAAAGAAAGGCAGCTCGTTTTGTACTATCGCGAAGCAGGGGGGAGTGGGCCACGAACATGATACGTGAACTGGGATGGGATCATTAAAACAAAGATTTTTTCCTTACGACAGGATCTTCTCAAGAAATTTCAGTCACCAGTTGTCTCCTCAGAGTGTGAAAATATTTCGTTGGCCCCCGTATATATTGGGAGCAATGATCATCGTAAGCAAGTAAGACAAATCAGAGAAAGATTTAAAAGTTCGCTGTTCGAGAGTGGAACGGTAGAGAAACAGGTTGAAGATGGTTCGATGAACCCTATGCTGGGCACTTAATTGTAAACTGCAGAGTAATCATGTAGAGGTAGATGTATTTGTGGGGGGGGGGGGGCAGAGACAGTAACAAACTGTTACCCCCAGAACCGAATCCTAGCTTCGTGCCTTGTTGGAATTTAGAATCGATGCCTCTGTTACATACAAGTATTTATCTTTGCCGCAGTTGTTACGGATGCTTTTATAGACGTTCCTATTAACATGGTTGTGTTTTGCTACCCTTGTGTTCTGTGCGTGTTAATAAAAGTATTTATGTTCACTTTCAAACCGTAACCTAGTGTTTATTTCAAGTTCAGAAACAACATGTTACGGGCACAGGCACAGTCAAATGGCTCTGAGCGCTATGGGACTTAACTTCTGAGGTCATCACTCCCCTAGAACTTAGAACTACTTAAACCTAACTAACCTAAGGACATCACAAACATCCATGCCCGAGGCAGGATTCGGACTTGCGACCGTAGCGGTCGCGCGAGTACAGACTGTAGCGCCTAGAACCACTCGACCACATGGATGTGTGAGATGTCCTTAGGTTAGTTAGGTTTAAGTAGTTCTAAGTTCTAGGGGACTGATGACCTAAGCAGTTAAGTCGCATAGTGCTCAGAGCCATTTAAACCATTTTGAAGATGGATGATTATGTGACCTATTGTACTGTAGGAAATTCACAAGAATCAGAGCCATCAACTTTGGAAGAAGCTTTGCAATCCAAGGATTCAGAGAAATGGTTTCAAGCAATATAAGAAGAATTGAAGTCACATGCGGAAAATAAAACTTGGGAATCAGCTATCCTGCCTCAAGGCAAAAAAGCGATTGATGCTAGGTGGGTCTTTAAGCTCAAAAGAGACTTACAAGAACAGATAATTCACCATAAAGCTCGACTTGTAGTTAAGGGATGTTCACAAGTTAAAGGTCTAGGCTATGAAGAAACATACTCACCAGTGAGACGATACAATTCACTCAGATATTTGTTTAGTATAGCTGCTAAATACGACTTGGACATTGATCATTGTGATGTGGTGACAGCTTTTTTGCAAGATGATTTGAAAGAAAAAAATTATGTTAAAATTCTCATAGTTGATTACGTGACAAAAACAGTCAAATATGAAGGTATTAAAAGACTCAGGAAAGCAGTGTATGGACTTAAACAGGGAAGTCGCTGTTGGAATATCAAATTGGACAAAGTTCTACTAAATTTAAATTTCAGCAGGTCCACCGCTGATCGATGTGTTTACCACAGAAACCAAGGAAGTGATATATTAATTGTAGCTGATTACGTACATGACATGCGGATATTTAGTAACGGTATGCAACAGAAAATTGCATTTAAAGAAGAACTAAAGGAACAACTTAAACTAAAGGACCTTGGAGAAGTATCCAGTTGTGTAGGGATCCAAGTGACAAGAGATCGTAAGCTTGGACTTTTATGGTTGGATCAGACTCATTATATAAATCAGATTTTACGAAAGTATAACATGTTAAACTGTAATCCAGAATCCACTCCGCTTGACAATAACCAAATATGAAATGAGCCCAAAAACAGAGAGAAAAGAGATTCCATGAAGATAATCCCATATAAAGAAGCCATAGGTAGCTTAATGTATGCACAACTGGATACTAGACCACATTTAGCTTACGCAATTAGAGTTGTGAGCCGGTTTAATAATAACCCTGGAATATCCGACTGGCAAGCTGTAAATCAAATCCTAAGGGATATAAAGGGAACTAAAAACTTTAAGCTACAATTTTCCAAAGAAGATAATGACATCACAGGTTAGCCTGATTCTGACTGTGCTGTGGACATAGGAGAAAGAAAATCAACCACTGGTTTTTTATTTATGTCACAAGGTGCAGCAATTTCATGGAATAGTAAAAAACAACCAACAGTAGCTCTCTCGACGACAGAAGCAGAATATATGGCTTTAACTTCTGCATGTCAGGAAGCACTTTGGCTGCAACGTCTGCAAAGAGAAATATCTTTCCCAAAAGAGAGCCCGATAAGATTGTTTTGCGACAACGAAGGTGCAATTGATGTATCAAAGACAAGTGGATACAAAGGTCGCATTAAACACATTGACACCAGGCATCATTGCATCAGGGAAAAGATAGATTCAGGAGAAATCACAGTGGAGCAAATTTCCACATATGGAATGCTTGCAGATATGATGACAAAGCCACTGAGAAGAACCAGACATCAGCAACTAACACAAGAATTTGGACTCCGAGAATGAAGTACTGAGAGACATCGCTTATACTGGAGGTGTTGGGAGTTTAGAATCGATGCCTCTGCTACATATTTATCTTTGCCACAGTTGCTACTGACGCTTTTATAGACGATCCTACTAACATGGTTGTGTTTTGCCTACCCTTGTGTTACATTCGTTCTGTGCGTGTTAATAAAAGCATGTGTGTTCACTTTCAAACCGTAACCGCGCGTTTATTTCAAGTTCAGTAACAACATGCCTCTTTCGACAAACACAACAACAATGTAGCAGTGTGCACTGTTGTTGCCGGGTGACGAGTCGTGGTGTTCGGGACTAATCGCAGTTCTCAGGAAAAGCAGAACAACGTTTTCTATGTTTCAAGCACTTTCTTCAGCAAAATCTCAAAAGTTCCTCCCCTTAGAAGCAATGATTAACAAGGTAAGTTGCTTTGTTCTCTGTTGCAACGGATTTTGTTTTTTTTTTCAGCTTGCGTGCTAGTAAATAGATATATTGCAGACGTAACTAAACATAGATACAAGATTATCTTGGAGATAGGTATACCTTTACATCAAAAGTAAAAGTTTACGAATAAAATAAAAATTGAAATACTACTCGCAGATGTCAACTCTGACCACTGACGTAACGAACGTAGGTCAGGCTACGCAAACAACATGACGACTATAACTTCATATCTGCGACCAGCTATTGAAACGCAAATAAAACAGCCAGTTTTGATTGTGAAAGTGCTGCATTGCGAAAAGAAATGTTGAGAGTTGCATCTATACTTATTGAAAAGAAAACGAAAAGAGTACTATAAAATAGGTTCTACAGCAGCTATGGAAACCACGACACAAGTCCGTATGTTAAAAAAAGACATTGTGTTTTTGTACATCGAAATGGTTGTCACAATAAAAGTCGTAACTACTTATTGGAAAGAAAATGAATCAAGTATCACATGGAAGTCCTACTATTGCAGCTGAGTCCACCATGCACATTTCGAACCAAAAAATACCGTTCGTTGTAAGTCACACGAAATTAGTATCACAGTATACACTTTAGTTATACAGCCGCAGTGGAGATTGCGATAAGTATATACCAGGAGTAAATCGAAAATTATTAGAAGGAGAACTATAATTATTTACGGGAAAGAAAACGATTCGACTCTCGTAAATAGAGCTCTCTAGCGATAGTGGAGACCACCATACCCAGTATGAATGAAAAAACAGCATATTTATCATAAAAAAGGACAACTGATAAATCAACGAATAACAGAAATCCCACCAAAAAGGATACAGTATTTTGTTAGTCATACATAAGGCAGACTAAAAAAAATATTTTTCAGGAAACCACGAAAAATGAAAAATACCAACACTATGAAGATATTAAATTCAAAACGCGCTCCAAGAAGTGATGTTACAGCAGCCATTACCATTACGTCACTGGTTGAAGTGATTGGCTTGTGTCGCAAATTCTTCTTGATGCAAGTTTATTTGCTAGAATTCTTGGCTTTAGATGCTAGATGACTAGAATCTTATTTGAAATATATCCATCAATGAAGATTCACTATGAACCAAAAAATGAGTTATTCTTTTATGTCAACCGTAGTAGTAATCTTGGTATATTCTCTTTTTGGTAGTAGGCTCAAATGAAGGAAATTCGAACCTACACTCCCCCCATCGCACAGCAAAAACACAGGGCAAAAGGCAAGTTCCACAACATAAGGCAGCCGGAGGGCCAGCCACAACCTGCTTGTGCCTATGTTTGGATCTGTCTGTGCACGCACCGTACCGAAGGACTCGACCTCCTACTACTTTCGTTTGTAGCAGTTTTACAGTTGAAACTTGTGCATAAAGATGTATCGCTAATAAATTATAAGCTATAGCTAGCCAGTCTGCAAGATGTCATGTCAAACGGTTATGGCAATAAGGGCAATAATTCGACAAACATAAACGTTCGAAGAATACGGAAAAAGAAATAGCCACGTAGAAAAAGGACCAATCAAAGCATAACAGGATCGACCATTCGCTGCCAGAAGGAAACAGCATAAAATAAAACAAGGGTAAAAATGTAGTGTAGTGGACAATGTCATTTACTATAATACTGACAATTTAAAAGTAACACTAAGTTATTTATTATGTGGAAAATATGTATCGGTTCCCTAATCCAACAATAAAATTTTATTGCATTCCTTCCGAGTCTTTTCGAAGTAAGGAAGCTTCGTGGAGTACCTGTAGCTATGTTTTCCCCGTACTCCTTTATTTTCTTTATTTCGAAGTTGGAATGGATAGAGGTTCCTGTAGTCTTCCCAAGTACAGTTTTCAACGAGATTTTTACTTGCTCGTTTGTCTCTTCTGAGAAAAATGTAATGACAATGCTTGAAATCACGAGAACTTTCTCTGCTTCTATGTTGCATAGAAGACTGCAGCGCTTTGCTGTGTAATATAGAGGCAGCAACGAGAACACTCGGAGTGAAGATCGGCAGGACCCTGTCAACTGAAAAAAGGAATGGAATCGCCCAGCGCTCACGATGGGAATAACTTTCTGCTCCGATGTCACGTTATTTTGTGCGAGTTCGACGCACAACACTCACAAAGCACCAAATAGCACATCGAACCTGGTGGTGTAAAGATATGCTTAAAAAATTCGAGGACGGCGCATCTCTATTATTGTATAGTACTATTCCCAGTGGCATAATTTGTGTTTGACAGTATCAAGTCCTAGGAGATAAGGTGCTTGAAGACGAGGAGGCAAACCTCAGTTTGTCAAGAAGATATGGTGGACTGTTTCGTCCACTGAACGAGAAATGTTGAAACATTCGATATTCGGCCCTCAAAAGACAACCGATGATTGGAATGACGCTTAACAGTGTGTGTCACAGTGTCGAGAAATGCCTAAAGCATTTGTCCTGGATCGAAACCCAACAGTTGCTTGTTGAACCACATCATTCTCGGCACGAAAAAGTATCCAACTGACGTCAATCTCTTTTTTTGCCATCCATCCATACTCCATTGGGATTCTTGTAAGGTGTTGTTTTTCGCGGAGGAAAGTCTGACAGTATCCTACAAGTGACTGCATGATCCGTTTCCAAAATGTTGTTTCTATTAAATTCTTGACAACATTTCTAGTATAAGTCCCTAACTAAATATCTCTCGTATTATCCATTTCGAATTAGCTTCATTGACAATGTATCCTTCTTAAGGCTACAGAACAATTTTAAGCTTGCTTTAGACATCTGGTCAAAGGTGTCGAAGCTTTGTTTAGTTACTCAAGTCTTGCAGTTAAGTTCGTAGGGCAATTTGGACATCAACAAAATTACGCCAGTGTGTTTCTTGGAACGGCAGTACACTGGTGTGGAAAACTTGCGGGCGAAAGTAACTTTCACATGATGTTTCATTGTCAAGTAACACAGGTCGATGAAATGTGGAGAATATGGAACGGCAGTACACTGGTGTACGAAACTTAAGGGCGAAAGTAACTTTCACATGATGTTTCATTGTCAAGAAATACTGGTCGATGAAACTTGGACCATACATAGAAAGAACTGGTACAATAAAGCGCAGAATATAATTGAAAGAAACTCGAAATGAGACGAGCAGAAATGACACTTCTGTTCCAAAACAATAATTACACTGAAGTCATCGACATTCCTGACGGTCCCTTGGGTATTAAAAAAGGAGGGCCATGGTATTAATACGGTGTGCGATCTCCACAGATGCTAATACATGCTTTGTAATGTGCTCCTCGGCTGGGAAAAAGGTTGATATGGAGTTCGTGTAGTAGGCTTTCCATCGTCTACCAGCGCGATTGACAACTGCTGGAATTTTGCAAAAACAGACATAACGTCTGAAGCGATAACCGTAATCAGTGGTTTTACAATGTTACGTTTAATCCGTCTTGATTGCAAAATGTTTATTCATATGACCGGTTTCGGTTCCTGTAGAACCATCTTCAGATCTGATATTTCGGTTACGGGAGTAACCCGTCCACACACAGCAACCTTCACATGCTGCGTCACATAAAATATCAGATCTGAAGATGGTTCTAGAGGAACCGAAACCGCTCATATGAATAAACATTATGCAATCAAGACGGATTAAACGTAACATTGTCATTGGTGGTTGTGGATATGGTGCAGTACATTCCCCCGACGCATCCCACACGCGCTCGTCGGGTTTAAGTCGGGGGAGCAGGCATGCCGGTCCATTTGTTTAATGTCCTCTCGTTCCAAGAGCTCCTGTATTTGCGCTGTTCGATGCGGTCGCGCATTGTCATCCACAAAAATGAAGTCTGGGACGAGTGCACTCTTGAAAAGATGTACATGGGGAAGGAGTACAGTGTCGCAATTACTGTGATCCGTGAGTGTTCCCTGTTCAAAGATCTTGACGTCAGTGCGCCCGTCTGTGTCTCCCCATACCATGACACCTGGACCACCAAATTGATGATGTTCGACAATGTTTCTGGGAGTATTTTGTGTTCCTACCTCTCACCGTATCAGGGTACTTTCAATGACACAAGAATTTCGTATTAATCTTGTGGACAACATGGGAACTCGTTGCATAGCATGCACCGTCGCCTGTAGTGATCACACTTCCTATTAAGAACAGCCGTTTGATATCTTCAGAGGGCCATCGTGAATCTCGCTGACTTTAATGTAATCATTGTCTTTGAAAAAAGTGTCGTTTCTGTTCGTCTCACTACGTATTTCTTTCAGTAGGCTTCTACACTATACTGTAGCAGTTTTTCTGTGTGCGGTCCAAGTTTCATCGAGCTTTGTTGCTTTCGGTGACACATAACGCAGAAGTTATTTTCGTCCTGATATTTTGCACACCAGTGTATATTCCTCCCGAGATGTTGCTGAACGTATTTACGAGGCGATTTTTTAAGTAAGTACCGTTTAGAAATTAAAAAAAAGACGTGCTAAGATATCTCAATAATTTTATTTTTACATGGAACCCTGTACCTTAATCTACTTTTCTACATAATTTCCGTCAATATTGAGGTACTTGTCATAACGTTGTACCAGTTCTTGAATACCCTCCTCATAGAAGTCTGCCGCCTGGCTTGTTATCCACTGCATCACCACTGTTTTGACTTCGTCATCGTCTTGAAGACGCTGACCGCCCTGGTGTTTCTTCAAGTGCAGGAACAGATGGTAGTCACTGGGCGAAAGATCGGGGCTGTACGGAGGATGATCTAGAGTTTCCCATCGAAAAGATGTGATGAGGTCTTTGGTCTGATTGGCCACACGCGGACGGGCATTGTCTTGCAGCAAAACGATGCCCTTGCTCAGCTTCCATGGACTGTTGCTTTGATTCTGGTGTGACGTGGGCCACCCATGTTTCGTCGCCCGTAACAATTTAGCTTAAGAAATCATCACCGTCGTTGTGGTACCGCTCAAGGAAAGTCAATGCACTGTCTAAACGTTTGGTTTTGTGCACATCCGTCAACATTTTCGGTACCCGACGTGCGCACAATTTTCGGTAATTCAAGTGATCGGTCACAATGCCATACGAAACACTACGAGAAACATTAGGAAAGTCATCCCGCAAGGAGGAAATCGTAAAGCGTCTGTTTTCTCTCACCTTATTGTCCACTTCCTGCACCAAACTTTCATTAACGACCGAAGGACGCCCACTCCGTTGTTCATCATGCACATTTGTGCGGCCATCTTTAAATGCTCTCACCCACTTTCTTACCATTCCATCTCTCATGAGGTTTTCTCCGTAAACTGCACAGATCTCACTATGAATATCGATCGCTTTTAGGCCTTTAGCGCTAAGAAATCTTGTAACATCCCGTACTTCACAGCGCGCGAGCCTCACGATTATCGGAGGCATCTTAAACACTCAGTACAACGTAAACAAGGAAGAATCACACTGTAATGGCGTCAGTGCGTAGACTAAGGTACAGGCTTTCATGTAAAAATAAAATTATTGATATATCTTAGTATCTCTTTTTTTAAATTTCAATACGTAACTTACTTAAAAAACACGCCTCGTACTTACGATAGCTGTCTAGGCTGTTCTGCTGTTCCCAAACAGCAGCACGCAATGAAGAACGTCAAAGTCTGGCTTTTCCTACTAAGAGGACCTTGTCCTGGTGTCAGCCATATTTACATACTGTACTTCATATGCAAAAGAATACACGATACCTTGTCAACTATGAAAAAGTGACCAAAGCCGCAGTCGTATATAAATGAAAGTAATAAGAGCGCAGGCAGAATGTGTTGTCTTTTCTAGCAGTTCCCTGCCTTGACTTAACAATTCACGAATTATCCTAGATAGACAGCTACAAGACTTTTCTCGATTCTACGTCTGTATAATCTGTTTAAGTTTCTTCGGGACGCAGTTTTCTAGATAATTTTATTTTTTGACTTTTATTTGATATAGCTTTCAAATACTGAACACATTCAAGCAATACAATATACAGGTGCAATATGATTAATTTACTGTGCTCGTAAGTCGTAATTTCGCTGATATGGAGTTGGAGTTTTTGTAGCACAAGTTTATGGTTAATCATAGAATCGTTTACAGCTTTTTAAATAGCATTTGATTGGGGTCTGTTTCCGGCTTTTGAATTTTTAAATTATATTGATAACAGAAGTTACTGACCTTCTTTATTTTGATAATTGTTGATCCCAACAATCTAAGAGTATTTTGAATTTTCTGGCATATTCAGATTTATTTTAAAAGCAAATCTATCAAAATTTCTTCTCAGTGTCATTTTATTTTTGCTTTTGCCGGTTCTGTGTCTTTATCGAAAGTGAACAGGCCATCAGCACTGTTTAAGTTACTTCACATGTTTTAAGAGTAAAGCAATACTTCGGCTGCTTTATTCCACTACTGGATTAATGTTTTATTAACACTCAGCAATAGCACTATCTGTAATTCGAATTACTTTCGAGGACTGCACATTGTAGTTCAACCCACATGAATATGGAACATCACAAATTGCCCAGCACTGCCTACGCAACTGTGTATCAGGTGCATTTAATCAATATGCAAACCGAGTGAGGTGGCGCAGGTGGTGCACTATCGAAGCCGGCCGCTGTGGCCGAGCGGTTCTAGGCGCTTCAGTCCGGAACCGCGCTGCTGCTACGGTCGCAGATTCGAATCCTGCCTCGGGCCTGGATGTGTGTGATGTCATTAGGTTAGTTAGGATTAGGTAGTTCTAAGTCTAAGGGTCTGATGAACTCAGATGTTAAGTCCCTTCGTGCTCAGAGTAAATTGAACCATTCTGCACTATCGAACAGAGTGAGTGAAAGATGAACTCCTAAACATAACCGTGAGAGCTCTGATTTTTCACGTTTTATCACCTCCCTGTATAGCTGAGAGTCAACCTAATATTTCGGCGTTTGGAGAAGCTAGTAGTTGACTAAAATTTCGCGGAAAGATCTCGCTGCAACGAAAAACGCATCTGAACTTACAGAATCCACTTGCGGTACCAGACCTTCACAAACCTTCTCAGTTCAGACGATATTCCGTAAAAAGTGGTGTAGGTGACATGCAGTACACTGATCAAAGCTTCCAACCGGAGGCTGCGCTGGTTAAGGTGATGATTTCTTGGATTATCTTAGTGAATTGGCGCGTAGGATTTCCTTCTATCTGTTCTCTGTGAAACTCCTGTAGATGTTATCCCTCGCAGCAGTACTTGTAACGCATTTAATTCTCCAGATAATGCAAGCAGGGTGGGGGGAGGGGGGGTGGAGAGGAGAGGAGGGGGGAGCTGTGATTCTAAGTAATGGTGTGTGTAGCTAATTAATATAAGTCCCAGGGACATTACGAAGCGTTTTTTACAAATACAGTAAGATAGTAACAGATCAGTATTATGAATCAATTTCCCTCACAAAGTTAATAAAATGAGAGAGCATGATAAAGCCGATTGTCACATAAGAACAAGCTTCAAGTACGTCTCGTCACGAACTAGGGAGATAGGCGCGCAGCCGAAATCTCTTGCTCACATCGTAAAATTTCGTAGACCCTCGTACATCTTCAATAAGTTAACAATATTTATTTTTTTATTGAATTTATTAGTTTACTGCACAGTTGTATTATCGTAGTGAAGCTCTGACGACCCATAGGCTTCAACTAGTACCATTCATGCCAAAAGTGGACTTTAATCATTAATATTTATAAAAGTTAAATCGCTATTTTACACCAGAACTCTCGTGAGTGCCCTACGTATTTAATGGTACACAGCATCCGTTCTCAAGGATCGCGTTCCTCTCCCCAACCTCGTGATTCACTACCGTGCCATATGGTCCAGTTCCCTTATCACTGCCTCGGCGGGAACCATCTCCTACTCGCTGCCGGCTTATCCTGCAGGCAGCGAATTGCCTTCTGCTTTGGCCCGAGTTCAATTAACTCTCCAAATACCGCGCGCGGCACAGTTTCATGAGATACCGCGCGTGCACCTGGGTGCCGCGTTTCCAGAATGGTACCATCCGTACATTTTTGTAAATATTGTTACTTACATAATGTCAGTACATTGTAAGGGCATTAAACGTCACAAAAAAATAATATTTATTTTAACTTCGATGGCAATTTAGAGGATAAAGATAAATGAATACGTAACTATGCTTTATATCATAATAGCAATACTTTTTTTTCAACAATGTATAATACTGAATAATTACAGTATAAATCATATATATGTATTTCTCATATTAACTTTAACTAATTACATTACAAATTACTACATATATAAATATGAAAACATTAAATATCAATCGCTCTGGGCTTCCAATTCTCCATCTTCTCTTCCACGACAGCAATACTTTTGCTTTCAATAATGTATGATATTGAATAATTACAGTATAAATCATATACATGTGTTTCTCATATTAACTGAAACTAATGATGTTACGAATTACAAATTATATAACTATGAAAACAATAAATACCCCTCGCTCTGAACTTCCAGTTCGCCATCTTCAGTTCGACGACAGCAATCGCAAACTACTTGGCGTATTGAGTAATTCTTACATATAAACTGTTTGCATGTCGAACAATGTACAGTAGTCTTGATATTCTTGTGTGACCCACATTCCTGGCATGGACCAACTCTTTTTTTTCCTTCAACTGTCTCGTCGATTCGGTATTATTAGGATGCAAACGTCCTGGAATCTGGCCGAGCGGTTCTAGGCGCTTCAGTCCTGAACCGCGCTGCTGCTACGGTCGCAGGTTCGAATCCTGCCTCGGGCATGGATGTGTGTGACGCTCTTAGGTTAGTTAGATTTAAGTAGTTCTAAGTCTAGGGGACTGATGACCTCAGATGTTAAGTCCCATAGTGCTTAGATCCATTTTTTTCCTCCTGGAATCCACATAGCGAAGAGTCTCTAGAAGAAACTGCGCCAATGGATAGCTAGTGTAATAGTTGTCGGTGGCCATACACCACTGGCCATTAAAATTGCTACACCAAGAAGAAATGCAGATGATAAAGGGTATTCATTGAACAAATGTATTGTACTAGAACTGGCATGTGATTACATTTTCACGAAATTTGGGTGCATAGATCCTGAGAAATCAGTATCCAGAACAACCACCCATGGCCGTAATAACGGCCTTGATACGCCTGGTCATTGAGTCAAACAGAGCTTGGATGGCTTGTACAGGTACAGCTGCCCATGCAGCTTCAACACGATACCACAGTTCATCAAGAGTAGTGACTGGCGTATTGTGACGAGCCAGTTGCTCGGCCACCATTGACCAGACGTTTTAAATTGGTGATAAATCTGGAGAATGTGCTGGCAAGGGCAGCAGTCGAACATTTTCGTTATCCAGAAAGGCTCGTACAGGACCTGCAACATGCCGTCGTGCATTATCCTGCTTAAATGTAGGATTTCGCAGGGATCGAATGAAGGGTAGAGCCACGGGTCGTAACACCTCTTGAATGTAACGTCCACTGTTCAAAGTGCCGTCAATGCGAACAAAAGGTGACCGAGACGTGTAACCAATGGCACCCCATACCATCAGGCCAGGTGATACGCCAGTATGGCGATGACGAATACACGCTTCCAATGTGCGTTCACCGCGATGTCGCCAAACACGGATGCGACCATCATGATGCAACTTGGATTCATCCGAAAAAATGACGTTTTGCCATTCATGCACCCCGGTTTGTCGTTGAGTACACCATCGCAGGCGCTCCTATCTGTGATGCAGCGTCAAGGGTAACCGCAGCCATGGTCTCCGAGCTGATAGTCCATGCTGCTGCAAACGTCGTCGAACTGTTCGCGCAGATGGTTGTTGTCTTGCAAATGTCCCCATCTGTTGACTCAGGGATCGAGGCGGGCTGCACGATCCGCTACAGTCATGCGGATAAGATGCCTGTCATCTCGACTGCTAGCGATACGAGGCCGTTGGGATCCAGCTCGGCGTTCCGTATTACCCACCTGAACCCACCGATTCCAAATTCTGCTAACAGTCATTGGATCTCGACCAACGCGAAACGATAAACCGCAATCGCGATAGGCTACAATCCCTCCTCCTTACACGAGGCATCACAACAACGTTTCACCATACAACGCCCTTCAACTGCTGTTAGTGTATGAGAAATTGGTTGGAAACTGTCCTCATGTCAGCACGTTGTAGGTGTCGCCACCGGCGCCAGCCTTGTGTGAATGCTTTGAAAAGCTAATCATTGGCATATCACAGCATCTCTTTCCTGTCGGTTAAATATCACGTCTGTAGCACGTCATCTTCGTGGTGTACTAATTTTAATGGCCAGTAGTGTATTTCTGTGAGAACCTAGGTTTGGCTGAACCAGTCGACTGACTATGTCGAACGGTTTGTTCCATGTAAAGCAAGGACCTCTCTTTGTTTGTCGCAGTATATCTCAAAGCTGTGCACATAAAAGGCTTTACTGTCACACATGTCATACAATTTCAGGCCATGCTTTTCTGACTTGGGAGGCATGTATAGGTTGAAACTACGCAAATTTCGAAAGGGAATCAGCATTTGACCAATTGTCACAAATTCTGAGAAGGAGTGACTGTATTTACAGTTACTTTCAAAGTACCTGTAGACCTCCCTAATATATGCTAATTTATCATATTTTTCTCATATTCCCTGGTCGCCCTCTCATCGAATCTGATGCTTCTTAGTAGGAACATAAATCTGTGATAGGAAAATGCAGCTCGGCAAGCCATCATTCCTGTCCCATTACGTTTCCAAGCTCTTCGGGCATTGGCGTGGCTACTTTTGCTGAGAGCGATCAAGAACAGAACTCCAAAAAAAGCTTTCATTTCCGAAGAAGAAGTAAACCTAGAATCTCTTTCCCTCGTATACTGAATTGCATATCTCCGTTCTGAAATATATAGGTTTGGGAACTCAACAATTTTGTTAATCATATTTGTAGGAATGAGTATCATAAACGCGTCCAATTCCTAGGAAATATTTCTGCCCGCGTAGGTCGGGCCTGGCAGTACTTTTGTAATGTTTTTTGGTTTCGTTTTATTTGACAGGGATAGGGAATTGCTTATACAATGTGTTTTCCCGTCTTTTACGACGCAAAAACGGTAATCATTGCCTGGAATATCATCTAAGGGTTTGGAATGTTCGTCCGTGGATTGTTCTGACTCGCTACTGTGGCAATCCACATTCACACTTTCTTCCTCCCCTTCACTTTCGTAGATGAAGTTGCGTGAAGGCACTACCCCTTCATCTTCGTCCTCAGACAGCCCACAAAGCATTTGAGATACGGCTTCATCATGCACATTGTCGCTATTCGTAGAAACGCAAAAGGGAGCAAAGACTGAATTATGTGCATTGAACTTATCGCAATATGCAGCGACGGTTAGCACAAGCAACGGTAAAAGCAAAGGGAAATACGATAAAGTAAATACGTACGTGATTGACCGCGTGCGGCATCGAGTGCCATCTGTGCGATGTTTTCATTTCAAAGGATAGTTTCTTAGTGAATATACAAGGAAACAGGAGACAGACACATGCAATACTCTGGGGAAGGGCGAACCTAGGAACTCCTATAAACAGACTGTAAGGGGAGTAAGGACTAACACGGTACATGCGCGAACACTGAGGTTGTGGCACTCTCTGCCACCTCGTGGTATTTAGAGGGTTAAATGTAAAACTTGGGAAAAATAAATACACCCCAAAACAAAAAGAATCTCATAGACTCGCCGATCGTGTGGCTGACACTCTTTTCCCTACGTCGTGATAATACAAAATGAGTTGCCCTGCGCCGGCCGAAGTGGCCGTGCGGTTAAAGGCGCTGCAGTCTGGAGCCGCAAGACCGCTACGGTCGCAGGTTCGAATCCTGCCTCGGGCATGGATGTTTGTGATGTCTTTAGGTTAGTTAGGTTTAACTAGTTCTAAGTTCTAGGGGACTAATGACCTCAGCAGTTGAGTCCCATAGTGCTCAGAGCCATTTGAACCATTTTTGAGTTGCCCTGCTTTGAACTTTTTCGATGTTCTCCGTCAGTCTTATCTGGTAAGAAACTTATACCCCGCAGCAGCAGTCCAGAAGAGGACGTCAAGCATAATGTACATAGTCTATTTAGTAAATTTTTTGCACCGTCAAGGGTTCTGCCAATAGAGTGCAGTCTTCAGTTCGTCTTCCTCACAACATTTTCTGTGCGATGGTTCCAAAATAAGCTATTCGTAAGTGTAATCCCTAGGTATTTAGTTGAATCGGCCACAGAAACATGTAAGAAACATCCATTTTACGTGCTGTGCATCCACGAAAACTGATTGCAAGTTGTTGTGACAGCTGAGGTTCTACTTCGAGAACCAGACGAGGAGACGAGGAGAAACTGCTAGTCACTGTGGAGACGGCGCGGGCCCCCGTACTGCTGTGCAGGATGGCGAAGAGGCAGGGCCGTCGATGAACATCCTGGAGCTGCCGACAGAGATGCTGCTCGCCGTGCTGGACCGACTGCCTGCACACGACGTCGCCCTAGCCAGGGCTGTCTGCAAGCGCTTCAAGGTACCTGCCTCTCACCAACACCTCAGCCCGCACTGTTACACTGCACTGTAGCTAGCTGTTGATCCTCCATAGCTGCTGTGGCACCGCCTCTCTGTAGCAAGCTGTCTGTCGGCTCCGTCTGGTCCGGAACTTTTTTACTGTATGTAGCAGTTTCCCATCCACATCTGTTCTACGACTACTTTGCTTTAGATATATGCCCGTCCCAGCCACCTGCTCGGGCAGTGAATCACTGTATGTTGCTGCCTGTCCTCTACAGTTACTCTGGAACTATTTCAGCTGTTCCACTACCAGCTTCCTGTAGGCTGCCTCCCTCGCTGCTGTGGTATCGCTTCTCTGTAGCTAGCTGTCCATCCACTCCATCTGGTCTGGCACTGCTTCACTGTATGTGGCAATTCCTCCTCTTCATCTGTTCTGCCACCACTTCGCTTTATGTAGCTGCCTGTCAAGTCACCTGCTCTGGGGCAGGGTAGCCCTGTATGTTGCCTCCAATCCATTCCAATTACTCTGTCACTTCTTCACGGTAGGTAGCTGTCTATGCTCCCCAGACGTTCTGCCAGCTGTTGACTGTAGGTTGCTGCCCATTCACTTCATGTGCTCTGACTTTACTAACGTACAGTCTGATGTCTGTCCTCATCACTTGGTTGGGTACAGCTTCGCTGAATGTAGCTGTCTTGTCATCTCCAGCTGCTGTGGCACTGGTATCATGTATGTAGCTGTTTGTCCTCCTCAGCTACAGTGACACTCCTTTACTGTAAATAAACGTCTGTTCACCCCACCCTCTCTGTGACTGATTCACTGTAATTAGCTACCCCCGGCTGTTCGCATACCACCTCAGTGTAGGTACCTGTCTGCCATCAGGTACTCCTGCACTGCTAAGTTGTAGGTCTATTCTCCTCTACAGCTATGGCAGGGCTTCACAGTATGTAGCTGACCGGCCTGATATTGATTTCTTGTAGATAGCTATCCGTCCTACCAAGCTGCAGTGGCACTCCTTCCATCGAGGTAGTTGGTTGTCCTCTCGCCTGCCCTGGCATTGGTTTTTTGTACATAGCTGCCCAGCCTCCCCAACGGCTCTGTCACCTCTCTCCTCTAGCTATGTCTCGTCACCCGTTGCTCTGGTATTGTTTCCCTGTATCAACCGGCTTCTGCTATAAAATCTGCTAGCAATTCATACGTCCGTAGTAGTGAATCGTCAGCTTGGAGAATGAGCTTACTAGGTCACAGATAAGTTGACCCAATCGCATCAAAGGTCGATCTCTAGTCGCATGAAGTGGCTGTGGCATTTAAATCATACGATGAGCTTAGCTCGTAAATGGGCGTTCCACTATATGAATGCATGGAATTCAATTTCTAATTAATATATGGGGCTTTCCCGGGTTTGATTCCCGGCGGGGTCAGGGATTTTCTCTGCCTCGTGATGATTGGGTGTTGTGTGCTGTCCTTAGGTTAGTTAGGTTTAAGTAGTTCTAAGTTCTAGGGGACTGATGACCATAGATGTTAAGTCCTATAGTGCTCAGAGCCATTTTTTTATATGGGGCTTAAATGCATTCTAAAACGATGCACAGGCCATGTGTGTAAACAGTAAACAAAGAGCATGGCGAGGAAAGTAGATCGTGATGATGAAGAGGATGCACAGAAATTTGTTGTTTATAACAGTGCCGGCCGGTGTGGCCGTGCGGTTAAAGGCGCTTCAGTCTGGAACCGCGTGACCGCTACGGTCGCAGGTTCGAATCCTGCCTCGGGCATGGATGTGTGTGATGTCCTTAGGTTAGTTAGGTTTAATTAGTTCCAAGTTTGTTAGATAATATTCAGAGTTAGGATTTCTGTGTGCAAGGTTTGACACAGTAAGCGTTTGGCAAAATTTTTGTAAGAGTGTTTCGTGCTATGGTAGGTTTTTGTACGACATAAAATTTTAACAATATATATATATTGAGATCGACATTGTGTTTCTAACAGCCTGAGTCATAATCGAAATCCTTTGCTTAAACTGAATATGAAAATGAGTAGTAGAGTAAAGTTACCCACTAATGAAAGAATGAAGTAAACATCAGGGCCAAAAGTTAATTTTCCAGTACCATCTTAATGCCATTGCACAAACGGCATTATTCTCTCAAATTTTATTGCTGAGTCAAATACATGTTGCATTTCTGGCAAAGTGGAGGAGTGCAAGAAACAAGTTCACAGACGCAGTCAGATGCAGGCTTGCTGAATAATTAATTTAGAACAATCTTATCACTGATACTTTCACAGAATAAAAGGATACAATTTTGGTTAGATACTTTCAACCAAACATAAGAGCACCAACAATTTGCCCACGTTCAAATTCACTTAGCTTCGACATAATGGACTCACTGTTCTCATCACGACTGACACTCGCAACGTATTGAGGTCGTTGTGCAGGTGCCGTTTGTGGCGCCCCCTCCTTGCGGTGCAAGTGGGATGTCCAGATCCCACATGTCGTGCGTGCTTGACTTCTTGTATCCATTACCGCCAGCAACAGGCAATGGTGGTGTCCATTCGAACGGAGTGGCGCGCAAAACGTCGATGGGACCACCGAGCCTCCCGCAGCCCCATAGTATGGCCCCTCCCGCATCTCGAACTGGTCCCGCTGGAGAAACTATTGTCGAACATGTCGGCCGGACAT
The DNA here is from genome assembly GCF_023864275.1 of Schistocerca cancellata. NCBI lineage: Eukaryota > Metazoa > Arthropoda > Insecta > Orthoptera > Acrididae > Schistocerca > Schistocerca cancellata. Next base: position 874,962,607 of record NC_064626.1, read on the forward strand.
TGTGCACGTTCAAGTGATGCTCTGATGATACTGCCCGCTGTCGACCGTTTGCGATCTTGTTATAGCAGTAGAGGTATGACATAGCTGCCTCACTCACCCTACCCGGCTGCGCAGGCGAATCTGGAAAAGTAATCATTGGCGTATCTGATTGAGTGAAACATACCCACCTAGTTTGCGGTGAATCGGTCGGCTTCTTTTCGGTGCAGCTCTTTGAATGACGATTAGTGTATAAGCTTCATCTGAAAAATTCCGTGACTTAAAATACTTGGAGGGGTTAAAAATTCTACTGTACTCATGTGCGTGAAGAGACTTGTCGAAAGCCGGCCGATGGTGGCCGAGCGGTTCTGGGCGCTACAGTCTGGAACCGCGCGACCGCTACGGTCACAGGTTCGAATCCTGCCTCGGGCATGGATGTGTGTGTTGTCCTTAGGTTAGTTAGGTTTAAGTAGTTCTAAGTTCTAGAGGACTGATGACCTCAGATGTTAAGTCCCATAGTGCTCAGAGCCATTTGAACCATTTTTTTTTTGAACTTGTCGAAAAACACCACTGTTGGCGAACATACTAAGTTGACGCAGATTTGCTTGTTGCTGTCGTTCAAATGTGGTGAGTCTGAAGAGTATTATTGTGCTACAGAAGGAGATATAAACAGCAAATTTTATTACAGATTGAGAACAATGGTGATGGTGATAGAGACTCATTCAGTGTTGATGGCAAGTATAACGAACAGAAACAGTGATCAGAAAACTATGTTTGTCAATGGTTCAACCGCTTTCGAGATATGAAGGAAATAGTTGATGCGTTACATTCTGGCCGACATCAATTAGACTAACGACTTTATACCGAGAAGTGTAGCAGATATATCTGATATTGACTCCAGAGAGATTATGGATTAGGAAGGAAAATATTACTGTCACCATTCAAAAATGATTTGGGTAATTGGGAGGCAGTTGCCAGTTGTGTTACACAGTTGACAAAAGAGCAGGAAGAAACACAGATGGGAACTGCCGGACATTTCAGGGACGAGTGTGATCGAGAACTATCTTTTATCTCAACCATTTTGAAAGGAACGAAGTCTGAGATCATCAGAAAGTCATCAGAAATCAAGATATATATAAAAATATCTGTAATGTGAAGAGTAGGACTAATTAAGCCTCAGAGCATAGCTTGCGACTGTACAGGTATTAAATTAAAATTTATTACCAAAATTAGGCTCAGCTTCTGTTCGTCTCGAGTCAGTTTTATTTACGTAAAATGCATCACTGTAATTTACAGCCGGCCGGAGTGGCCGAGCGGTTCTAGGTGCTTCAGTCCGGAACCGCGCGACTGCTATGGTCGCAGGCTAGAATCCTGCACCGGGCATGGATGTGTATGATGTCCTTACGTTAGTTAGGTTTAAGTAGTTCTAAGTTCTAGGGGACTGATGACCTCAGATGTTAAGTCCCATAGTGCTCAGAGCCATTTGAACCATTTTTTTTGTCATTTACAATATAAGTGTAGAATGGTTACTAACAGCTAATGAGAATTCCACTAACTGCTAGGCTGAAATATAGGTGCAGCTTTTAAATCACTAACGCAGCTACAAATGATTTGTTTTCACAAATCAAAATCATTGTCCAATCAACATACGTTATTGTCTCTGATGATCAACACAAGCTTCTGTGCAGCAATAAATAAGTCGAGTCCTCAGTGGTGGATAACAATGCACCATAGATCTAATAAACCAGCTCGATAATCACCAGACTGTGCTCACAGCTACAAACTACGATAAAATATCTTCGTCCAGACTGACACAACAATTAAGTGTCCTGTTGGTCGATTAGAGATGGAATTCGGTTAATGTTTCCACTAATTTCTAAGGCGCACTCCGAAATTATCAGAGTTCAAAAGTGAGCCCAAATGGGACTGTGCCAGAAACTAAGTCGAAAAATGCACAAAATTCATCAGAGCCCACACGGAACGCGAAATATTTTGAAACAGCTAAGTCGCTGCTGGACCACCGTTCATACCGACCGACAAACCTCAGATAGCAGACAGACAGATCGCGAGGCTGCGACAGCTAGACAACCACGAGGTTGCGACGGACAAACTACGAGGAACCTGTTGCAAACCTTTTAAGGCTTGGTCACCTTCTCCACAAAACTAACCCCTACTCAGCGTTTCCCAGCCGCGAAAAGTGCACCCAGTGACGTCACAGAGGTCCCTCGTGTAATTTGCAACTTTTTATACATATATTCAATTTAAATTCGGATTGCGCCACTAGCTGCGTGCTAAATTTCTACCTCAATACCTCTTTCACAATAATTTCTAAGTACTACAGTTTGTCCGTAAACTAAAGCTTAATGATTCAGAATTTGTGCTTACAGTAGCGAATATTGTTTATGCGCTTGCCATCTTTGTTATTTAGCTTTCAATTACAAATGGTATATCATTTTTATCAGATTTTGTCTCCCCTTTTTCATTGCTGTAATAAGAACCTGAGTATCTTTATTGAAATTCAGACTACGGGAAAAATTATATAAATTTAACATTAGTCAATAGAAGTGGTTAACAATAAGTAATAATCTTACAATCTAAGTAGTATTTGCAGTTACAAGTTGTCTTTGTCAACATATATTTCTATGATGTCAGTGTATCTGTGTTCGTATATAAGTCAGGCCGAATTTATTCAATTAAATTGATTCTCCAATTAAACTGATTCTCTCATCTTAAGTATTAGAACTGTGGATCGTGTGATTATCTCAGTCTATGCGTCTCATCAAAAGCAACAATTTGATCGCTCAATCTCTTTGTTGGCGTAATTACGTTAAAAGTTACAAGTTATAAAGTGCTTATGTTATAAGTAAATCTATTTGTCTCTGTAACATCTTTTATACAAAACACTCAGATGATATCTTTATATCATTAGGTGCGTATCGTGTGTCTCTGTACGTAGTACGGTTTGCGTTGCACATGTGCAGATGATGACAATGCAACTGAGACTTTGCAGTGGCAAATGGCCGCCGTCGTCAGGGGCTCGCGAAGAAAACCCAAACGCGGTTCGCGCTTCGCTCAACGGAAGCGAGGAGTAGAACGGCGGGAGACGCAGCCCCCAGCCCCGGCTCCAACAGGCGAGAGGCGCGAAGCCGCCTCCTGCTAGCCGCGCGCACGATTCAAACATGGTGCTCGAATACTACAACGAAAACACCCGTTATGATTTGTCGCGTTAAAAGTTGTCTATACCACATTCTCACGGTTCTAAAGAAATGTTACATGAATTCTTTAATTGAGTTCAAAAGAAATTTTAGCCGATCATTTCCAGCAGTATGATGAAAGAGGACGGTAGAGGTCACTTCAAGATGAGTACATGCGTTTTATTTACATCTCCTATTTCCTTTGATTTATTATCTTTTTCTCTGAACACTTACGACAGATCTTATGTATTTGGCATAAAATTTCACTGAAGTCGAGATTGATATAAAAATGTCTGTGCTGTATTAAGTTCTTTGATTTCAGGTCACAGGGGACACGTTGCTGGACCTGAGGTTTAACCAACTGCTGCCACTCATAGAGGCGCAACAAGAGGCCCTGAGTGTGGAAGAGCAGCAGATGCAGCCGGAACCCTGGTGGAACAACCAGCTGGTGCGTCGCCAGCTGAGCCTCATCCGCCGCCGCTGGCTGCTCAACACCCTGGCGCACCAGCTGCATCTGCTGAGGGCCATCTGTCTGCGTTACCTCAGCATCTCTCCTCTCAGGGGTGAGCCCTAACACTGGACTACATCTGAGGGGAGATAGTCTGTTCCAAATGCGCCTCATCCACTGCTACTAGCTGTTCAGTAACCTGATGCACAGGCTGTGTCTGCGGACAGTGGTCTGTAGTATCTCAGAGAATCTTCTCCCAGGGATAACACAAGACTACATCTGAGGCTAGCTGCTCTGCTCCAGATGTGGCTCATCTGCCTGTGCTGTGTGCTTAACACTTTGGCACTACAGCGACTGTACATCAACATCTCTCTTCTCTGAGGAGCCTGTTGTGGCTACTGGTGAGTCTCTGTAGAACCTCAGCGTCCCTCTTCTCACCTAGGGACCATAATACAGGACTACAGCGTCCCTTTTCTGAGGGGTGAGACAATACACAAGACTACATTTGACTCCAGCAATCCTGCTCAAGCTGAGATTAATCCACTAACACTAGCTTCTCAAGTGTGGATTGTTCTCTTGATCTCTGCAGAGATGATTCTCCAGCAGATGTGACACCAGGTGAGCACCTACATACTCGTGATGCTTAATGTATGGTATGAAGCAGGCATAAGAAGCGGTATTGCAGCATCTTCGGAACCAGTAACTGCCATCATACTGAGCAGGTCACCTGTGTGGTGTAAAACGCAAGACTTGGCGAAGGGTGGGATCCTATTGAGCAGCCATTTCCCGCTCCATGGCTATGACTGTAAAATTGTCCAAAGTTTTTTACAGTTCTGCCTCGATGAGAAACACATTGATTCTGTAGACCAATGGATAACCTCAAAGAAGCATCCAGATTTGTGTGCTGGGCTGTCGGGTGACAGTTAATAGATTGCTTGGATTTGCTGGGGAATAGCGACCACCGTTGACTGCGGCGCGCTGCTATATCAGGCAACTTGTTTTTAGGGTCAAACATATGAACGAGTGGTTTTTGGTCTGTCATAATAAGAAGCTTTGTCCCGTAGCGTGAGAAGTGGAAATTCGCAACACCAAAAACGAGGGCAAGAGCTTTCAGATTGATCTGCTTGTGATTAATTTTACCTGAGGCCAGCGATTTGAAAGTGAATACGATAGGACGTTCAGATGCATCCGGAGTTTATGCGGTAGGAGTGCACCAATAACACAAGGCTACACATGAGGACATATAGCCCCTTGCAACTGAAATGGTTCAAATCGCTCTGAGCACTATGGGACTTAATATCTGACGTTCATCAGTCCCCTAGAACGTAGAACTACTTAAACATAACTAACTTAAGGACATCACATACATCCATGCCCGAGGCAGGATTCGAACCTGCGACCGTAGCAGTCGCGCGGTTCCGGTCTGAAGTGCCTAGAACCGCTCGGCCGAAACGGCCGGCTTGCAGCTGAACCTCAAGCTCTGGCCGTGAGGTATCTGTTGCTTAGTACCAAGAGTCCTGGTGAGTCAAATGGGGCCTAACAAGAAGCCTGTCGTAGGTAAAGTTTCAGTTCCTCAAAATCCTACTGATATTCTATTGTCCATTCACATTATTTACCTTTACCACCATGAACGTTCAATGGCCAAGATATAAGTGTGATGCCTGGGTGATGAATTTTCTATAGTCATTACTGTAGCTAAAAACAATTGTACTTCCTTGATATTTGTTGGTGGAAATAGCTGAATAATTGCTTCCACAAATTTTTTTTTTGTTGACTGAAGAGATTCTGATGTCAGAAGATTTTGCAGGTTGCAAGGCAGAAAACTGGTTTGTAATGTTTGGGATAGTTAGCGAAAATGTTCTTCTTCAGATGCACCACTGGCAATTATATCGTCTAAGTAGTTTGCACAACAAAGCACGTCGAATGGTAACTGTTAGAGGTATAATTGAAAATCGTTGGTGTGCTACCTGCGCCAAAAGGTAACCAATTATGACGAAATAGGCAAAATACCGTTCTGATTATCATAAACTATCTAGCCTGCTCATGTACCTGCAGCTGAAAAAATGCGTGTAAGAAGTATATCTTGGAATAATAATGTCCGCCATTACTTTAGCTGTGAGTTCTTTTGCAATCTCTGTGTACACTGATCAGCCAGAAGATCATGACTACTTACCGAATAGCCTGTATGCCCGCCTTTGGTTCGGATAACAGTGGTGACGCATCATAGCATGGAAGCAATGAGGCCTTGGTAGGTAGCTGGAGGGAGTTGGCACCACATCTGCACATACCTAATTTCTGGGGATTGTTGTGAAGGGGGGGGGGGGGGGTTGATGGGTTCTGCTGACATCACATCTCAGATGTGTTCGATCGGGTTCATATCTGGTGAAATGCGAGGCCAGCAAATCAATTGAAACTCGCCACTGTGTTTCTCGAACCACTCCATCACACTCCTGGTCTTGTGATACGGCGCATTATCTTCCTGAAAAATGCCATTGCTGTCGGAAAACATGATCGTCATGAAGGGGAGTACGTGGTCAGTGTACAGTACTCCCTGCCAGTCATGATGCCTTGCACGAGATCCACTGGACCCATGGATACCCACGTGAATATTCCCCAGAGCAGAATGGAGCCGCTACCAGCTTGTCTCCATGCCACGGTACAGGTGTCAAGAATCTGTTCCTTTGGAAGACGACGGATTCGCACCCTCTGATTTCCATGATGAAGAGGGTGTCGGGATTCATCAGGCCATGCAACACTCTGCCACTACGCCAGCGTCCAGTGCTGATGGTCACGTGCCCATTTCAGTCGTAGTTGCCCATGTCGTGGAGTTAACATTGGCACATGCATATGCATGGGCCATTAGATGAATAGGCCCATCAGTACGAATGTTCGGTTCACTGTGTGTTCAGACACACTTGTGCTCTGCCCAGCATTAAAGTCTGATGTTAGTTCCACCACAGGGGCACAAAGAAGGAGCCTCCTAGAAGATTGTGAGCCTAAAGATTGATAGACAGACACAATGGGGCGTACCCTGGAAACGGTGAAAGATTTCGCCGGCTAATCCTTCTAACACCAGATCAAGTTAAAGATGTGTTTTCCATCTGCGCAATAGAGATGCTTGAGTTGAGCTCGACGTTATATGGCAAGGTGAGAAGCTGAAGCACTGTCCAACACCTAAATACCTTGGGGTTGTACTTGACAGAACGCTTTCCTTCAAGCAGCATTGCAGAAACATCAAGGCTAAAGTCTGCTCCAGGAATAACATCATCTGCAGGCTGACAAACTATGAATGGGGAGCTCAACCATCAGTACTGAGAACATCAGCACTTGCTCTGTGTGTTTCTGCAGCAGACCATGCAGCGCCAGTATGGGAAGCATCTGCACATGCTAAACAGGTTGATGTAAGTGTAAATGAGACAATGCGAATTGTTACAGGCTGTCTCAGACCCACACCAACGGGTAATTTGTACCTACTTGCTGGAATTGTCCCATCCAAGATCAGAAGGCAGGTGGCAGCAGACACTGAGAGAACAAAGAAAGAAACAGATTCTCGACACCCATTGAATGGGCACGTCACTCCGGCTCGGAGGCTTAAGGCTAGAAATAGATTTATTGCAAGAACCAAGATCCTTGACGGTTCACAGGAAGATAATAGAGTCCGTAAATGGGAGAATGAACAAACCGCACTGCAGATAATACCAAAAGAGCAAATATCACCTGGAAACAAACTTCCTTATACAGTGTGGAGAACACTAAATAGGCTGAGGGCTGGTGTTCCAAGATGCAAAACTAATCTGTGCAAGTGGGGACTGCTGACTAACGATGACGACGTTCTTTGCGGATGCGGAGAGGTACAAGACGAGGCACATCTGCTCATGTGCCGACTACTGCCGGAGCCCTGCAGTTTTAGTGATTTGCTACAAGCCAACGACAAAGTCGTAGCGGTGGCTAACTATTGGAAAAATAAAATTTGATCTGGACACGGAAAAGTAAAAGTAACGTTCCGCCACAGTTCACCACCGGTCCTGTTTTACCAGTCTGCTCACCCTACGATGTCCGACGTCTGTAATGAGGGGTGGTCACCCCATCCTACGACGTCTGGACTTGGTTCCACATTGGTTTCGCTACGTGTTGAAGACACTCACTATAGTACTCCTCGAACACCCGACAAGTCGTGCAGTTCTGAAATGCTCGTGTCAAGCTTCGGTCCATCATACTCTGCCCTCGGTTAAACTTAGATAAATGGCGTGCTTTCCTCAGTTTAAATGCGGACAACACGCTCACTGATGCTACATGCACCCTGCGTGTGTCTGACTAGTAGTCATTTCTCGCCACGTGACGCTGCTACGCTTGGACGGATTTATATCGATCTGTGGTCATAATGTACTGGCTGATCAATGTGCACTGATGGAAGAAAATATCGCAGCACCAAGAAGGAGGTGTGCAACATAATAGAAAGTTGCTGGACGTGTTTCTACATCTGAAAGATGAGGTCTATTAACATTTCACGCCAGTCGCATAAGAGTGGCGCTAGTAGCGCCACTACGAGGGAGCAAATCAGGTTTGCTGGAAATACACGATGTAAGGGTTGTGAATGTTAGTTACGTTTGAAATTGAACATGGAGAGCTTAGTCAGGATGCCTTCAAGGTGACAAATACACCATTATCAACATGTTCCCTGAGTTTGAACGAGATCGTGTGCAAAAACTTGACTGGAATGTAGCCACTGTACATGATTGCTGGCAATGGTGGTCATGAGGACACACAGTCACAAAGAGACCGGGCTCCGGAATGCCACATGGGGCTACCGAAAGGGAAGACTGTGATGTTCCGTGTAAGGCTCTGGCGCATCATACTACATCTGCAGCAGTAATTTGAGCAGCAGCTGGCACCACAGTGACAAACGAACTGTTACAAATCGGTTTACTTGAAGGACAGCTCCGAGCCAGACACCCTGTACCGTGCATTCCACTGGTCCAAAACTACAGCCATCTGCGGCTTCAGTGGTGTCAAGCGAGAGCTCATTGGAGGGTAGGGTGGAAGTATGTTGTCTTTTCTGATGGAATCTGGTTCTGCCATTCATGGACAGTATTCCAAGGGGTGTTTTGCAACAGGATAACACTCCCCCACATACCCCTGTTGTAACCCAAAATGCTCTACAGAATGTTAACATGTTACCTGCTCGATCACCAGATCTGTCTCCAATCGAGCACATATGGGACATCACCAGACAACTCCAGCGTCATCCACAAACAGCATTAACCGTCCCTGTATTGACCGACCAAGAGCAACATTCATGAATATCCACCCTACAAACTGATATCCAGCACCTGTACAATACAATGCTGGCGGTTAGAGCGGTTGTTAATGTACCAGCATTTCACATTTGCAATAGCATATCTCGCCCTTAACATTAACCTGTGATCTTGGAATGTTAATCTCTTACATTTGTTACCTGACGATGTATTCCCGAAAATGTGTTAAACTACATTAATTATATTTTGGTGTTGCGATATTTTTCCGTCAGTCATAAAAGGAAGTGTTCTGACTGACTGACACATCACTGCACAGCCCAAACAGCTGAGGATATAATCTTGAAATTTGGAGAGGGCATTCATCTTATACTGTGGGCATTTTTCAAGAAATAATTTTTCGAAATAACACCTCTAAGGGGGTGAAACAGGGGACGAAACGTTTTTGAAAATATGACGCTATTAGGGCAATTTTGAAACTAGAAATAGGAAAACTGGCATTTTGTTTAGAGGATATAAATACAAAATATGTGCTGCTGAATTTTTGTAAATTCTACCATTAAGGGGGTAAAATTGTGGTGAAATTTTTTTTGAAAATAATTAATTATGAAAGTAATACTAGAGCATTTTTAAAGCTACATCTATCAAAACTGTTATTTCACTTCTCGTTTAGAAATAAAAAGGTGCGTATTTCATTATTTTTGGAAAATCTCTAAGGGTGTAAAATTTTTAAGAAAATATTTCTTTAAATTAAAACATTTTAAAACTAAATCTAAGAAGCTGCTATTTCACTTCTCCGTTAGAAATAAAGAAATATGTTTTAGAGGATGAAAGTTGTTGTTGTAATATCACCACAAGAACTCAAAAGGCAAGATTAACAAAAACGTCCGACACCTGTTATCAGAATCGCATTTTGGTCAGTACATTCGGAAAAGGCTATGCTTCTATCGCCTTAATTAGCGTGAAAAAACTACGAAGTGTTGCAATTTGTAACTATATAAAACTTCGATTAAAGAAAGGAAAAAAAAAAGAAATCAGTACAGACCGTAACAGTCTATGCGAGTGAAGCAGCGGGTGTTAAGCCAGTTATAAATAAATTAGCCTGAGACTGCAAGGTTGGTTTTTAATTTCTTTAGCAAATAATAGATTTCGGGCTACCACCCCATCTTTAGATGCGTCTTGTAACATACATCTAACCGGTGTTATGCATTACTCTTTTGTTAGTACAGATGATTGTCGTTATCGATTAGCAATGCATGCAAATCCTCTTTTCACAACACCACACAGAAAATGACATTCAGAGGTGGGCAGCAAACTGTCAACTCTTCACCTCGTAGAATCTGATATATAAAATCTCTGATCGAGCATTTATTGTGGTTATAAATTTACCACATCTGATTTTATTAAAAATAGTAAGAGTGTAGTCGATTGTGACGAGGAATCTTATGTAAAAATAACCTTGTTTTCTAATTGATATAACACCTTATTGGAAACGACGAAGTGTAATAATTCCAGAAGTGTTGCATATAATTCTATTGAATTTGCCGATCTTTCATAAATTTGAGACCAATTCCGACCAATCAGTCTGTTTCTAACTATTGGTTCAGCTGAAACTTCTTTGTAAAGTGTAAGCTAACATAAGGGTTGATTCTGATGTAAAGTAGCAGACACTTTCAGCCGCTAGACGGAAACCGGTAGATGTGATGTACTCGTACATGTACAGACAAACAAAAGATTACAATTTCAGAAAAATTTGATGATTTATTCAAGATAAAGAGCTTCACAAATTGAGCAAGTCAATAACGCGTTGGTCAATCTATGGTCCATGTGCAAGCAGCTACTCGACTTGGCATTGATAGGTAGAGTTGGTGGATGACTTCCTGAAAGATATTATGCCAAAGTCTGTCCAATTCGCGCATTAGATCGTCAAAATCCCGAGATGGTTGGGGGCCCTGCCTATAGTGCTCCAGACGTTCTCATTTCGTGAGAGATCTGGCGACTTTGGTGGCCAAAGAAGAGTTTAGCAAGCACGAAGACAGGCAGCAGAAACTCTGGCCATGTGCAGGTGGGCGTTATCTTGCTGAAATGTAAGCCCAGGATGGCTTGCCATGAAGGGCAACAAAACGGGACGTACAATACCATCGACGTACCGCTATGTTGTAAAGATTGACGCGGATGGAAACAAAGGGATCCTGCTATGAAAAGAAATGGCACCCAAGACCATTACTCCTGGTTGTCGGGCCGTATGGTGGACGACAGCCAGGTTGGTATTCCAGCACTGTCTGAGGCTTCTCCAGACACGTCTTCGGTCTGGAATATCATCGACTGGAGTATAATCATCTTCAGCGATGGGTGCTGCTTCCATCTGAGCCAGTATGACCAGTGAAGACGTGTCAGGAGACGCTCCAGACGGTAGTGGGATACCAATCTAACCTGCTCGCGCCATAAGCACGACAACCAGGAGTGATGATTTGGGGTGCCATTTCTTTTCATAGCAGGATCCCTTTGCTTGCCATCCGTGGCATCTTTAAAGCACAGCAGTACGTCGACGATATTCTACATCTCGTTTATTGCCCTTCTTGAGAAGCCGTCCTGGGCTTATATTCAGCAAGGTAATGCCGCGTCACATATCGGGAGTTTCTTCTGCCTGTCTTCGTGCTTGCCAACCACTATGTTTGGCCAGCAAGGTTTCTGGGTCTCTCCGCAGTGGAGAACTAGTTCGGGATTTTGACGATCTAACGAGCGAATTGGGCAGAATTTGCCACGATATCCCTCAGCAGGACATCCCACAACTCTATTAATCAATGACAAACCGAACAACTGCTTGCATAAGGGCCAGAGGTGGACCGACAAGTTATTGACTTGGTCAATTTGTGAATCACTTTTTCTCGAATAAAACATCCAGAAGACACGAGAAGGAACATGTACCGGAGCCTGTGTTTCGATTGAACAATATCAAGCGAAGTCGACACTTAAACGCGCTTCGTAACTCAATATACCGATGGTAACAATGTGAGATTACATGAAAAAAGACCTTAAGGTCAGACCTATTCCACCGACGTTCCTAAACGTGATTGGATACAGGCCGGAATTAGCACGTTTTAACAAGCTCTACTTTGTTAACTAAATTTGTAGATACAGTGAGCCGTGCGGCCGGCCGGCGTGGCCGAGCGGTTCTAGGCGCTTCAGTCTGGAATCGCGAGACCGCTACGGTCGCAGGTCCGAATCCTTCCTCGGGCTTGGATGTGTGTGATGTCCTTAGGTCAGTTAGGTTTAAGTAGTTCTAAGTTCTAGGGGACTGATGACCATAGATGTTAAGTCCCATAGTGCTCAGAGCGATTTTGAGCCGTGCGGAGGTTATATTTTCTGATGAATGTGGCATTTATTGCAGATCATGTGCGAGATATATTGTCGTTTGGACCAAAGAGAAGCCTCACTGCACAGTCAAGTTGGAACGGAACCACCCTGACGCAATGATATGGGCAGCAATGCCATCACAACATTTACTTGGAGCGTGCTTTTTTTTGAAGGGACTGTAAATGGCGCAAATTATTCACGCTTGTTACAAATATGGTTAATAGCTCGGCCTGAGGAAAGGGGTCTGACAGAACGCATATGGCTGCAGCATGACGGTGCACCTCCTCACTACGCTCTCGCAGTGCGGAAGTTCCTGAATGAACACTTCCCAGGATAGCAGATATGTCGTGGTTCATCAGCAACACAAGTTCCCTTGAAATAGCCACCTTACCACACCTGACAACTATTTATCGGAAGTCATTTAGGCACATGTATCTGTACGTCATTATACTGCAAACGAAGAAGTGAGCAATGCTGTTGAGGATGCATTCCGCACTATAACACCGGTCGTGTTAAAAAAATACGTATATCAAGAAGAACATGGAGACGCATCGGTACATGTTTAGAACACGATAGGGAACTTACCGACATATTGGACACTTAGTACATAAGTAAGTACTTGTGCTAAAACAAATCAAATCAGGTAGCATTAGATAGTGCAGGGTACGGGTACATCTCACCCATTACATAGATGTGAGATTTGTACTGGAGTAGCATTACATACTATGGGGTATGGTGACCTCACGCCCACCATGTAGATATGAGCATTGTACTGGAGCATAATTAGATATGCAGGATACGGGGACCTCTCGCCCACTACGTAGACATGAGCCTTGTACTGGAGTAGCATTAGATACTACGAAGCACAGGGAACTCTCGCTCACTATGTAGATGTGAGCTTTGTACTGGAGTAGCATTAGATATTACAGGGTATGGAGACCTCTCGCCCACTATGCACAAGTGAGCTTGTACTGGAGGAGTAGCATTACGTACTATGTGGTATGTGGACCTCTCGCCCATTGCATAAATGTGAGCATTGTACTGGAGTAGCATTAGGTACTAAGGGGTATGGGGACCTCTCGCCCACTATGTAGATGTGAGCTTTGTACTGGGGTAGCATTGGATACTACGGGGTATGGGAACCTCTCGCCCACAATGTAGATGTGAGCTTGTACTGAAGTAGCATTAAATACTACAGGGTATGGGGACCTCTCACCCACTACAGAGATGTGATGTTTGTACTGGAGTAGCATTAGATACTACAGGGTACGGGGACCTTTCGCCCACTACGTAGATAGGAACTTGTACTGGAGTAGCATTAGATACTACAGGTTATGGGGACCTCTCACCCACTATGTAGAAGTCAGCTTTGTACAGGAGTAGCATTAGATATTACGGGGTACAGAGACCTCTCCCCCACTATGCAGAAGTGAACTTGTACTGGAGGAGTAGCATTACATACTATGTGGTATGGGGACCTCTCCTCTCGCCCGCTACGTAGATGTGATCTTTGTACTGGAGTAGCATTAAATACTACTGGGTACCGGGACCTTTCGCCCACTACGTAGATAGGAGCTTGTACTGGAGTAGCATTAGGTACTGCAGGTTATGGGGACCTCTCGCCCACTGCATAAATGTGAGCATTGTACTGGAGTAGCATTAGATACTAAGGGGTATGGGGACCTCTCGCCCACTATGTAGATGTGAGCTTTGTACTGGGGTAGCATTGGATACTACGGGGTATGGGAACCTCTCACCCACAATGTAGATGTGAGCTTGTACTGAAGTAGCATTAAATACTACAGGGTATGGGGACCTCTCACCCACTACAGAGATGTGATGTTTGTACTGGAGTAGCATTAGATACTACAGGGTACGGGGACCTTTCGCCCACTACGTAGATAGGAGCTTGTACTGGAGTAGCATTAGATACTACAGGTTATGGGGACCTCTCACCCACTATGTAGAAGTCAGCTTTGTACAGGAGTAGCATTAGATATTACGGGGTACAGAGACCTCTCCCCCACTATGCAGAAGTGAACTTGTACTGGAGGAGTAGCATTACATACTATGTGGTATGGGGACCTCTCCTCTCGCCCGCTACGTAGATGTGATCTTTGTACTGGAGTAGCATTAGATACTACTGGGTACCGGGACCTTTCGCCCACTACGTAGATAGGAGCTTGTACTGGAGTAGCATTAGGTACTGCATGTTATGGGGACCTCTCGCTCACTATGTAGAAGTCAGCTTTGTACAGGAGTAGCATTAGGTATTACGGGGTACAGTGACCTCTCGCCCACTATACAGAAGTGAGCTTGTAGTGGAGGAGTAGCATTACATGCTACAGGGTATGGTGACCTCTCGCCCACTACGGTAGACGCGAGCTTTGCACTGGTTTGTGGCTGTGGTGGTTCTGCTGAGCAGAGATGAACGCGCGGTGTGCAGACGGCGGCTGCGGGTCCCGGAGCTGCAGCTTCTACGGCGGCCGGCTGCTGGACGAGGCTGCGCGGCTGCTGCGTGCGGCGGCGCAGCGGGGCCCGCCGTGGCGCCACGAGGAGGCGGAGGCGCTGCGGCAGCTGGCGCGCCGCTGGGTCGACCACTTCCACGACACCACCGAGCCCGTCCTGCTCGCGCCGCCCGCTCACGCCGGCGGCGGGCCGCAGCCCGCTCTCTTCGGCGCCAAGCTGCTCGACCTGCTCGACTGCTGCGTCAACTCCCAGCGCGAACTCAACGTCTTCTGGGACGATGCAGGTAGGCGCGCGTACGAGTAGTCACTTAGTTCTTATCTCTATGTATACAATATGTTAGGCGTATAGGTACATACACTCATGCTCATAAATTAAGGATAATGGCAGAATGTGGTGCCACACAACGTGGCCCTACATAAAAGTAGCGCTAATAGCATAGGCACATAGGGAACACACATGACACAGATCTGTAAATAAACGGTACGGGTGATAAGTTTAGAAAACAGTCCCGAAACACGTGTGCTACAAAACGCCACTGTTTCCTGCATATCTACCCCGACATCAATATTGGATATGATCACCACGCACACGTACACAGGCCGCACAACGGGTTGGCATACTCTGGATCAGGTAGTCGAGCAGCTGCTGGGGTATAGCCTCACATTCTTGCACCAGTGCCTGTCGGAGTTCCTGAAGTGTCCTAGGGGTTTGATGACGTGCAGCGATACGTCGACCGAGAGCATCACAGACGTGCTCGATGGTGTCTAGATCTGGAGAACAGGCAGGTCACTCCATTCGCATGATATCCTCTGTTTCAAGGTACTCCTCCACGATGGGAGCTCGGTGGGGCCGAGCGTTATCATCCATCAGGAGGAAGGTAGGACACACTGTACCCCTGAAAAGGAGGACATATTGGTGCAAAATGACGTCCCGATACCCCTAACCTGTTACAGTTCCTCTGTCAGAGACATGCAGGGGTGTAAATGCACCAATCATAATCCACCCCACACCATCAAACCATGACCTACATACAGGTAAGGGGTTGGTATCTGGTTCCTGGTTCAGCCCAGATGAAAACCCGGCTAGAAACACTGTTCACACTATGCCCTGACTCGTCCGTGAACATAACCTGGGACCATTACTCCAATGACCATGTACTGTGTTCTTGACACTAGACTTTACGGGCTCTCCTGTGACCAGGGGCCAGTGGAATGCACTTTGCTGGTCTCCGAGCGAATAAACCATGTCTGTTCAGTCGTCTGTAGACTGCCTGTCAGGAGACAACTGTTCCGGTGGCTGTAGTAAGGTCCCGAGCAAGGCTACCTGCAGTAGTCCGTGGCCGTCTGCGGGCACTGATGGTAAGATATCGGTCTTCTTGTGGTGTTTTACACTGTGGACGTCCCGTATTGTAGCGCCTGGACACATTTCCTGTCTGCTGGAATTGTTGCCATAATCGTGAGATCACACTCTGTGGCACGCGGAGGGTCTGTGCTACGACCTGCTGTGTTTGGTTCAAATGGCTCTGAGCACTATGGGACTTAACATCTATGGTCATCAGTCCCCTAGAACTTAGAACTACTTAAACCTAACTAACCTAAGGACATCACACAACACCCAGTCATCACGAGGCAGAGAAAATCTCTGACCCCGCCGGGAATCGAACTCGTGAACCCGGGCGCGGGAAGCGAGAACGCTACCACACGCCCACGAGCTGCGGACCCTGCTGTGTTTGACCAGCCTCCAGTAGTATTCTATCCCTCATAACGACATCAATATGTGTTCTTTGAGCCATTTTCAACACACAGTCACCATTAGCACGTCTGAAAACGTCCGCACACTTACAGGTCAAATGCACCGCATGGTCATACCCCGAGGTGATTTAAACCCGCAAACCGCGTTATTTCACCATGTATCAGTATTATCCTTCATTTATGAGCATGAGTGTATATTGTAATAATTGGTGCCTTAATACGTACTCACTTCAGTGAGTTTTCTCCGTGTCTAACAGCTTTTCCACAAACGCCGCACATAATTGATTACCCGTTGTTTTCTGCACAGTCGTAACTGAACCACTATGTGGAGTACACCTGTCAGTATAGGCTAATTGTTTTGCATCCACGCGTCTACACTTCAGTATCTGACCTGCTGCCCATAGCAAAATAAACATTAATGGCTTGTTTGTGCAGTGTGTTTTTGGAGGTACTAACCAACCTAAAATCGTAGTATTCACAATAACTATAATGATCAGTCTTCAAATCAACAAAATACTGATATAATGTTTGTTCAGCACAGTGCTCTCACTCACCATAGAAATAACTGTACTTATATCCCTAACATCCTATATATTCATACAAATAATTCTAGCTAACGGTATGTATATACAGGGATGTTTTAATTAAAGCGCAGCTACTCACAGATGCCCAGCGTGAGCAGTAACTATCACTCGCCAACGAAACGTGGTAGATATTCTGTTGCGTTAATGCAGAAGCGATTTACTTCGGAAAAAAAAAACTGATTCCTATTTCGGCCACCAGAAGCAAACGTGGCGCAGTGAACCCAAGAAAAACGTGCAGGAATGTTTCCACGTCCAAAGGACTAGGAACGGAACATGGGCAGAAAAGGTCAAATAAGTGATAAAGGCATAATGTTGATATTATCATTAATCACCGTTTAAATATTTTGTTTAATGTGAATATCGGAGACTTCGACGAGATGATGTACAACGCCAGATTTGCATGAGATGCCAAAAGTGGAACTAATTTTCTCCCAGAGTAAATCGCTTCTGCATTAATGCAGTAAAATATCTACCAAGTTTCGCTGCCATACGATAACTACGGCGCACACTGGAGTCCATGACTAGCTGCACTTTAATTATAACATCCCAGCATGTAGGTATATAACAGTTAGAGAAGTAGTCATGTTTTAATTTATACAATAGTAATATACAAAGCCGAAACCTTTTCAAAAAATCCGAGATACTCTTCACTGATGTTCCTAAGATTTTTACATGATAGTCTAAAACACATTCGCCGGCCGTTGTGGCCATGCGGTTCTAAGCGCTTCAGTTTGGAACCGCGTGACCGCTACGGTCGCAGGTTCGAATCCTGCCTCGGGCATGGATATGTGTGATGTCCTTAGGTTAGTTAGGTTTAAGTAGTTCTAAGTTCTAGGGGACTGATGACCACAGAAGTTAAGTCCCATAGTGCTCAGAGCCATTTGAACCATAAAACACATTCAGACAGACATAGACTAATATAATTCAGCCTACTTCGTCGCTGTAAAATTTATGCTGCGAGAACAAGCGAAGTAGAGGATTTTAAAACATGGTTGAACCCTTTCTACAAAAAGGTCGTCATTTCATCTGAAACAAGGGGAAAGACACAAGAAAACAGGACGAAGTGTAATCGTCTCTCCAGCTGTTTCTGTACTAAGAGTACAGTGCAGAAAAGAAAGAGCAAATAGTTGTAAGTCATATGTCTGAGGAATCGAAGCCTACACCTTTACATTGATGAAAGCCGGTACATATTTTCCCAGTAAGACCGTTGGGCCTTCTAAAACAGAAAAGAATGGTGGGAAAATTCCCATGTATAAAAAAAAAAGAAAATGTTATTGAGAAACTCCTGGAGTGTATTATACATTAACAGCATTCAAGTCCTCTGTAATTAGCTGGTGACTTGGCCTACTACAGAAATGGGTGAAGCTGACTGAAGAGTGAATAGAACCAACGTGTTTTGTACTGATTTTTGCACGAACTTATGGAATTTCGTGAACAAGTGGCCATTAATTTTTTCATTTTTTCTAACATGTTTTGTATTCGTTATTTGTATTAACTTAGGGACGTTTTCTGAACACTTAACAGATACGAAGTTGATATTAAACACATCAATGGTTTAGGTTCAAAAGCGTTGAGGAATAGTAAGTTATTTGCTTATCATTTAAATGTACTTCATAACATGAGGATGTACGGTAATATTGCAGTTCTCTGTGTAATGGTAGGCTCAGGTCAGACCAGACGTATTAACTGTATATTACATTTACTGCTCTCGAAATATTGTCATTAATTAGTTGCAAGTTTTTAATTTCATATAATTTAAGTAAGCGTCCTAGAACGTATTTGCTTCCTCATTTACTGGAGAGATCCAGATGATAAAAATGACCAAAGCAGCTACAAATATTTTTTAAACAATGCCCAGAATCAAAAATGCACCTATCATAGCACAAAAAAGGCGCTGCGCAGAGTTAGGGATGTAAAAGAAGGGAACTAGTTTTTTGACTTATCTGGCACCTTCAAAGACATTTAAATTAAAACATATTGACATGTTCGCCCTTCTGTGCTTGTCAGTATTAGTACCCATGTCATGAAATACAGTGCATCGTGTCAATTAAAGTAACATGACACGTGCCATTCTGTCATCGTACATGGTACTTGTCATATTGTACATTGTAAAATGAAAGTGCATCCCCACTCTGGGATCTTCCTGTTACAGATGCTCCTCCGCTCTCGGATATTTCCTATCGCAGATGCATCCCAGTGTCTAGAAACACATAAATTTGTGAACATGTTCTTAACCATCAACATACGTGTAACAGGTGGTAGATATGGGGAAGAAATAGTCCCCTCGGGGAAATATCAGACTGCCGCTCCACCCGGAAATCAAAAAATTGCCTTAGTTTCCCTTGAGAAACAAATTCAGCACCAGAAATATTCTCCCCCCAGAAAAACATTTTTAGTTATTACATGTGTCTCTTCAGCCATATGGTATTATATGTTGTTTACTGTGGCTTAAGAATCTTCTGGGCTTTGGGCACAGCATCAGGTCTATAAGTTGCAGGATGCAGTTGAGCCAACAATTCGCAGCTATGAGAGGTTCAAATGGTTCAGAGCACTATGGGACTTAACATCTGAGGTCATCAGTCCCCTAGACATAGAACTACTTAAACCTAACTAACCTAAGGACATCACACACATCTATACCCGAGGCAGGATTCGAACCTGCGACCGTAGCAGCAGCGCGGTTCCGGACTGAAGCGCCTGGAACCGCTCGCCCCCAGCGGCCGGCGCGGCAGGTCCAGTTGCCGTTGAAGCTTTGCTTAGTATACTGTAACATAGCTACAGTAAGACAAATGTTAGAATGGGTATACAGGGTGTTACAGAAAGGTACGGCCAAACTTTCAGGAAACATTCCACACACACAAATAAAGAAAAGATGTTATGTGGACATGTGTCCGGAAACGCTTAATTTCCATGTTAGAGCTCATTTTAGTTTCGTCAGTATGTACTGTAGTTCCTCGATTCACCGCCAGTTGGCCCAATTGAAGGAAGGTAATGTTGACTTCGGTGCTTGTGTTGACATGCGACTCATTGCTCTACAGTACTAGCATCAAGCACATCAGTACGTAGCATCAACAGGTTAGTGTTCATCACGAACGTGGTTTTGCAGTCAGTGCAATGTTTACAAATGCGGAGTTGGCAGACGCCCATTTGATGTATGGGTTAGCACAGGGCAACAGTCGTGGCGCGGTACGTTTGTATCGAGACAGATTTCCAGAACGAAGGTGACCCGACAGGAAGACGTTCGAAGCAATTGATCAGCGTCTTAGGGAGCACGGAACATTCCAGCCTATGACTCGCGACTGGGGAAGAACTAGAACGACGAGGACACCTGCAATGGACGAGGCAATTCTTCGTGCAGTTGACGATAACCCTAATGTCAGCGTGAGAGAAGTTGCTGCTGTACAAGGTAACGTTGACCACGTCACTGTATGGAGAGTGCTACGGGAGAACCAGTTGTTTCCGTACCATGTACAGGGTGTGCAGGCACTATCAGCAGCTGATTGGCCTCCACGGGTACACTTCTGCGAATGATTCATCCAACAATATGTCAATCCTCATTTCAGTGCAAATGTTCTCTTTACGGATGAGGCTTCTTTCCAACGTGATCAAATAGTAAATTTTCACAATCAGCATGTGTGGGCTGACGAGAATCCGCACGCAATTGTGCAATCACGTCATCAACACAGATTTTCTGTGAACGTTTGGGCAGGCATTGTTGGTGATGTCTTGATTGGGCCCCATGTTCTTCCACCTACGCTCAATGGAGCATGTTATCATGATTTCATACGGGATCCTCTACCTGTGCTGCTAGAACATGTGCCTTTACAAGTACGACACAACATGTGGTTCATGCACGATGGAGCTCCTGCACATTTCAGTCGAAGTGTTCGTACGCTTCTCAACAACAGATTCGGTGACCGATGGATTGGTAGAGGCGGACCAATTCCATGGCCTCCACGCTCTCCTGACCTCAACCCTCTTGACTTTCATTTATGGGAGCATTTGAAAGCTCTTGTCTACGCAACCCCGGTACCAAATGTAGAGACTCTTGGTGCTCGTATTGTGGACGGCTGTGATACAATACGCCATTGTCCAGGGCTGCATCAGCGCACCAGGGATTCCATGCGACGGAGGGTGGATGCATGTATCCTCGCTAACGGAGGACATTTTGAACATTTCCTGTAACAAAGTGTTTGAAGTCACGCTGGTACGTTCTGTTGCTGTGTGTTTCCATTCCATGATTAATGTGATTTGAAGAGAAGTAACAAAATGAGCTCTAACATGGAAAATAAGCGTTTCCGGACACATGTCCACATAACATATTTTCTTTCTTTGTGTGTGAGGAATGTTTCCTGTACCTTTTTGTAGCACCCTGTATAAATAGCCGCTGGTCCGGGGAAACCAAAAACTTTTTATTCCATGTTCGTACCTGAAATGGGACTCGAACACTCAGGCACCAAGACCCCCCCCCCCCCACTCTTCCGAAACTGGGATTCTGCCCGCTGACGTTTCGTCCATATTTATTATTGCCTTACACTTGTGTCAAAAGGCAAAAAGAAAGTTGGCATTGAATTATCAAACAAATGCTGTGGGATGTTTTTTATTGCTCCTGAATGACCTGTCAATCGTTAGTTGTAGCCTTTTAGAAATAAGCGGCTGAACTGCAGGTGGAAAAGAAAACGTGGCTACTGAAAATGTATCCATACCAGTAACGCCTTAGTCGGCTGAGAATAAGAGACTGTTTGATGAACAACAACAAAAGCAAAACGAGGATAACGAAATCTAGTCGAGGTAAGTCGAGTGATGCTGAGGGAATTAGATTAGGAAATGAGAGACTTAAAGTAGTAAAGGAGTTTTGCTATTTGGGGAGCAAACTAACTGATGATAGTCGAAGTAGCGAGGATATAAAATGTAGACTGGCAATGGCAAGAAAAGCGTTTCTGAAGAAGAGAAATTTGTTAACATCGAGTATGGATTTGAGTGTCAGGAAGTCGTTTCTGAAAGTATTTGTATGGAGTGTAGCCATGTATGGAAGTGAAACATGGACAAGAAGAGAATAGAAGCTTTAGAAATGTGGTGCCACAGAAGAATGCTGAAGATTAGATGGGTAGATCACATAACTAATGAGGAGGTATTCAATAGAATTGAGGAGAAGAGGAGTTTGTGGCACAACGCGACTAGAAGAAGGGAGCGGTTGGTAGGACATGTTCTGAGGCATCAAGGGATCACAAGTTTAGTATTGGAGGGCAGCGTGGAGGGTAAAAATCGTAGAGGGAGACCAAGAGATGGATACACTAAGTAGATTCAGAAGGATGTAGGCTGCAGTACGCACTGGGAGATGAAGAAGCTTGCACAGGATAGGATGGAGAGCTGCATCAAACCAGTCTCAGGACTGAAGACCACATCCGCGCAGGATTAGCCGAGTGGTTTGAGGCGCTGCAGTTATGGACTGTGCGGCTGGTCCCTCGGGCATGGGTGTGTGTGTTTGTCCTTAGGATAATTTAGTTTAAGTAGTGTGTAAGCTTCGGGACTGATGACCTTAGCAGTTAAGTCCCATAAAATTTCACACACATTTGAACATTTTTTTGAAGACAACAACAACAACAGGAATACGAGGTTATCCGGTCGGCACGAAAGATTTGTGAAAGAAGGCAGGCGATAGTGAACCGTTTGTGTTACTTTGGGTCGACTGAGGACATCGAATTGGAGGAACAAGAAAACTACAGAGCTGCGCCGAACTGCGTATGGGGAAGAAAACGTGGGAGTAGCGAAATGTTTCATGTGGTAACGAAACAGTACTTGGAGTCTCGTGTCGTACCGTTACGCAGTAGCGTGTACGCAGGACACGCAACAGCCGCAGTGTGTGACGAGTGGTGTGTGGCAGGCGAGTGGTGCACGGTGCGCGGCCGGTACGTGCTGTGGGGCGCCGTGCTGTCGTGCCTGAGCAGCAGGCGCGGCGAGGCGGAGCCGCTGTCGGAGCAGGAGCAGCGCTCCCTGCACGAGTGCCTGCGGCTGCTGGTGGGCCGCAGCGCAGAGTACGCCGCCACGCAGGCCGCGCTGCTGCGCGAGGCGCGCCTGCCCGACGCCGGACACCCCAGGTGCGACCGACCGCCTGCCAGAGCTCACAGGGGAAACTCCCCATCGCAACCCCATCAGATTTAGTGGTAAGTAAGTTCCCCTTCGATAGCTCGTCAAAAACTGTACACAGATCAAGCGTGAAAATGGGAAGAAAGTGTACTGAACTGTGAAAAAAGGAGCAAAATAGAAACAGTGAACGTTACAAACTTCATACATGCAATATCGAATAACCTTAGTGAAACTCGTGTCGTGCTCATGTGGCCACAGTTTAGTTTGCCAAGGGGCAGATCCGTGTTCAAATCTCCCTTGTGCTCAACATTTTTTTTTCACAAAATTTATATCAGAAAAGGAACACAGTTCAAATCAAGACATGACCTAAGTACCATAAGTGAAGAGAAATACTTTGAAATATCAGCTATTGAATTAACAGGGCTTGATATCATCAAGAAATTAATCTTTTTGTGTGTGTATAGATGTCCCAGTGGTGGTAGTGTGGACACTTTTTTCAAGAAATTAACAGAAGTTCTAGATAAAGTCCCAAGTACAAAGGTCAACATAATTCTGTGTGGGGACGTTAACATCAACACTAACATCATAAATGAATCCAGCAGCACCTTCATAAATATCCTTCGAAGTTTTGGCATGGCCCTACTGGTCAATAGTGCAACAAGGGTTACCAAAAAGACTTCATCAGTAATTGACCATGTGACCACATATACGGACAGGGAAAAATGTGATGTAGCTGTAAAAGATCTCGGACTATCAGACCATCTCTGTCAAATAACAACAGTGAAGTCAGGCATCGAATCATTCCCTAACCTACGAGCCTACAAACGACATCTGTCAGAAATCAAAACAAAAGATCTTTCAAACGTACTAGAAAAACAAAGCTGGGATGAAGTATATAAGGGAATCAATGTGAATATGAAATTCTCTAAATTCTCCACATTTTTTAAATTGAACTTTGAAAAGACATTTCCAGAAGTATGCATGTCTGTGTCAATATCTCACAAAAACAGATGGATAACAGCAGGTATTAAGAAGTCCTCCCAAACACTTAAACACCTCAGTTCCATGAAAAAGATTAGCAATGATCCAGAATTCTTAAATTTCTGTCAAAGATGCAAAAAGATCTGTAGGAAGGTCCTGATTGCTGCAAAAAAGTCATTTAATGACAAATTAATATATAATGCAGAGAATAAAAGCAAAGCAGTCTGGGATGTTATAAAAAAGGAAATGGGGAGAAGCAAACAAACGCAGAATAACATACTGCTAAGGGAGGGGGATAAAGTAATAAATGACCCACAGCACTTAGCAAACTATGTAAACGAGCATTTCTCAACTATTGCAGAGAAGTTACAGCAAACATTCTCCCAAACAAATGTAACACCTGTAAATAATGTTGCACTAAATACAATGATCTTACTTCCAACCACAGAGAATGAAATCAGTGGAACAATTTAAAAACTAAAAAATAAAAAGTCAGTAGGCTTAGATGAAGTACCAACGTGTGTACTGAAACAATGCATACGGATTATACAAGGCCCCTTAACAAATATAATAAATGAATCCTTCATATCAGGGACATTTCCAGAGCAGTTAAAACAGGAAAGATTCTATTAAATATTCTATTCTAAAGATTCTAAAGATTATATTAAATAAATTAGAAGCATTAGGAATAAGAGGGGTAGCTAATGACTGGTTTCGATAATACCTAACAGATAGCGTACAAAGAGGAGAGATAACACATATTTCAAATAGAGCTAAACATTTAGTAAAACACGTATCAGAACCAAAATACATTAATATAGGGGTTCTGCAAGGTAGCATATTAGGACCAAGGCTGTTCCTGATATACATCAATGACTTTCTCAGTACTGTTACTCATGGTGAAAAACTCCTCTTCTCTGATGACAGCAATATTATAGTCACTGAGAAAATAAGAGAACTCATTGCCGAGAAAGCAAATGAAACTCTCAAGGAAGTTTATGATTGGTCAATAAGTAATAAAGTGACATTGAACATAAAGAAAACTAATGCCATGAATTTCAGTTCGAAGAGGAAAAATGACAATGTTAAATTAAATGTAGATGACACCGCTATAGACTGTGTAACAAATGCAAAATTTCTAGGTATGAATGTTGATTCTCAGTTGAAGTGGTGTGAACACACAAAGGCACTTGCAAACAGAATGTCATCAGCATGTTATGCCCTTAGAATCCTATCATCAGTGTGTAACATGCAGTGTCTTTTAGTTACATATTATTCATATGTACACTCAATCCTTAGCTATGGAATTCTTTTTTAAGGAACAAATGCACAAAATATGAACACAATTTTCAAACTCCAGAAAAGAGCAATAAGAATAATAAACAAAGATACTAGTCGAACTCATTGTAAAGATCTGTTCAGAACACTAGGGATTTTAACTGCTCCATGTGAATACATTTACCAGTCAGTTGTACACATCAAAAATAACATTGGTAATTACTGCACAAACAGCTCTGTCAATGGCCATGCAACAAGAGGTAGACTCAACTTACACTCACCAAGAAAAAATAAACATAAAACTAAACACAGCATTCCCTACCAAGGAATAAAACTGTACAATAAATTACCAAAAGAGATTAAAGAAATTGCCAAAATTCACTTATTTAAAAAGGCAGCTAAAAAGTACCTGTTATGCAATACATTTTATACATTGAAGGATTACTTAGCTAAAACAGATTAGGGGTTTGATAAAGAATGTTATACAAACAAATAATAATAATAATGATTATAAAATATCCAACATTCCACATAACACCTTCACTTTATGTTTTTCTCCATCTTTTTTTCCTTTCTAGTAATTCTTACCCCCAAGCTATGCATAGCACAATACTAACACCTGTTCCTCTTTCTGAGCTCAACATCTCACTCATTATGGAGGGATGATGACTCAATTTTTCAGGAAAGCAAATGGTAAGTTTTGGTACAGAAAATGGCCCTGAGATCACCAGTGTGTGTGTGTGTGTGTGTGTGTGTGTGTGTGTGTGTGTGTGTGTGTGTGTGTGTTTGTAGTGAGTTAGTGAGTGAAGTGTTATGAAACAATGTGTGTATAGTGTGTGCAGTGACTCATAGTGAGTTATGAGCGAACAATGTGGTATTTCATTATTTAATAAGTTATTTGTAAAAAAAGGTATTGTATACCAGGAGTAAATCTAATGATTGCCTCTAACTAGAAGTCTGTAAATATATGTGTATACGAATTACCTTATTTTAAATTGATCTAAATTCGTAAATACTTTGACATCTCCTATATCCTTGCAAAAAGAGATCTACAGATTAATAAAGCTACTACTACTACTATAAAATTACGAACTGCCTGTCCGGTCACTGATGTGTCTATTCGCAGCATTCAAATTTGTGTATCTGTCGTGGAATAACGTCGTTTGCAACATCGAAGTGTAACGAAGAGACCTCCAGACGTATGTAGCTCATATTTGTTCTACACAGGCACCATATGTTATACCTCTTGTGTTCCGTTTTACAAGTTTTGAATTCCACCGTTGTAACATAGTTCACACCTCTGTGAAAGGTCTATGCGGTATCTCGCCTACTCTCATTGTTCGTCACAGAATATGAACCATGTGGTGAGGATATATCACCGTCGCAAGTAAATGTGACGAGTAGTGAGAGAAAGCGACATGCAGCATAGATTTCTCACAGAAATGATAACAACAAATAAACGCGTGTGAACTATCTTGCAACGGTGGAATTCAAGAGTCAAAAGTTCTAAAACGGAACGAAAGTGGCATAACATGTGATAGCTGTGTAGAACAAATAGGAGGTACATACGTCTTGATTCCCTTCGTTACACTCAGCTGTTGCAAACAGACATTACACCACGACACATAAACAAATTGGAATATATCGAACACACACGTCACTGACCGGACGTGAAAAAAATGTTGGGGACGTGGGAGATTTGAACCTGGCACTCCAACACTGACTACATGACCAAGACACGAGGCTCACTTTTGTTGCTCAATATTGCATATATTAAGTTTGTACCGTTCACTGTTTCCATTTTTCCACAGTTCAGTACACCTTCTTCCTGTTTTCATGTTTGATCTGTGTTCAGGTTTTGACAGGCTACCCAATGGATAACGTACCACTAAATCTGAGGAGGATGCGATAGCGAGTATCCCTTGTCAGAAACGTAGTGTGTATGAATCTAATGTTGCGGTTTGCATACTTCTCAAATCGAGGCGTCACTCTTACACCAGTGCTAACGGCCTTCGTTCCTTCCCGCTGTAGTTCCGCGAGTATGACGATTTGAGAACTGTGGCACTGCAGTCGCTTCATACTCGTAGACTCGTTCTCCCTTATTGAAGGTGCAGAGGTATAAGGCTAGTCGCGAGTAATTGTTTGTACAGAAGATAAGTGCACGATCTTGCCGTTGTAAAGTAGCACTGACAAAGCCAAATGACTGACTGTCGGGACCTGTCGGGATCAGATGGTCTTTAAAGAAGCTGTGTTTTGTGAGACCGTAGAGGGTGTAAGACGAAAAGTAACTGGTACAAAGCACACAACTGCATTAGAGTACGAGAGATATCTGGAATAAATTTCACCCTCTAGTCCACATTTCAGATTAAACATACTAATTTCGTCCATTGTAAACAAAATTGTTGTTTTCTTGTTTGTTCCGCCTCCAAAATTGGTGATGCGTCAAACGAAAACTACACGCACAGCAACGTCACTATTATGTCAGTGCAACAAAAAAGCGTGCTATTTCTGAGTTCATTTTGTTCGTTTATGGGCTTACAGTGAATTGTGTAGCTTATCATTCATTTCTCTAATTTATTTCAACAATTAATCAACATTTAGAGGCAGCACTTCATCCTCAAATCGTGTTTTCTGGTACTGTTATTATAGACTCGGTAACGCCTCGAAAGTGTGCACATGTCATTGTAATTGTTAGACATTGTCTGAATCGATATTAAATATTAAAAATAACGTTACAGGAGTCTTGAAAAAGTTTTTTATCTGTACAAATGTATGTTGAAACAGAATAATATTCACTGCTAAACGATCATTCGTCATATCGATTTGTAGCTTGTTTCTGTCATTTCTGCAGGTCGGATATTTTGTGCCACTTCACTTTGATGTTGAGAGTGGTTGTAAAATCGAAATCATGACTGTGTGACATAAATGAATACTAATTTACAGTTTAATGGCCGAAAATTCTAACAAATCGATTGCGGGAATGCCGCGGGTCCGCCGTTATACTTGCGAACTTGTATATTTGCTCTCCTTTCTGAACGAGTGAAGTCCACTCGTGCCCAACAACTGACTCAGGTGGCCAGCCGGTGTGACCGAGCGATTCTAGGCGCTTCAGTCCGGAACCGCACTGCTGCTACGGTCGCAGATTAGAATCCTGCCTCGAGCATGCCCTTAGGTTAGTTAGGTTTAAGTAGTTCTAAGTTCTAGGGGACTGATGACCTCAGACGTTAAGTCCCATAGTGCTCAGAGCCATTTTTGAGACTCAGGTGACGAGTGGGCTGCGGCGGACTCAAAAGTCTAGTCTACGGGCACACTGAGACGACGAGTTTGCAGATGACGTCGTAAGACCCGCTGGTGAGTTTACAGCGATTATACGGAACTCATTCCTGATCTCTGCCGTCTACCTCTCTTCTGAATCACTATACCATCGTAACACCGTACTGGAGTTAGGCTCATGCGGGAGCCACGGCATGCTTTCAGACCATCCTGCGAGACCTGCAGCCGAGCAACCAGCACAGTCCCCGCCACTACAACGCTTCCTGCTTTGAACGTTCCTTGCGTTACGTCCTCGAAGCTTCAGTGGCGTCGCGCGAGGGCACCCTCACGGCCGCGGGCAGAACCAACACATTCTTGGCGCTGTGCAGTGCGCGAAACAAACCAAGCGACGTAGTGCTCCGCGGATTTAATGCCGACATGGATCCTTTGAAAGGGCACGGCCGATTTCCTTCCCTATCTTCCCGTAATCCGAGCCTGTGCTGTGTCTCTAATGACTTTACACCCTAATCTTCCTTCCTCCTTTCCGCGCATTAAGACGAAAATTTTTACTGCCAGGCGTGAATTAGCTCTTTGTGTCACTACGTATGTAAAATCAGACATGTGAGACATGTTTATACTTCTCACAAGTCTAAACTCAGCAATTACCTAACTACACTGGTGTAAAAAATTTAAGGATAAAGCAACTTTCGCATGATGTGTCACTCCCAAGTGACATAGCTCTATGAAACTTGGAGGAACTGCTTCAGTATACTACACAGAAGGTAACTGAAAGAAGTACGCAATGATGTGAACGGAAATGACACTTTTTCCAAAGACAATAATTACACAGATGTTGCTACGATTTATGACGGTCCCCTGGAAATTGCAAAAGGCGGTACATAGTTCTTAATAGTGTGTGTGATCACTATGCTGGTCACAGCATTGGTAAGGAGTTCTTGCGGCAGAACGTTCCATTCCTTCATCAGCTCAGTTGACAACTGGTGCATGTGGACGTGGTCCAATACCTCTCCTCAACACATCCCACACTTGCTCACTGGGACTTAAGACGCGGCAACGGGCAGGCCAGTTCATTCGCCGAATATCCTCTCCTTCCACGAGCTCCTCCACTTGCGCTGTTTGATGCTGTGGTGCATTGCATCCATAAAAATGGAGCCATTGCCGAAAGTAGCCGGAAAGGCGCTCATGCAGAAGGAGTACAGTGTCTTAATAATTTTGATCGGTGAGTGGACCACGTTTAAAGATTTTGAGGCCAGTACGCCCATGAAATATTGTGTCTCCCTATAGCACCTACACGGACCACCAACACGATGTTCGACAATACTGGACGTACTCTCATATGGCGACAGGTTAGAACACCTGATGCACTCAGGAACATTATCGAACATGATCGTTTGCTGGTCCATGTGATATGGTGTAGGAAGATATAATGGCACATGCGCGTTCTGGTCTCCGAATGTTTGAACAGGGTACATTCAGCAATCAGCGCTATCGTGAAACTGTACTCCTTCTCCATGTGTGTCCTTTCTGGGATGCTGTCGGCCCTGACTTCATTTTTATGGACAACAGTGCGCGACCGCATAGAGCTCCATAGGTGGAGGAACTTATGGAACGGGAGGATATTCGGCGAATGGACTGCCCTGCATGTTTACCCGTTTTAAATTCTAATTGTCACGTGTGGGATGCTATGGAGACACCACTGCTGCGCGTCCACATGCACAATGAACCATCCGGCAGTTGTCAACCGCGCGAGTGGACAGAGGGGGGGAAATAATGGAACGCCATACCATAAGAATTTATTACCAACCTTGTATCCAGCATAGCAGCACATTGCAGTTCATGCACTGCCTTCCGTAGTGACCACACAATGAATTGAGAACCCTGTCCCGTCTTTTGTAAAGTCCGGGGGACCATCATGAATCGCGGTGACTTCAGTGTTGTAATTATTTTCTTGGCATAAAAGTGTCGTTTCCCTTCGTCTCACTATGTATTTCTTTCAGTCACTTTCTGTACTGTACTATACTGTAGTAATACTTCCTGTGCATGTTTCTAGTTTAATGAAGCAATGTTACTTGTCACTGAGACATCATGAAAGTTACTTCCCTGCACACTATGTATTTTCATGTAAGATTCCGACATCTGACCACTGAATTGAAATACGCTTCAAATGGCTCAAAGCACTATGGGACTTGCACAAAAACAAAACAAGTTTATTGGTATCAATTAACTTTAACAAAGCCCCTCTCTTTCATCTAGCATCAGCCAGGTAATGTCTCCACCCTCGGTGCTGAGGCATCTTTTTGTCGAACCATTCCACCCTCACCAACCTGCAACACTCGCCTTGAAAAACTATAAAGTGCCTAAGTAGAATTCGACGTCCCCGCACTGGAACGCAATTTCGAATGGTTCAAATGGTTCTGAGCACTATGCGACTTAACTTCTGAGGTCATCAGTCGCCTAGAACTTAGAACTAATTAAACCTAACTAACCTAAGGACATCACACACATCCATGCCCGAGGCAGGATTCGAACCTGCGACCGTAGCGGTCACGCGGTTCCAGACTGAAGCGCCTTTAACCGCACGGCCACACCGGCCGGCCAATTTCGAATGCTTTGTAGGCTTTCCATACCGGAAGAGTAACTTCGACGATGATGACGTATCACTAATTCCATACTTTGCAAAGTAAGCTCAGAGCACCCACGACTTGCCACCTCAACCCGAAAAGGGCTGCCGGCTGTCTCCTCGTTTTCATCAGCTTCACACCGCTCCACGAACTTCCAGGCAATCCGAATCAGGAGCAAAA
Source organism: Schistocerca cancellata (assembly GCF_023864275.1). Lineage (NCBI taxonomy): Eukaryota > Metazoa > Arthropoda > Insecta > Orthoptera > Acrididae > Schistocerca > Schistocerca cancellata. The sequence continues at coordinate 874,994,058 of NC_064626.1, forward strand.
ATACAGGTATTCTCATTTGCAGTTTCCCCAGATTCTGTAACGTGCTGCCTCCTGGCAGGACAGTTAAGAACTTTTTCGGCAGTGGGTGTTGGGAACACCACCCGTGAAATTATTCTCCTTGTAAGCCCGCAATTTAGGCTCCGGCCACGACCCACACAAGAGGATTGGGGAAAAACCAGCCCATCAGCTCCAGGCTGAAGGAAAACCTTCTTCCCCCTGTAGCTGCATTCAGGGTCAGTCGATTAAAAGCAAGTAGGACTGGCACATACAGGTGGGCAGAAAATGGTATAGTACACCATTGCATGTGGTTTGAAGCTGCGTTTCCACAACCAAAGAAAATTTGCACACGTATCCGCCCTGCCATTGCTCTCGGAGACCAATCACTGCTTCCAGAAGTAAGACCTCATTCACTGCCATTATAGTCAAGATGGCGTAAACTGAAGTAAATAGTGCAGATGTCAATGTAATTGTCCATATTTTAACTCAAGAGCTTACAGACACGTTAAAAAATTGACACGATCCCACTAATATTGGGTACAGAAATACACTAGCCACTGTAGGCACAATGTAAGTTGACTCTTTTCTGGAAGCGAAGGAGTAAGTGAAAGTCGAATGACTTAGAGCCTGTACTAATATTAGTCGAGCACAATACTATTGCATCTGGGAGTGAGGTCGCCTTTAACTGTGTGCTTGAAGCCCATCTAATCAAATTCCTAATAAAATATTCTTTTTGCGCCTAATGTAATTCAAACTCGTGAACCAATTTCTTTGACATGTTTGATCATTATATATCTGAAGTTTGTTGTAAGCCTCCATTGGTCATGGACAGCAATAGTTGTGAACTACTTGTTTTTAAATCGTGGGTAACACTTCGCTGCAATAACTGCAGTTGATATGGAAACGCCAAAAACGTTTTAGAACCGCCTCTTGACACTTTCTCGATGAACAAGTTGCAAGTGTGCTGCATCATTACAAATTATTTTTGTATACTCGAACCCACAGTCTCTCCCAAAATTTTTCAACCTCAAAGCTCTACGTAATTACATGGACGGATGTCAGATCGAAAAACTATCCCATATTATAACGGCAAGCTCATTCAGAGTTAATCCCATAACCCTCTGGATGTCTATGGACGTCCAGCAGTATTCAATAAATCTTTTAGGAGACTTTAGATAAAAGGTCTGCTGATGTTAATCTTTAGGAACCCCTCAGTTCTTCCTTGGATCATTCGTTTTGTAGCAATACAGCCACAAGTTGCGTAATTGTACTAACTCCTTACACACGTTCGATGGCGTTAGCAGTATAAGAAAGGTTCTGAAAATTGAGGATTTTTGTTTGGCTTCATGCTTATCGTTGGCGGCTTACGTAGAGTTCTCGTGCTATGTGAGCAGTGGAAGGGGGAGACGTATTGGCAGGTACAGAGACAGATGAAGGCAGCCACTGGCTCTGCGCTGGCAGTTGTGAGCAGGCTGTCTCGTGGAGACGTTATGTGGGTGCCTTCAGTCCCGAGCACTTCTCGAAGCGGCCAGGCCTTCCTTGCATCCTGGAAGTTCATGACAACTTACTACAGCTTGTAGGATTTAGGAGAGTTTCCAGTTCTGGAGGGACGCTCAGTATATGTTCAGGTTTACAGCCATATCTTTCTGGCTCATTATTCTGTAAAAGACGGCATTTATTTATTACGGCAATTGCAAATTCATCTTGAACATCCACTGGGCGATGAAAAATTCTCCCTTCACCGTTTATTTTCTACAGTGTATTCTATAAATCACCTATCCGAGACAGTCGGTTTTTAAAGGTTATTTTATTGTTTGTTAAACTCCTTCCACCTTAAGGACGCATTAACTTTTGAGTTATATGAAATGCCTCGTCTCTGATAATGACGCATAGCATCGCTGCTCTCTTGTTTGATGTGGGGCTTTTCTCCGATATTTGTAAATTTTTACTAACGAGATTTTCATGCAAAATTGACTGTATAAAAACAAATGAATGACTATATTTTCTGTACGGCCCAACATATATGTATGTGAATTTATAATCCACAGCGCATAAAACAACGACGGAAAAATAATTTTAAAGGTTATAGTAAAGTACATCTGTTATGAGAAAAAAGGCGTAACATATTCCACGTCAATCCCACTCGGCTGATCGGTCACGACTGACAGTCAGCTGGCTGACTAAATTGGCTGCTGAACATTGTGGCTAGCTAGTGCGTTATAGCCCAAACTACTGCGGCTGTCCGCCTATAAGCATTTCGTTTGTTGGTAAAGCTGTGCACAACTTGAAGGATGGTTTCAGCACTGCAGTGCCTTATTAGGCATGGCTGGGTGCTCTGGACTTCCTCCCACCTCGGAACAGATGCAGCCAGTTAGAGAGGGATCTACATTTCAACACATAGCCCGAAAGACAGTACTTTACTTGGCATTATTGTCTTTTTTATAGGAGAAAGAAGCGATGAGAACAGAGAAAATTGTAGGACCAACAGGGGATCAAATCCTAAGCATACGTTTTGTAGTCTGGAACTTAAGCCACTGGGCCCCAAAGGCACATTTCTGGACAAACCATTAGTAATCTATTTGTAAAACAAAGACTGCACCGAGCCACGGGAACAAATACTAATTCTGTACAAGAAGTAAACAAAGAAAATACAGTAGCATTATACGTTACTCATTATTTATTTATAGATAATTTATTGGCTAATAAATTTGTTTTGAATGACCTACTTATTCGAATACTAATCCAGATAGAAATTTGCTTGAATGATACCCATCTCTTTTCACCACTACACCTTACACTTCCTTTCTCTTTCTGTTGATATTATCAAATTAACGAGACCTGTTAGTTCACCTCCTCGATTTACTCAGGAGGCTACAGTGTAGCTGGATTGAAGTGTTTTAGTTAACAGTAAACAAAGTTGACAGTTATAGTCTGTTGTCACACTCTCAATTTAAATCTTTCTAATTTGTTCAGTTCAAAATATGTCGAAGTATCAGTGCGATTTTGGAAACTAACTGCAAGCGTGCATTAATTCATCAGCTATTATTTCGCAGAAGTATACAGTTCCACAACTGAAAAAAGGCCTTTCAGAAACATTCAATATTCGATTATCACATTAATTTTTGCTTTACTGCAGTAACACTTCGCGAGTTTCAGGTATACAGCACACACATTCTCCTCAGAAAACAAGGAAAATCGACAGCTAAAAAGAAATTCTAATTCTAAATGCATTTGGTCGCTTGCTGGTCCTATTAGTGGCGCTACAGTGAGTCGAAGCTGTGAAGACCGTACATGTTACCTTGCCCACGGACGAGTCCACGCGGCTGCTGTCGCCCGTCACTGCGTGACTGAGCGCCGCTTGATACCGAGTGAGTGAACTACCGGCCGCGTGCTTCCGCATCCGCGTGCATAGCGAGTGGTGTAGATGAGCGCTATTCATGCGGAGTCGTCACGCGGCTGCAAGGCTCTAAAATGTGTGCCCCTGCCGTAGCTGTATCAGACAGCACATGCACAATATGGCAGGCACCATTGATGACAGTAAATCGGTAAACAGATAGCACAGCACAATGTGATGGTAATTTGTAAAGGGAATTGCAGTTCCATGATAGTTTCACTGACACAATTATACCCAGTTACTATTCGCTCGAATTTGCAACTCATTTAGTGTCCAATTTTCTTTGCAGTGTCGCTGTATTAAGTATAGAGGTAAAACTGTATTGGATCTGAGCACTATGGGATTTAACATCTGAGGTCATCAGTCCACTAGAACTACTTAAACCTAACTAAACTAATGACATGACACACATCCATGACCGAGGCAGGATTCGAACTGAAACGTCCCCTTTGAAAAATTATACATGGCTGTGCTTAAACTGACACACAATATTTTTAGCGCAACGCAGACTGACTTTCAAAAATCCCTACAAAAGAATTGCCCTGACTAACATTAACCTATACCTTTCACAAATCACTTACCTCACAAAAATCTTCGTTACTCGAACTACTGCAATTCCGCCAGCGCCACTACTGCCAGCTAAATAAAAGATTCAAACTACTGAAGGCACTAACTACTGATAGGCGTAGTTAGCAAATGAAAGATTTTGATAGAGAACAAACAATGTATTTACCTTAATAGTGTCGAAAAGTCATAATATACATAGCAGTTCATGACATCCAGTCTTACAAATTTCGAAAATCCACCATCTCTCTCCCCACATCCACCACTGCTGGCGGCTCACCTCCAACTGCACAACGCTACGCACTGTTCACATCCAGCTGCCCAACACTACAATGGCAGACAACAATGCAAACTAGCCACAGACTGCACACAGCGCAGCCAGTGATTTTCATACAGAGCGCTACGTGACGTTGCCAATAAGAAAACATAAACAGCCTACTTACATAGCCCTCATGCTCCCCACAAAAAATTTTACAAATTGTTTTGGGCACTGGCCAATACAGATTTGAAAAATTTTTTCATAATTACAGTAAGAAAGATATCAAATGCACACACTTATTAATACAATGTTGGTCAAAAGCTAAAATTTTCTCACAGTCCATAAAGACAGTCCTGATCATTCATCATAGTAAAACTGCCGTTTCTTTTCTCAAAGTCTGAGCAGTAAAAGACAATGCACATGGAAGTAGTGGATTTCCATGCAGTCTTGAGGAAGTAGTGTTGTCCTTCCAACGGAAAGACAGTGCTGATTCTTGACATGCTGACAGGTAATGGGCTACAACAGAGCAAACCCACCGCAGAGTCAGTCGAAGTTTTGAAGAATATTGGTAGGTAGGTCATCACAGAACAGACCACTGTAGTCTTGTTAGAGATTACGGTATTGGTGGGCCACCAGAGGTGCAGACCCCCTGTAGTCCTGGTAGAGATTGTGGTATTGGTGGGCCACCAGAGGTGCAGACCCACTGTAGTCCTGGTAGAGATTGTGGTATTGGTGGGCCACCAGAGGTGCAGACCCACTGTAATCCTTGTAGAGATGCCCAGCAGCCATCTGTTGTGAGTGTGCAGGTGCACAATCACCATTGAAGAGTCTTGCGGATAATATAGCAAGTCCATAACCACCACTTGTGCACTCACAAAGTTTTTGGAATTGTCCTTAGAACCAGCAATGCTGTTATCCACTCCCTTGTTGAATTATTAACACACATGCAGACACTATCAGTCCCTTTTTTTCACATATTGTGCATATACTATGACCAACAGAAATGTGTGCAGTGAAATGTAACTTAATTTGATGAACTGGTGTCAATTACAACGTTATAACCTAAGAATACAATAACAAAGGTACAAAATACATCATTAAAGAACATAACAATACAGATAACATTTGTAGTAAAACAGGCTTAACAAAAGAATAGAAATGAACATGTACATCAGTGTTACAGGAATTATGACATAAGTAAATACATAAAAGACCAGAATAACTTTTGAAACATCAACTTCACACATGAGCAACAAAACAGAATAAATAATGTCTAAAAATCTTTACAAGGTAAATAACACATTATTAATGCAAATTATATTTGAGGATAACAGTATTCCTCTTCATAGTGAATGTAGCTTAGTATTAGAAGAAGAAAAATTCTATGAAACTACACAGAGACAGGAAGAAAACAAATACACAAGGGTACACAAACACATAGTGAGATAACACAAAAGGAAAGGACAGGGTTTGTTTTCAGTGTAATATTTGGTACTGCAGTCCAACCCAAAACTTCATTCCATAGATCGTTCCTCTTATTTCGACATTTGCTCCAGCCAAAAAAAAAAAATCCTATCCAAGCATGCTTTCTGTATTCTGTTCACATCCTTTTTCAAAAATAGTTTTTCTCCACTGTACACTACTTTTTTTGGTCAAACCATTTTCTTATAGCCTCTCAATGCATTTCTTCCTATCCATCATAGTTTCTTATATAGTCTACCCCCTCTTAAGCTAACTTAAATCTACTGAGCTCAGATATATATACCAATGGATGAGGCAATGCAGCAGCACATAACAAATTAACACAAACTGCAAGGACAAAAAAATGCAAATTGGCAAACCAAGCAGCAGTATTACATCTAATATAAGGCAATGAGCAGCAAACAAGAAAAATAAATCAGTAGTAAAACTGGCTTAACAGAGTAATGTAAAGTGAAATTTAGTAGCACTATGCCTGGCAAACAGCAGCAGCAAATGCAATAACTTATATCTAAACATGACAAAGCTAAAGCAGAAAAAATATTACAGTAAAAATGGCCATGTTTAATACCTATGTCACATCTTAACACTAGGGTGATGCATCACCTTAACTTACACTACTAAATAAGTTACCCAGTCATTGACAAAAATTATGTATGCAATTCCTGTGAAGGGAAATGTCTTTTTGTGCTCCCTCGTTTTTTTGAAGTAGATTATAAAATGGTTATTTACTGGATCTGTAACGTATAAAATATCTATATTAGTACATCTATTAAATTTTATTTTAACCAATGCTGTAGCGCAGCTAGAAACTAGATATCAAACAAAATGAGCTACCTCTCAACTAGAAAGACAATAGATGTAAAATGTTTCTCATCATTTCATTAGGCATTTTAGTAAATATCATAAATTAAGAGCTCCACAGTGTAATCATATATTTTCAAGTTTGAGCGTGTCGTATTTAGGATGCTTTCTACAAAAAGATTGTCAATAGCGAGGATAATGGCCTCCTTTTTTCTCCACCTGTGCCTCTGAAAGGCACACACTAACATCATAACACCTCAGTCAAATCTCAAAAACGTCGTAGCTTTCTGCAATAATGTCAAAACCTAAAAAAAAATTCTCTGCTCATTTCAATAGTGTCATCTACCTCAAATGTACTTTAAAAATCATGATCTCATACCAAATACACCATTCAAAGCTCTCATAGTATCACAATGGTTCTGAAAAAATATGAACAGTTCACAAAGTACAGACAAAATACAATTTCGTAAGTGTGAAGTTATCCAACGGTGTAATTACGTAAACATCTGTCACTGCCATAGTAAAAAAGTTTGTCTCTCTCAGTTAAATGATCAGATAGCTATGTAATTTATGTGTTAGAGGAATATGGTACCGATGTGTAAAGTTGTATAAGCAAATACCATATTAGCTAGGGCTCCTTGTGCTTGCCAAACACAAGGTACACAAAGTAAGCGTGTGCCCCCCTGAGGATTAATGTAATTATACCCTCAGGTGTTACAGATTACAGCAATGGAATGAAATGTATCACGGAAAACCTTTGTATCATTGTAATTCAAATATCTTTAGAAATAAATGTTTTAAGTACAAAATTAATCACTCAAATACGTGTACTGTAGCGCTAAACTGTGCGTCTTGTTGTAAGATAATCTCTGTGGAAGTGTCGTAGTTACCATCCTCCAAAAGCTAAGTTCTGCAGAAGTCAATGTACTTACCTCATGATAAACAAAAGTGAAATGCTTTGCGTATAGATATCTTAGTTATTACGCTTATTGCCGTGATGAAGAAAGTACTGTGCTGTAACGTATTGTTGTGCTACGGAAAAGGCTGTCTCCTTGTAGCTATACCAAAAAAGTTACTACTAAAACATGTTTTACTTTACAGAAGAATTCAAAAAAACTGTGCAGATATAAAACAGATACACCGCAAAAGCAACATTGTAAATTGTCACTCATTAGTAGCGTCGTGATAAAATTGTGTAGCTGTCACATAAACTAACCACTGTATCATCTGGTATCTCACAGAAAGTACTTTAAATCCAGAATGTTTTTTCAAGTAAACCAAAATGCTGCATTAAAATCTCATTAGCAGTACTGGTAAATGTTCTAAGTATGTGAGCCTTATAGTCGTTATGTAATCGTGCAACTAACAAGCAAGAATGTAAACACACAATAACACTGTGTCGTCTGTTCACAATAACAATGCATTCTTAATTTCTGTTTAAATAAGTTCTCTTGGTTCTTGACTGGATATTTAACTTCAAACATTGTTGCATGTTAACAGATTCTAAGTCTGACAAAGCATACTAGCAATGTAAAGTGAAAAGTTATATGGCAAAGACAAAGTTAAAAAGCAGATTATCTTTCAATAAACGGTTTTACATGTGAAATGTGGTGTAAACCTTTACTCTTCCTAGTACGCAGAGTTTCAACTTCAACTCAATTATCATGTGGTATACGTCGGATTCTGTAAGGTCCATTGTAAACTAGAAAGAATTTGTGACTCAAGTGTTTCTTCTTATGTGACAATGAATGAGCTTTAATGAGAACCTTCTGACCAATGTATAATTTCTTTGCATTTGCTTTACGTGTAGTTTTCTCCTTTTGTCTGCTGCGTATTTTATATTTTTAAGAGCCAAATCAAGTATGTCTTTGTGTCGAAGTTTACGTGTATTCGGGAAAGGTACAAGCTCTCTGATTCTGTTCGGTGGTTCTTCATTCTTCAGTACAAGAGTAGGTGGTAAAGCAGTGGAATCATGAGGCATTTCATTCAGCACATTTTGAAATAAGTGTAAATATCTGTCCCAATGCTGATGCTTTCTGTGACAATAAAGTCTGCAAAGCTTATTGATTTCTTTCATAATCCGTTCAGACGGGTTACAATGTGGTGAGTACAATGAAATAAAAACTGGTTTGATTTTATGATTCCGAAGCATGCGTGACCAACAGCAGATCTGAATTGCGGTCCGTTATCTGAAATGACTTTACTAACATGTCCAACTTCACGTAAGAAATTTGTAACAAAGGCGTTGGCTACAGACCGTCCAGTGGCTTTACGTAACGGTGTGAAAGAAACAAATTTTGAAGTAAGTTCAACAGCGACTAGAGCGTACGACAATCCATTAGATGTTCTGACAAGCGGTCCCAAGAGATCAACAGCAGCAAATTCTTTTAATTTAGAAGGAATAATAGGAAACAACGGGGCACGATGTGAGATAGTAGATGGTTTCGCCTTTTGACAAAGTTTACAAATAGACAAGACTCTTCGAATTCTCTTTTCCATATTGTTAAAATAACAAGTCGTTCGAAGAATATGATAACATTTTCGTGGATCAAAATGTGCGTAGCTGAAATGAATGTACCAAATGAGCTTATTAACGAAATCGTCTGGAATGCAAAGTACCCATAGCTTGTCATCAACAGTGCAGCGTTTGAAGAGTATGTTGTTTAGTATGTTGTTTCTAACCAGGTAATAATGCCGAATCTGAGTGTGTGTCTTTTCATGCCATTTACTTTTGATGTCTTTCCAAATCGGATCTTTATCTTGTTCATGAGCAATGTCCTTTAAAGATGTGGTGATGAAGTTTTCAAAGGCGACTTTCTGAATGTAAAGAATACTGAAATTTTTCTCGAGGTTGCTTTCTGTGTTACTTTTCTCAAGCCCAGCCGGTGCGCGTGACAGTGCGTCCGCAACAATGTTTTCCTTGCCGGGAATGTAGACTATTGTGAAGTGGAATTCTTGCAGAAACAATGCCCAACGTTTTAACCTGTCATGATTTAATTTTGAAGACATAATAAATTGTAATGCACGATGATCACTGTATACTTTTACGTACTTACCAGAAAGAAAGAAACGGAATTTGTTAAATGCCCAAACGATAGCTAAAGCTTCTAATTCAGTAACGGAATAATTTTTTTCAGATTTTGTTAGCACACGGCTATCAAAAGCAATGGTTTTCTGAACAGTAGTGTCATTTTCTGTGGCTTCTTGAAATAAATGGGCACCAAGACCGACTTTAGAAGAATCCGTGCTAAGGCAGAAATCTTGTGACAGATCTGGATGAGCTAATATTGGCGCGTTAAGTAGCGATTCTTTCAAAGAATTGAATTCCAACTGTGCTTGTTCGTCCCAGTTCCAAATAGTATTTTTCCAGTGAGAGAACAAAGTTTTGGTGTAACTAGAATTTGCATATTCAGAAAACGACGGTAAAAATTTACGAGACCTTGAAAACTGCGGATTTGTTTTTTTATGGATGGAACTGGAATGACTCTGATTGCTTCTAACTTTTCAGGATCCGGCTGAATGCCTTCAGAAGAAATAATATGTCCCAAAAACTTCACCTTTGTCCTACCGAATTCAGACTTTTCCAAGGTAACTGTAATTCCAGATTCTGCAAAAATATGTAACACGCTGTTGAGGATGCGATTGTGTTGTTCCCATGAGGCTTCTGCTATCAGAATATCGTCCACATATAAGGTGATGTAACGTTTTAAGAACTCAGGTAATATGGAATTTAGACCGCGAATGAATGCTGCCGAAGAAATGTTCAAACCAAAAGGAAGTTTCCGAAACCGATAACAAACGCCGAAACAAAGGAAAGCTGTGTATTTTCTACATTCTGGATGAAGTTCGATCTGATAAAAGCTGGATCTGAGATCAATGGAAGACAACACTTTTACTGCATTAAAATTTTGAAGAAGTTCTTCCAACGTTTGCGGCCTGTCTGTTTCAGGAATAATGATAGTGTTGATTTGTCTCAATCTAAGACAAGCCTGATCGATCCATTTTTCTTCTCAACAACATGTAATCGATTGTTGTATGAGCTTACTGCAGGCTCAATAATGCCCTCGTCAAGCATAGATTGTATTTCTGTTCTAACACACTAACATCTTCAAATTTCAAAGCTATTGACTTACCTTCTGTCTCTAAACTTATTTCAGCATCGTGAAAGTTTAAGATTGCTTTGTATTCATTCAAAAAGTCTACTCCCAGTATAATTTCCGTTGACAATAATGGAACAATAAGAAATATCATAGAGAAGCTGTGGCTTTGACAAAAGAATTCTAAGTTGGTTTGTTGGTGTACATCTACACTTTTTCCAAAGATTGCACCTTGTAAATTAATCTTACGTAATGGAAGTGTGGGACAATCGTTCGATTTATTGCATTTGCTAAAAGCTGTTTCACTAATTACTGAAATGGGACTGCCAGAGTCAAGTACTGCCGTAAATTTTACGTCATTTACTGTAATGTGAACCACAGGATATGCAATGTTGTTATGTTTTACGTCGTGTTCCTGGAGTAATATGTCCCTAATGTCTTCCATTTTTACGTAATTACTAGCCACGGCAGCTGCGTCGTCAGTTTCAGAAGTACGTTTTGTGGCTGCCAGCGGTATGAGTCATTGCCTATTGTCTCTTTGTTGGCGCGCGTCGGTATTGGGATTTGGAGACCTAACTTCTACAAATTCACCTTGTCGAGAGGGCCCCGCCGTGTTTAAATCCCGCCAGTTCTGATTCAATTCAGGTCTGTCGTTACGATCATATCGCCTGTCGTCATGTCGGTAGATTCCATAGTTTCTTTCTTGCCGGTCACACGGTGGAGAATTTCTCCCTGAATCGTAACTGCGTGCTGGACCGTTGCATCTAAAGTTATTCTGTCTCCCTTGATTATAATTATTTTGGTTCCCATATTGTCTGTTTCTCTGATTGTCTCTGTGATAGTCATTACCACGGAGAGGTGATCTTTCCCTGTAATTATTACTACTCTGCCAACGGTTGTCATACAGGTGGTGTCTATTTTGGTCACGATTTACGATGTAAGAATAGCCTTGTCGTGTATTATTTCTGTCATCGCGGAATTGTGACAGATGTGACCTGTAATTGTTGTGCTCCTGTTTTCGCGTTCCGCGATTGTCACTGTCAATTTCCAGTTCTTGTAACAGTCCCTGAAAAGCTTCAATGTCATCTTTGCAACATCCTGCCAAAATAATATGTCTTAAATGTTCAGGTAGTTTGATTAAGCAAATGCGGATGAGTTCTGAGGGGCTGTATGGGTTTGACAGGTACTGATTCTTGTGCAACATGTCTTCAAAATATTTCACAAGACTGGAAAATTCAGATTGTTTGAAATGTTTCATCATTATGATGCTATGTTTTACTCGGTCTTGTGTAGCTTGAGACCAATATGCTGAGAGGAAGGCATGATAAAATTCTCCTTCACTGTGGCAATCGTGAATGACCGATCGCATTCTTACAGCTGGTTCATTCTCTAAATAGCCAAACATAAACTCTAATCTGTGCTCTAATGACCAGTTGGGAGGAAAACAATGAGAGAATTGATGGAGCCACGCTTGTGGATGAATGTCGTTGCCAGAATTCTGAAATGTTTTAAATTTACGTGTACTAATGAACAGCTTATAGTCAAAATCATCATGTCAGCGAGTCGCATATCGGTCATTGTTGCGTCGTTTCGGCGGTTCCATTTCAAAATTCGTTGCACCTTGCCAATTTCTTTCATAATTTCCGAAATGCGCTGTGTTATTATTCTGTGGCTGTTCCGTATTTCTATGTCCCTCTTCCCGTATTGGAGCGCGAGCGTCTGCTGAAATACGTAATTCTTGTATTACCTGTGTCAGCTGATCTTGTACTTCCCGAATTTCTCTTTGGGTTGCGTATTAATTTAATTCTGATTTTGTTTGAATTTCCTAATTTGTTCGCACTCTTCTGTGTCATTAAAGACTACCGGTTTTGTGTCATTCAGATTATCATCTACCTTCGTAGATAAATTATTTATCTGATCCGAAAGTTCAACTACTTTATCTGATAATGAACTAATTTCCTCCATGTGTCTTTCTGAACCAATTTTCAGGGTATCTACTGTGTCCTTTAAGTTTTCCTGAGTTTTTGCAAGTTGTATAACCGAATCGGTAGATGCAACTGAGTCAATTTTAGCTTGCAAGGTCTCATGATTTTCATGAACAATAGTTTGCAGTTCTTTTATAGCTGCTTCGTGATTCTCTAATGCATTTTCATGCCGCGAAAAAATAGGTTGAAAATGTTCACAAATTTGTGTTTTTATGTCATTACTGACTTTTTGACATTTAGATTCAATGTTATTTAACTCAGTAGTTAAATCTTCACGTGTTTGTGTCAAGCGTGGTGTCTAACTTCCGAAGATTTTGTTCCGTTGTGTCTAACTTTTGAAGCTTTTGCTGTGTTTGTCTCTGATCTTGTTCCATTGTGTCTAACTGTTGCTGTGTTTGTCTCTGATTTTGTTTCATTTGTAGCATTAATTGCAATAATAATGTATTAGTGTCTGGAATCTGTTCCTCTCTGCTTTTCGGCAGTGCATTTGCACCGGCAACATTCACATTTTGACAGGCAGAAAATATGTCTTGACTTATTTGAGGAAACGGTGAGGACCGAAAACCTGAATCTACAGTATTTGCAAAATTGTGTCCTGTCATTTCGGATTCCTGAGGCGAGCTGTTGCCTACCGATCGATCGATAATGCTTCCCTGTTCACTAATTGTTTCACTGCAAAAGTGGGTCAAATGGCTCTGAGCACTATGGGACTCAACATCTTAGGTCATAAGTCCCCTAGAACTTAGAACTACTTAAACCTAACTAACCTAAGGACATCACACACACCCATGCCCGAGGCAGGATTCGAACCTGCGACCGTAGGAGTCTCGCGATTCCGGACTGCAGCGCCAGAACCGCTAGACCACCGCGGCCGGCCTGTTTCACTGCCTACACCATTATTTGCAGCCCGCTCCATTTCCCTATGCACAATTACCATATTACTACTTTGAACATTAGTTAATTCATTACTCGGCGGCGCTAACATACTGCTTTCGTCTTCACTGTCATTTCTCAGTTTACTTTGGAGCCTAGTATTACGTTTTTCACACGCCTTTATTGTCACAATATTTCACACGACAACACAGAAAAACACAATTTGAAGAGCAAAACAAGAAAACACATTAACATAACATTGAAAATAATATCTCGTTAATTGCAAGCGCAGCTGCGAAATACTTGGTGCAAATCTACATGCATGCCACAACTGTTTTACTGTACAAGAATGAAAACTACAACTACAAAGGAAATTCTCTCTATGATTACGCGCTAGCAATAAACAATAGCTACACTAATTACACAAACTACAAGAAAAAATCAGAAGATTCCAGTGAGGTATCCTCGGCTAAGGGTCGACATATGAAACGTCCCCTTTGAAAAATTATACATGACTGTGCTTAAACTGACACACAATATTTTTAGCGCAAATCTGACTTTCAAAAATCCCTACAAAAGAATTGCCCTGACTAACATTAACCTATACCTTTCACAAATCACTTACCTCACAAAAATCTTCGTTACTCGAACTACTGCAATTCAGCGAGCGCCACTACTGCCAGCTAAATAAAAGATTCAAACTACTGAAGGCACTAACTACTGATAGGCGTAGTTAGCAAATGAAAGATTTTGATAGAGAACAAACAATGTATTTACCTTAATAGTGTCGAAAAGTCATAATATACATAGCAGTTCATGACATCCAGTCTTATAAATTTCAAATCTCCGCCATCTCTCTCCCCACATCCACCACTGCTGGCGGCTCACCTCCAACTGCACAACGCTACGCGCTGTTCACATCCAGCTGCCCAATACTACAATGGCAGACAACAATGCAAACTAGCCATAGACTGCACACAGCACAGCCAGTGATTTTCATACAGAGCGCTACGTAACGTTGCCAATAAGAAAACATAAACAGCCTACTTACAGAACCTCCAACCGTAGCGGTCGCGCGATTCCAGACTGAAGCGCATAGAACCGCTCTGTCACACCGGCCGGCGGTAAAACTGTATTAATTTTCTTTGTTTTTTCTTTGTATATGCTTCCTAATAGCATCCATCTTTGTGCAGGTTACCGAGTGTGACAGAAGTGTGATATCCAATTAATGTTTTCTACTTTGCAAACATAAAATACGAACAACGTGGTATTCGAACGAAATTACCTCCTTCTGAAGACGTACTTACGTGTTATTTAATACTGATAGTTAATTTCTTGGACTTTCATTCGAATGATGTTGACATTTAGTTTGAAATGTTGGTAACATTAGGAGAAACAGGAAATAGCTCTGACGATTCCGTGTGATTATTGTGCTAATTAAAGGCCACATTAAAAACACAGTACCTTTCTAGCCCAAAGAGAACATGAGAGCAATAGCTTTCGGTGACAGAGAAGGCCATAATTTTTGTTAAGCGAAGGAGGCAGAAAACGCTTGAAGTTAAGGTGTGTGGAAAGCCGTTTTTGTTTCGTGAAATTTCAATGTGAATTTTAGAACTGGAAGAAACATTTATATGCAGTAGGAAATATGCACTAAAATGAAACTAGTAAATGAGTGGAAGAAAAACTATTCGAAAGACTTAGAACTGCTCGGGAGAGTCAGTATACTGTTACCGAGGCAAATCTACAAGAATAGGCCCTCTCAATGTCAACCGAGATGAACTGTCGTGATTTCCAGACTTATTGGAGTTGATTAAATAGATTCAGAAATTACGGAAAAGGACGTCGCAAGTGTTTACTTCAAGTGAACGTGTAGAGGAAGTATTATTAATAGATAGTTCTATAGAAAAAAATCTTAACTTCTTGTTATCCCCCTAAAGTCCATTATATAAAGCCAATCAGTAGGTTTTGAGTAAGAACCTAACACCTTTCTCTCCACAAACTTGAAATATGAAGATGCATAGCAGTCGCGTCGAACATGTTATGATAAGGACAGCAGTTCCGCTATATCCACGCCGTTACTTACCTGCTAACCTATATAGCGTGCAAATAATACTAAAGGTTGCTGCTTGTTGCAGTTCTGAAAGTGTTTATACTGAGTACGATTGTGCCTTACTTTGAATAGCATTCCTGATGAAGGCAGAGAACGTGAGCGTTCATGCCTTAACCTAAATACGTATTGAAAAATATACACAATACGATGTAAGTAAGCGAATCTTTGAACAAGAATTCATCAGTGTCACAGGAATATGAATAAATCATAGAAGCTTGAAACACCCCCGTTATGTCCTTTATTGGGTTTTGTGTGATTTACCGAAGCCGCCAAACAGTAAATTATTATGAATATATGACCGTGTGCTTAATGGATGAAAGGCCATCGGTTGAATGACCAATGGGCTGTCCATTGACATTGCACTACTACCAATTCATGACTCATCCTTGTCCTCCAGCACTATCTCCATTTTTCTAACTACCTCCTCCACAACCTTTCCTTTCAGTTTGGGATCCATTCTCAACTATTCACTATGCACAGACAAGAAAAATAATAATAACCTTCTAGTAACCCAAACACTCACTAATTAGCTAATAGTTAAATAATCCTTCACTGTATTAGGTTAACCCAGATTGGCAAAACAGACCTCCTCATTGAACACCATAAATTACAGAAGCCTACCTAGATCAAATATCAATGACCCCATTTATACACAAAATCTCGAAGTAATATACACACAACAACTTAGAAGACAGATAAACATGTAATTTACAATAACTAATGCAAATGCGGCACTATTCTGTGCTGTACAGCATGAAAACACAGGCATATTAGCGTACTATGCTTCAGAGCAAATTCGCAAAAGGATTCTAAAAAAAATTGTTTTTATAATTTCTGCGGTTGCCAAATATAATTTGGAGTTCCTCCCGCGCTCTGAAGATAGTGGAATACTGTTAAATATCGCGCTAGCAGATCGTCTTCACTCGCCCCTCGACGCTCGTCGAAGTCACGATGTTTTGACATTTGAAGTCGCGCTACTAGTCCGTGTTGGCGCTGGCTCACCCTGCGCGGCGTCTGCCAGCTGAGTGTGGTGCCGTGTGCACTGCGAAGCTCGCGGCGAATCCCACTGACAGTCTCGTAGCTGGGCGGTTGGCGACGGAATGGAGCTGCTGTCACGTATTTCGCTGATCGGCGGGTAGCGGGTTCAGGCGTCGTACACTTCGGAGGTTCGCCACTAGATATCGAACTCAACGTGGTCGTTGTTTCTAATTTAGCCACTTGGCTCCGCTGTAGTCACCGTCCAGTGTGGTACGCCTCCGCTATCCAAATCCTTGCTGTCCCGGCGTGTGGAACTGCTTCACTGCTTTGGCTAACCACTAACACAGTCTGGGTGACGTCATCCAACAATTACGCCACAATCAACACTCGCAGCCGGCCGCGGTGGTCTAGCGGTTCTGGCGCTGCAGTCCGGAACCGCGGGACTGCTACGGTCGCTAGTTCGAATCCTGCCTCGGGCAAGGGTGTGTGTGATGTCCTTAGGTTAGTGAGGTTTAAGTAGTTCTAAGTTCTAGGGGACTTATGACCTAAGATGTTGAGTCCCATAGTGCTCAGAGCCATTTGAACCATCAACACTCGCAAATGCGGTAACAGTTTATGGATCCACATCAAATAGTGCGATTTACACCGTTCAGAAGATAATTTCGGATACAAAGTCACTTGAGAACATGCTCCTAATACTTTCGTAACGGAATTTTGGCTGGTTTATGCACAAACGCGCCTTTTCTTAGAGTATGAATTTTACAGCAATTCAAATGGGTTTTCGTGTGAATACTTCAATACACTGTTTATTAACACTGCTCTTGTCACTTAAACTTGTAAAAACAAATTGTTTACTGTGTCTCTGTCATTTTTGCACTGTATCGACTAAATAATGTGCTTCGTGCCCGCGATTTTTAATTTCACCATAAATATGTTATATTACAGTGTTTCTGGTTGAAATACACAAATTTTAGTCACGGTAACGACAGTAAAGAATTATTCTTGCACTAAAATCGTCCGATAATTGCAAATGCCTTTCCATTAAAACCAAAAATGGAGCTTAATGGACCATTGTTCGGATCCGAAGATTGCAACTGTCCTTGGCACGGGAGCCAAGGTGAAACACCCCCGTTATGTCCTTTATTGGGTTTTATGTGATTTACCGACGCCGCCAAACAGTTAATTATGTATTATGAATATATGACCGTGTGCTTAATGGATGAAAGGCCTTCAGTTTTTCTGCTGTGGTTTCGGGGGTATTTCAACAGAGTGCATCTGTTCTGAGACGGAACAGTTAATGATTGAAAGTTTTTCTATTATTAAAGACCCAAAGGTTGCGATATACAAACTGATATGTATTAACACACAAATTCTGAGGCAGTTGCTACCTTCGCTTTAAATGTTTTATTACGGTTATATCTTTTATTGGTTGCTGATTTTAAGTACTTTGACACTCGCAATGATGGTGGCTAACATTCACAACAATTCTCACTGCAATCCATGGTTTTTGCTGGCCGACGCGGTTGACGTGAAACACGTAATTCGGAACTTGTCACTTTTCGTTTTGTATACTTGCGAATCGGTGTTGATGAGGATCAACCCCACGACGATAAGAGGACGCGCTCATTTGTCACACTCTGGTGAATTTACAATTTACTGCTCACTCGGCACATCCGCCATTGACACCGTACTCAGCTCGACCGCCATTTTCTATTATTTGCGAGTTTTCCCAGTACTGCTTCCACTCGACACCAATCTCGCTGCCTCCTGTAGCGCTCGACAATCGACTCCTGTCTGCTATCGACCTGGGAGTCGGATATTAATATCTATGTTCGTGGGATCACGGATCCCTTGCAAGCTTCACTGCAACTGGTAACTATTTCGTCTCAAAATACACTCCTGGAAATTGAAATAAGAACACCGTGAATTCATTGTCCCAGGAAGGGGAAACTTTATTGACACATTCCTGGGGTAAGATACATCACATGATCACACTGACAGAACCACAGGCACATAGACACAGGCAACAGAGCATGCACAATGTCGGCACTAGTACAGTGTATATCCACCTTTCGCAGCAATGCAGGCTGCTATTCTCCCATGGAGACGATCGTAGAGATGCTGGATGTAGTCCTGTGGAACGGCTTGCCATGCCATTTCCACCTGGCGCCTCAGTTGGACCAGCGTTCGTGCTGGACGTGCAGACCGCGTGAGACGACGCTTCATCCAGTCCCAAACATGCTCAATGGGGGACAGATCCGGAGATCTTGCTGGCCAGGGTAGTTGACTTATACCTTCTAGAGCACGTTGGGTGGCACGGGATACATGCGGACGTGCATTGTGCTCTTGGAACAGCAAGTTCCCTTGCCGGTCTAGGAATGGTAGAACGATGGGTTCGATGACGGTTTGGATGTACCGTGCACTATTCAGTGTCCCCTCGACGATCACCAGTGGTGTACGGCCAGTGTAGGATATCGCTCCCCACACCATGATGCCGGGTGTTGGCCCTGTGTGCCTCGGTCGTATGCAGTCCTGATTGTGGCGCTCACCTGCACGGCGCCAAACACGCATACGACCATCATTGGCACCAAGGCAGAAGCGACTCTCATCGCTGAAGACGACACGTCTCCATTCGTCCCTCCATTCACGCCTGTCGCGACACCACTGGAGGTGGGCTGCACGATGTTGGGGCGTGAGCGGAAGACGGCCTAACGGTGTGCGGGACCGTAGCCCGGCTTCATGGAGACGGTTGCGAATGGTCCTCGCCGATACCCCAGGAGCAACAGTGTCCCTAATTTGCTGGGAAGTGGCGGTGCGGTCCCCTACGGCACTGCGTAGGATCCTACGGTCTTGGCGTGCATCCGTGCGTCGCTGCGGTCCGGTCCCAGGTCGACGGGCACGTGCACCTTCCGCCGACCACTGGCGACAACATCGATGTACTGTGGAGACCTCACGCCCCACGTGTTGAGCAATTCGGCGGTACGTCCACCCGGCCTCCCGCATGCCCACTATACGCCCTCGCTCAAAGTCCGTCAACTGCACATACGGTTCACGTCCACGCTGTCGCGGCATGCTACCAGTGTTAAAGACTGCGATGGAGCTCCGTATGCCACGGCAAACTGGCTGACACTGACGGCGGCGGTGCACAAATGCTGCGCAGCTAGCGCCATTCGACGGCCAACACCGCGGCTCCTGGTGTGTCCGCTGTGCCGTGCGTGTGATCATTGCTTGTACAGCTCTCTCGCAGTGTCCGGAGCAAGTATGGTGGGTCTGACACACCGGTGTCAATGTGTTCTTTTTTCCATTTCCAGGAGTGTATAATCACTCATACAAGAAAGAAGACAACTGTCCATATCTGAAACAGGTGACATACTGGACCACCATATAAGAAGAAACTGAACAACGAAAAATTGTAGATGCATTAGAGAATGCTGGGAGCATATAAATAAAAGTGAGTAGGATGTATCCAGCACGCCTGCCGTTCAAGTGGATTACTGAATGCCCGATTCTGTATCACGTGCATCGAAAGCTAAGTACCTCACTGAGTTAAGTTTGAATATAAGTGAAGCTACATTAAAGACCTCAAAATGCGGCAAGCAATATTACGAGAAGCTGCTGAATGCGAACTACAATCCTACAATCTTAGCACACTTTCTGTAAATCGTTTCTTGAGAATGACAAAAAAAAAAGGCTCTGAGCACAATGGGACTTAACATCTGAGGTCATCAGTCCCCTAGAAATTAGAGCTACTTAAACCTAACTAACCTAAGGACATCATACACATCCATGCCCGAGGCAGGATTCGAACCTGCGACCGTAGCGGTCGCGCGGTTCCAGAGTGTAGCGCCTAGAGCCGCTCGGCCACTCTGGCCGGCTGAGAATGACCAACAGGAAGCAACTTCAAAATAGGTTTTACAGCTTTCGTCCATAGCGGGAATATAGAAGCAACAGTCAGAGCCGCTGGTAAAGAGAAAACCACCCAAATCCGCAGACAGGAAGAGCCTAGAATGATTTGTGTGGCTCAGGTAGGAACATACACCAGAGACCAAACGGCCACGCCGATGTGTCAATGACTCCAGCTGCTACTCGCCAAAGTACCTCGCGGTAGACACACCTTCTCATCTAGTCAAGAGACTGTGACACCTTTAGTAATCGGTAAAGAATATCTTCACATTATGTTTGTGATAGAGAATATTCGGAAGATGAATTTATGACAAAGAGCTTGCAACTGGAAAAAAGGCACCAAGCATGTGTAGTGCATTACGGAAAAAGCGTGACACAATAAAACAATTTAGGAAAATTCAGTAGAGAAAGTAATCGCGTCATTATAAAACGACTGTGTGTCACTTCAAGCATACATGATAACGACGAGAATAATTTCAGCATAGCTCACGTCTACATCTACACAACTACTACGCAGTTCACACTAAGTGCCTGGCAGAGGGTTCATTGAACCAATATCACACTATTTCTCTATGGTTTCGCTCCATAAAAGCGCGCGGAAAGAGCAAACACAAATGTTTTCGTGCGGGCACTGATATCTCTTATTTTATTACGATGATCATTTCTCCTTGTGTGGGTGAGCATAAATAAAATATTTTTCGCATCCGAAGAGAAAGCTGCAGATTGAAATTTTGTGAAAAGATCTCCCTGCAGCAAAAACTCCTTGTCTTAATGACTGCCATTCCAACTTGAACATCATATCCGTGAAACTGTTCCCTCTTTTTCGCGATTGTACAAAACGAGCTGCTCTTCTTTGAACTTTTTCGATGCCGTCCATCGATCCTATCTCGTAACGGTCCCACAGTGCGTAGCAATATTCCAGAAGAGAACGGACTAGCGTAGTGTAGGCAGTCTCTTTTGTAGCTATCTTGCATCTTCTAAGAGTTCTGCCAATAAAACGATCTTTGTTTCGCCTTTCCCACTAAATTTTCTATGTGATCGTTCCAATTTCAGTTGTCCGTAATTGTAATCCTTCAGTACTTACTGTAGCTGAATTGACAGCCGTAAGATCTGTGTGATTTAAGATGTTACCGAAATTTGCTTTTAGTAATCATATGGATGATACACAGTTTTCATTAGTTAGAAGCAATTTCCACTTTTCGCACAATACAGACATGTCTAAATCATTTCGAAACTGGTTTTGATCGTCTGATTATTGGTTCAAATGGCTCTGAGCACTATGGGACTTAACATGTGAGGTCATCAGTCCCCTAGAACTTAGAACTACTTAAACCTAACTAACCTAAGCCCGAGGCAGGATTCAAACCAGCGACCGTAGCAGTCGCGCGGTTCCGGACTGAAGTGCCTAGAACCGCTCGGTCACAGCGGCTGGCGTCTGATTATTACGCGGCAAGCGACATCATGAGCAAACACTCTAAGAGGGGCTGCTGAGATTGTCTCCCGAATCGTTTATACAGATTAAGAACAGCACTTCCTGTGGGAATGGCAGGTTTCACTTTTTCTGACAGGAAATCACGAATCCAGTCCCACAGCCGAGGCGTTACTCCATAGACACGCAGTTTGATTAGAAGCCGCTTGTGAGGCACGGCGTCAAAAGCCTTTTAGAAAACTACAAATATGAATCAATTTGAGATCCATCCCCTGTAGATAGCACTCATTACATCGCGTGAATAAAGAGCTAGCAGTGTTTAACGAGAAAGGTATTTTCTAAATCTGTGCTGTATATCAATAGAGGTAATTCACAATGTTGGAACACAGCGCATGTCCCATAATCCTACCGCAAATCGACATCAGTTGTATGGATCCGTTATTCCTTTCTTGAGTACTGGTGTGATCTATGCAATTTTCTAGTCTTCAGTTGTAGACCTTTAGGTGAGAGAGCGGTTGTCTATGATTGCTGACTACGGAGATCAGCATACTCTGAAAGGAACCTAATTTGTATACGGTCTGGACTGGAAGACTTGGCGTTATTGAGCGATTTCAGTGGCTTCGCTACACTGGAAATATCCACTTGTAAGTTACCCGTGTTGGCAGCTGTTCTTGATTCAATTTCTGGAATATTTACTTCGTCTTCTTTGGTGAAGAAAGCGTATTTAGTAACTCCATTTTAGCGGGATTGTCGGTGGTAACATTAACTTTGCTGCCACGCAATGAAGGTATTGACTATATTTTGCCGCTGGTGTACTTTACATATGACCAAAATCTCTTTGGATTTTCTGCTAGATTTCGATACAGAGTTGCGTTTGAAAACATGTAACAGCATATCGCACAGAACTCTGGACTGCATTTCGATTTTCTGCAACACATCGCTAATACTGGTTCTCTTAGTCATCATATATATATATATATATATATATATATATATATATATATATATATATATATACATATATGTACAGGTGGTCCATTGATCGTGACCGGGCCAAATATCTCACGAAATATGTAATAAAAATGGGGGTTCCTATTTTTTTTTTTTAAAAAAGGAATTGATATCCGTTTGACCTATGGCAGCGCCATCTAGCGGGCCAACCATAGCGCCATCTGGTTTCCCCCTTCAAGCTAGACGAGTTTCGTTCTTTGTAGTTTTTTCGTTTGACGCTTATTTCGTGAGATATTTGGCCTGGTCACGATCAATGCACCATCCTGCATATGGCCGTATATTTTGGCTGCATTGACCGGAGATTTTGGTATTTGAGACAGATTTCAACTTTATACGTGTACCCGTTCGTGAAGAAAGGGTTCTTAACAGACCGACACACATGAGGTACGGAACCCTAAGAAGATGTAGAAGTGAGAGAGATGACTTTATCTGGGGTATAGAATGCTCAAATAACTTACGGGAACGCTGCCATTTTCAAGGCAAAACTGCAGCGAGTAAGCACTGTGTAGAGGAATGTAAAATCACGGTTTTTAGAGAAACTCCATAAAGATAACATTTACACACTCTGTAAACAGTAGCGCCATCACAAAGCAAAGATGACTGACGTCAAAAGTTATCGATAGTGAAATTAATAATCAACTGGTGAGGAAGCATAAACTCTGTACCTCTTCGTTTGACAAGGGGGGGGGGGGGGGGGGCGAGCAGGATTCTATGTAGACTTTAAGCATAAATCGACATCTGTATTTATAAAGTTACCTGCGTGTTTTTCACATATATAGACGATGCGTTTGTTGTTTGGCCCCATGGCTGTGAGAATGTGAACAAGTTTTTGGAGCACCTGAATTCAATCGACCCGAATATTTGTTTCGTGTTGGAGGTGGAAAAGGGTCGCTGTCTTTCCATCCTTGATGTGTTGGTCATGAGGAAGGCTGATGGCACGTTGGGACATGCCGTTTATAGGAAGCCTACTCACACTGACTTGTATCTGCAGGCTGATTGTTGTCGCCATCTGGTTCAAGTACCTTGGTTCACAGGACCCATGTCATCTCGGTCTCTGAGAGTTTTTCAGCCGAGATACACCATCTCCAAGTTACATTTCTTCAGAATAGTTATAGTGAAAGACACAGCAGACGTACGTTGCCATATCGACCAACTGTGCACGGGGCGAGTGATGATGATACTGAGGTGGCAGCAAAGACTATGGAATTTTTTAACCTTAAGCAGGGAGCATTTCGAACAGGATTGGTCGTATTTTGCGGAAATACGATGTGAAGTGTGTTTTTTTGACATCTATCTAGGTTCAGGATCCTTTTATGTTCCTTAAAGGATGATCCTAGTCTACGTAAGGCGGGTGTCTACCGTTCTCCTTGCGGTTGTATCATGTCATTTATTTGCAGACTGTCGGGACTTTGGAAGACCGGCGCATTGAGCATAAGCAGCACACACGCCAAAAAGAAAAAGAGAAGCCGAGCAAATCCGCCATTGCAAAACATTGTTTTGGTATGCGATGGAATATAACAACACGAAGATTCTGGCATGCATTTCCAGCTGTTGTGGTAGTGTTAATAAGGAAGCTGTTGAAATTAAAGTCGCAGGTAACCTTACAAAAAAAGCATGATAGTTTTTAATTAGAATGAAATGAATACCCCTAGCTGCATACAGGCGTTGATGTAAGTCAACGGGGACAGTTGAAAATGTGTGCCCCGATCGGGACTCGAACCCAGGATCTCCTGCTTACATGGTAGACGCTCTATCCATCTTTATTTTTGTTTTGTTTTTTGTTCGATATACTTCGTCGCGTTTGGTCTAGGCGGACGTCACAAGACATACGATCAAGTTGATCATTGATTCCTTGACTCAGTTCTTTTATTACAGAGAACACGCAGCCCTCTGACCGAACACGCTGAACTACCGTTCCGGCATCCATCTGAGCCCCCGAGGACACAGAGGATAGTGCGACTGCAGGGACTTATCTCTGGAACGTCTCCCGTGAGACCCACATTCCCAATTTATTGTCCCGCACTATATTCATAGTGCCCCTGCCATTTATACTTTGTGCGAATTCCCGTAAAATTTCGGGCACTGTTTGTGCATCCGCACAGAAGAAGATAGTCAAATGGCCGGTGAGTCTTAACTATATGATAGATGGTTTTTAAGTTCTGCATGGAATAGTGCTATCTTTCTTGTGATGGGGCTAGTGTTTACAGTATGTATGAGTTTTTATCTTTCCAGAGTTTCTCCGCAAACTGAGGTTTCAAATTCCCTTGCACAGCGCTTACTTGCTGCAGTTTTGCCTCGAAAATGGCAAGGAGTGCGCCTGTCGAAATATAGAAATATGGACGGTTGTCGACGACATCACCCGACTGCAGTACCGCAAGTTGTTTGAACATGCACAGGTGGATTTAGCTGAATACTTGGATGATAATTAATTGAAGACCTCAGCTGCCGACGGGTGTTGTTGCTATACATTGACGGGAACAGCTGAAAATGTGTGCCCCGATCGGGACTCGAATCCGGAATCTCCTGATTACATGGCAGACGCTCTATCCATCCGAGCCACCGAGGACACTGATGAATAGCGCGACTGCAGGGACTTATCACTTGCACGCTTCCCGTGAGACCCACATTCCCAACTGTCCACAATCTACATACTTAATATTCCTAACAGATATTTGCCCATCCACTCATTACTCGGGCCAACTAAGGTGAGGATTCCCGTGAGCAGGAGATCCCTGGTTTGAGTCCCAGTCGAGGCATACATTTTCAGCTGTCTCCATCGAGGTAATCAACAACACCCGTCGGCAGCTGAGGGTTCAATTAATTATCATTTATTCTAGAGAAGCTGCACGGTCATCAATGGTACCTGTTCTTTCGAGAACAGTTACTATCTTCATGAATACTTGGAGTGCACGTTTTAAGTAATTGCATAGGAAATTATCTTTTCGTACGCAATACATATTTCTGCTTTGTGGTTGTGCCTTTACAGGCAGCGAGGTGTTGAACAGTTGTGTATCTCGTCCAAAGAAAGGCTGGAGTACCTGGAATAGTGCGTCAACGAGACAGGGTAAGCGGAGCGCGTTGTGGAGTGGTGTGGTGGGTGCGGCCGCAGGGTGCTGACGGCGACGTACGAGGGCGTGAACCGGTGCAGCGAGACGCTGCTGTACTACGGCTACGTGAGCCAGCAGGGGCTGCGCCGGCTGGCGCGCCAGGGCCACGGCACGGGGCAGCCGCCCGGCCCGCGGGACGTCTTTCTGGCCGTCCACGTGTCGCTGCGCTGCCGCAGGCGCCACGCGCCACTCTCCGCGCTGCGCACCGCCCCCGCCCTCTGCTGCGGCGACGCCACGTGAGTCTCTGGCTGCTCTGCTCTCACTGTACTCGTCAACCCTCCACACAGCTCTTCCTATCTTCTCCCAACCCGTCTAATACTGCGCATGTGCCACAGCTGACTTTCACTGCTACAGATCTTATTCTGTTGTTGTTGTTGTGGTCTTCAGTCCTGAGACTGGTTTGATGCAGCTCTCCATGCTACTCTATCCTGTGCAAGCTTCTTCATCTCCCAGTACTTACTGCAACCTAAATCCTTCTGAATCTGCTTAGTGTATTCATCTCTTGGTCTCCCTCTACGATTTTTATACTCCACGCTTCCCTCCAATGCTAAATTTGTGATCCCCTGATGCCTCAGAACATGTCCTACCAACCGGTCCCTTCTTCTTGTCAAGTTGTGCCACAAACTCCTCTTCTCCCCAATTCTATTCAAAACCTCCTCATTAGTTATGTGATCTACCCATCTAATCTTCAGCATTCTTCTGTACCACCACATTTCGAAAGCTTCTATTCTCTTCTTGTCCAAACTATTTACCGTCCATGTTTCACTTCCATACATGGCTACACTCCATACAAATACTTTCAGAAACGACTTCCTGACATTTAAATCTATACTCGATGTTAACAAATTTCTCTTCTTCAGAAACGCTTTCCTTGTCATTGCCAGTCTACATTTTATATCCTCTCTGCTTCGACCATCATCAGTTATTTTGCTCGCCAAATAGCAAAACTTCTTAACTACTTTAAGTGTCTCATTTCCTATTCTAATTCCCTCAGCATCACCCGACTTAATTCGACTACATTCCATTATCCTCGTTTCGCTTTTGTTGATGTTCATCTTAAATCCTCCTTTCGAGACACTGTCCATTCCGTTCAACTGCTCTTCCAAGTCCTTTGCTGTCTCTGACAGAATTACAATGTCATCGGTAAACCACATCGTTTTTACTTCTTATCCATGGATTTTAATACCTACTCCGAATTTTTCTTTTGTTTCCTTCACTGCTTGCTCAATATACAGATTGAATAACATCGGGGATAGGCTACAACCCTGTCTCACTCCCTTCCCAACCGCTGTTTCCCTTACATGTCCCTCGACTCTTATAACTGCCATCTGGTTTCTGTACAAATTGTAAATAGCCTTTCGTTCCCTGTATTTTACCCCTGCCACCTTTAGAATTTGAAAGAGAGTATCCCAGTCAACTGTCAAAAGCTTTCTCTAAGTCTACAAATGCTAGAAACGTAGGTTTGCCTTTCCTTAATCTTTCTTCTAAGATAAGTCGTAATGTCAGTATTGCCTCAAGTGTTCCAACATTTCTACGGAATCCACACTGATCTTCCCCGAGGTCGGCTTCTACCAGTTTTTCCATTCGTCTGTAAAGAATTCGCGTTAGTATTTTGCTTCCGTGACTTATTAAACTGATTGTTCGGTAATTTTCACATCTGTCAGCACCTGCTTTCTTTGGGTTTGGAATTATTATATTCTTCTTGAAGTCTGAGCGTATTTCGCCTGTCTCACACGTCTTGCTCACCAGATGGTAGAGTTTTGTCAGGACTCGCTCTCCCAAGGCTGTCAGTAGTTCTAATGGGATGTTATCTACTCCGGGGGCCTTATTTCGACTCAGGTCTTTCAGTGCTCTGTCAAACTCTTCACGCAGTATCGTATCTCCCATTTCATCTTCTTCTACCTCCTCTTCCATTTCCATTATATTGTCCTCAGTAACATCGCCCTTGTATAGACCCTCTATATACTCCTTCCACCTTTCTGCTTTCCCTTCTTTGCTTAGAACTGGGTTTGCATCTGAGCTCTGGATATTCAGACAAGTAGTTCTCTTTTCTCCAAAGGTCTCTTTAATTTTCCTGTAGGCAGTACCTATCTTACCCCTAGTGAGATAAGCCTCTACATCCTTACATTTGTCCTCTAGCCATCCCTGCTTAGCCATTTTGCACTTCCTGTCGATCTCCTTTTTGAGACGTTTGTATTCCTTTTTGCCTGCTTCACTTACTGCATTTTTGTATTTTCTCCTTTCATCAATTAAAATCAGTATCTCTTCTGTTACCCAAGGATTTCTACTAGCCCTCGTCTTTTTACCTACTTTATCCTCTGCTGCCTTCACTATTTCATTCCTCAAAACTACCCATTCCTCTTCTACTGTATTTCTTGCCCCAATTCCTGTTAATTGTTCCCTTATGCTCTCCCTGAAACTCTGTACAACCTCTGGTTCTTTCAGTTTATCCAGATCCCATCTCCTTAAATTCCCACCTTTTTGCAGTTTCTTCAGTTTTAATCTACAGTTCATAACCAATAGATTGTGGTCAGAGTCCACATCTGCTCCTGGAAATATCTTACAATTTAATACCTGGTTCCTAAATCTCTATCTTACCATTATATAATCTATCTGATACCTTCTAGTATTTCCAGGATTCTTCCATGTGTACAACCTTCTTTTATGGTTCTTGAACCAAGTGTTAGCTATGCAAAATTCTTCCAGACGGCTTCCTTTTTCATTTCTTTGCTCCAATCCATATTCACGTACTATGTTTCCTTCTCTCCCTTTTCCTATTCTCGAATTCCAGTCACCCATGACTATTAAAATTTCGTCTCCCTTCACTACCTGAATAATTTCTTTTATCTCATCATACATTTCATCAATTTCTTCGTCACTGCAGAGCTAGTTAGCATATAAACTTGTACTACTGTAGTAGGTGTGGGCTTCGTGTCTATCTTGGCCACAATAATGCGTTCACTATGCTTACTCTGCCTGTTACAAACCACGTCCCCCTCTGCTACTCTCACCAGTGTGACATTGAACGAGGTTACATAGTGGTTTCTAGAAGGAACCTCATTAAAATCCAAAAATGGTGCAAATGGCTCTGAGCACTATGGGACTTAACATCTGAGGTCATCAGTCCCCTAGACTTAGAACTACTTAAACCTAACTAACCTAAGGACATCACACACATCCATGCCCGAGGCAGGATTCGAACCTGCGACCGTAGTGGTCGCGCGGTTCCAGACGGAAGCGCCTAGAACCGCTCGGCCACTGCGGCCGTCACACATTTATCGACAATTATGTCCTGAGCAGGCTGGAAAAGGCATTTCTCGTCCACACAAGACTCTTGTTTATTAGACACACATGGAGGCGAGAAATGTGCGAATTGACACTTGAACCTCTAGAATGAGTGTAAATTTCCCTGCACAGCGAACAGCAAACAAAATTAACGTTTTCCCATTGCTTTCCGCTATAGGCTTATATACTGTCCAAAGTAAACTGCTTTAGGATTCGCTTCAGGCTGTGTGCTCCTATACTCACCAATGATTAGTTTTTCTTTTGATTCCTTTTTTACTAATTGACGCTCCTTCCTCTTCAAATCACGCTTGTTTCTCGCGCTCATTTTCGGCAAAGGAAAAAATGGAGAAGTCGCACCACTTCACTAAGCACTGCTCTACTCGCAGCTCCTAAACGGTAGCTCGTAACTGCGCTCAGTGCTACCACCAGCCCGTAGGCCACAGGACACCAGTGCTTGCCCACGGAACTAGCCGCCCCGTGCAGTGACGTCACGGGCTCGCTCAACTGCCGAAACCAGAGAAGACAGTGATACTGGACGCTAGCGTCTGGCGTGAAGTCGGCGTTGTAATTCATCCTAAAGATGCTCCATTTCGTTCTCGTAGGGACTCTGGCCATGCCACTAAATATTAGGAATATTATTGTCCATAAACCATTGCCTCACAGATGGTGCTTCATGAAAGGATGCATTGTCATGTTGATGCGAACACTCACGGCCTCTGAACTGTTCCTCTACGGTATGCAGTACACAGTGCTGTAACATGCGTTCATATTCTTCCGCATTTAGTTTTCTCTTAAGCGCAGTATAAGTACCACATCCTAACCGCAAAAACACTCCCACATAGGAACACCACCTCCTCAACACTTCACTGTTGGCACTACACAGGATTCGCCGATGCGTCAGTAAGTTGTGTGGAATAAGCTCATTAGGATCGGTTACGTAAAGATGTGGCAGAACGACACAAAGGCACTATCGTGTTTGGCCTTGCACATGATCGCACTGTGAATGAAGCTGCCAGAGCTGTTGATGTATCAGGATGGACTGTGCGACACGTCTACAAGGAATCGAGTAGCACATACAGCCAACAAAACGTAAAGACAGTGGTCATAAAAATTCCCTGATTGGCAGGGTCCAGAGACAAGTGCCATGCCTCATCTGTGGATTAATGGCAGCCCATTCATCCTCAAGGTTCAAATGGTTCAAATGGCTCTGAGCACTATGGGACTCAACATCTGTGGTCATAAGTCCCCTAGAACTTAGAACTACTTAAACCTAACTAACCTATGGACATCACACACATCCATGCCCGAGGCAGGATTCGAACCTGCGACCGTAGCGGTCACGCGGTTCCAGACTGAAGCGCCTTTAACCGCACGGCCACACCGGCCGGCCCATCCTCAAGGAGATAGGAAGGAATTTCTTCTGTTGTGAGTGCAAGTCCATGTCTGTCAGTTCACTAACGAAAATTACGAAGGGCGTTTGCGTTCCTCGCAAAAGGCCACTGTTCACAGCGGTACCAAAACTTGCCCATCTCCAATGTCTCATACAACACATAAATTGCTCTAACAGATGACTGGAGGCGTGTACTCAGACAAGTCACAGTACTGGCTCTTTTCAAATGATTCAAGCTGTCGAGTGTACTGAAACTCAATGAACCTTTTGAACCACAGTGTGTGAGGGGTATAGTTCAGGCCAGAGGTGGTTCTGTGATATTTTGTGGCTGTTTTTGTATCATGGCTATAGTCCACTCATTCAGTTCACCATGAGAACGAATCAGTACATTTACTGCGACTTTCTCGATGGCCAAGTGCTGCTCTTTCTCCTATATCTCCATGGTGACTCTACTAGAGAGGGATCAGCGGAGATGCTTCTGTGTGAAGTCAGGACAACTGTAGGGAACCAGTGAAGCGTCAACAAGCGTTTACAAGTTACCGTTCTTCTGCAACATCTTCAGCTGCTGTGCTTTCAGCTGTGTGTTGGATTCTAGCTGATGTCTGTCCAATCAGCTCTACGGTTGCATGCCCATGCAACGTTTAGCGACCTCGGTGCTGTGACTGGATGCCGGCTTGCAGGCGTGACCATTGCCCAGCACGGCGTGGTCTCGGGCTGGCTGCTGGAGTGTCCTTGGTCCCACTTCGAGTCCGACAGTGACCCTTGATGATCCATCCACGCTGTACCTGCTGTCGGTAGTCGTGTGGTTGACTGATCTCGTCCTACCTGTGGTAGGTTTCAACACCTGGAGGCATCTGAGTGTTTAACTGGTATGTGGATCCCAAAAGGCCCTGTTGCTAGCTTCGATCTTGGAGTTAAGTACTGGGAGCACCCTGCGATATGGTGTTGTTGGGTCAGTAGATAGTACACAGCGAGCAGTATGAAGTTCATCAAGTGAAGGCCATCATCTCGAGTAAATATTTGGTTAGTTCGTAGATTGTGCCGGAGCATCAAGGACACAGATTCACTACAGAATTGTAATCATGGAATCAAATGCTATTAATGTGAATGTCATCAATTCAAATGATCAACTCATGATGAGAGCAGGAGAGCTGAGATATTTAAAGGGAGGTAGCAAGAGGCTATGACGTGAAGCACAGTTCATAATGACTGCATGTGTCCTCCTTATTCTGCTATTATTACTAAACAGGCTGTTAACTTCTGTGTCAGCTCCTAACTAGGTGCTCATGTGAGAGAGTTAGGATTTCTTGCAACTTGTCTTAAGAGCTAACGAATATGCTCGTCTCTCTTCCTTTGATTTTTTGTCGCAGTCCTCTTTCTGGTGACTGTGTATCCTCATTCGACAGACAGTGTCATAATGTATCGAAGACTTGACCCAATTCCAACATACCAGCTCCCTTCCTGCTTCTGGCTCTGTCTCTGTCTCTGGCACGCCTTAATTTTGACTGTAGTAGAGTGAGTTATTTTTAATAATATGTCTCTAATGCCTACGCCTTAGTATGCTGTGCTGTAACACTATCATCTTTCAAGATGAGAACAATCATATCCACATGTCTGCATGCATACGTTCCTGGCTTCACGAACAGTTAGACACCCTATTGCACCTCGAATGCCGGCCGTTGTGGCCGAGCGGTTCTAGGCGCTTCAGTCCGGAACTGCGCTGCTACTACGGTCGCAGGTTCGAATCCTGCCTCTGGCGTGGATGTGTGTGAAGTCCTTAGGTTAGTTAGGTTTAAGTAGTTCTAAGTCTAGGGGACTGATGACCTCAGATGTTAAGTCCCATAGTGCTCAGAGCCATTTGAACCATTTTTGAGCACCTCGAATGTCCTGCTAAATTATCTCATTTTAGCCACTTGGGAAATGTCTGGAAATAATTGGAACAAGGTATGAGATGTAGCAATCAACTATGCCTGAGTTTAACAGGAGTACACAATCATCAATGAGAATCTTCAGTTGAACATTCCATGTTCGTGAAGGAGATTTTAAATCGATGTCGCTATAAAGGCTAGAAGCGACTTTGCATGCTATTAACCTGATGCCTACTGGAGGTGAGTGATATTGTCGAGTGTGCTTATGTTTCTAGGCTTATTTGGAGACCTCAATTTCGATATTTTTGTGAGTAAGGCTGCCAGCGACGCACAAGTCTTTCTTGTAACCCCTTTCACTACAATACAGCGAGCATTTCTGTGACATTCTCATCTTTATTTAACAAACCCTGAACGAATCACACAGCAGTTCTGTGAATCTTCTATACATAATCCGTTAATCCAACTTCTTGAGAGCCCCAGACCGACGAACAACGACCAAGAATTGATAAAACACGGCTGTTCGTGACGGAATTACATTTTATTAGGATTCTTCCAGTAATCCTAAGTGGCATTTGCCTTCCCGTCACTTACGTGGTCATTCCACCTTAAGTCACTCCTGACAGAAAAACCTACGTACTTGAAGGTTGTGGCTGATTTCAGTCTCTGATCGGCGATCGCGTAATCAGACGACATCGGGTCCCTTCGTCTTTCTTTACATGCATCACATTAGATTTAGTCTACTGATTTGTGGGCCATCTTCCAATCTTTACACGAGTCAGCAATCATCTGCAAGTCTCTCTGTATTTCATTGCAAGCCTCTAACAATGTTATCTTCTCTTTTACAACTGAATCGTCTGCGAATAGCCTCACAGGGTTACCAACTCTATGCGTCAGGCCATTTATATATAGCACTACCACCTGTGGTCTAAATTCGACCAATTGCATTTGTAAAGTAACGAGAGTAATTTTTTTTATATAATTAATTGGAATTTGCCCGTATGCAGATTCTTAGTTTCTACCTGAACACTACGCAGATTTTTAGTTCTTATCTGAACTCTACGAACAAAAGAGTAACTACCGTAGCACCGTGAACGACCAGGCGTATAAGTTACTGGACCTGATCTATGATAAAAAAAAGTCGTGTGTCTTAACTAGCGATAACCTCCATGTAAAACTATGTCTAAAAACTTAGCCTCAAAACTGACTGAAGCATATGATATTGAAATAATTCTTTTATTTCTCTTTAATCGATCGGTCATTTGAAGTGAGTCCTTGATACAGTGAACTGAAAAATAAATTTCGTGTCAACAATGGCAAATGGAATTTCCCCTTATGACAACACAATGTGAATACTGTGGTATTACGTAATGTAAACTCAGATGTGAAATGTTTTGCATTACAAAATTTGCACTATACATTCATCAGTCCGAAATTATAGCTCTTAGAATTGTCTGGAATTACCTTCAGCACTCGTTTAAACGTGTCTTTCAGGACAACAGCAGAATTATCATTATCAGTGTCCACATTGTTTCAACTTCTTTTCCTAAGCAAAAACTGCGTCTCTCTAGCTCTTCGTCTTTCAGGTGGCCCATTAGTGTTCTTCTTCGACAGATAGCCAAAAACCCATACTGTTTCCGTGTAATAAGGTTCAAATGGCTCTGAGCACTATGGGACTTAACATCTATTGTCATCAGTCCCCTAGAACTTAGAACTACTTAAAACTAACTAACCTAAGGACACCACACAACACCCAGTCATCACGGTGTAATAAGGGAAGTCGTAGCTATTCAGACTGAAGATACTGAAACTTTTTGTGCTAACGGCAACAAATGAACACCTAGTTAGTTTGTTTTACTCTTACACGAAATTAAGCTAAAAAACGACGCCATTGAACAATATTATATACAGTCGGTGATGCCACTAAAGGCTTCGTTACTACGATGTTTTGTTTTCCACTATTGACAACATCAGTGACATAGCAGTTGTGACATTGTAGCTGCCCGGTATGTGTGTGTTACTGAAAATGAACTATCTGCAACAGCTATACATGAACGTCTCTATAATGCGATATTGTGAAATGTTGTTACTTTCGAGTGTCATTTCAACCATAGCATTTGATCGGTATGCAGCGTATAAGTTGGTAGCAGTGTGAGATACAGAGGGAAGCCTTTCTCAGGTGTGTATATCAACTCCCTTTTATCTGTTTTAATGGTTATGTACACCCCTAATTTTTTGTTGCATGTCTGTGACAAAGTACCTTCCGAATTATATAAGTTTAATTGACCTCCTTGTATAATTAATATTAAAAATCAGTACTTCAGTTTCGATATTCGTGTATTAATATGTTCATTATTAAAAACAAATAGCTCCGTTACCGGTTACGAACCAACTGATTGAACCTCAAAAGGCTGTTCACTTTTATCTTATGCTGTAAGTGCGATGTTGCCTGATTTTCGTTATATCCAAGTTTCTTGAGAGTGTAGCATCATAGAAAAGCCGGCGTCATTTCGTAAGACTGTTAACTAGTTGTGAGGAAGTTCATATTTCAGTTGAATAGTAAGAAAGAATCAACACGTTTTTTAATTTTGAAGACGCAGAATTTGCAGAGTATCACCCGCCCACCCGCCGACAGACACACATACATATTTCGACCAAACTGATGTTTATATACAAGTAAGCTTGTTTTGTGACACACACTCAGCAGAAGGTGTGGTGCAGCGTTTAAGACGGTGGAATCATGTGCGACCGCCTACACTATCTGATCAAAAGTGTCTGGACGTCTATTAGTGGACATTAGTATGAAGTGTGTCCACCCATCGCTTTTATAACCTCTTGAAATCTGGTGGGGACACTTTCAATGAGCTGCATGAATGCCTGTGGAGGAATGGCAGGCCATTCTTCATCAGGAGTCGAACACAGAGAAGTTAGTGATGTTGGATGCTGGTGTCTGGATTGAAGTCAACGTTCTGTCGCATCCCAAACTTGTTTCATTGGGTTCATATCGACACTCTGTGCAGACTAATCCATTTAGGAATCTTATTGTTCACAAACGATTGTACCAGATATATTTTTTCATGACAGGGCGCATTGTCATATTAATGCCTACAATCCTCTCTGCTTTCTTGCATCTCTACTGACAACGCTATGCTATTCCCCCCCCCTCCCCGCCCCCCTTTCGTTTTATAGTGGCCGGTACGGCTCTTACTTAGGCTTTGGTGTGTTTCCCCTACATCATCTGAGGAGAACTCCAGAATGTATCACGACAGATTCCTTGCTACTTACTTTTGCTGCTGAGCTACTGCAACGTTTTTAACTACCTAGATGTTGCCAGATGATATTCCAGTTACCTTCTCCTCTTTCACGTTTTTCGGAGATTCTAAAGGTAATGGTAAAGCTGCTGGTGAAATCCATGTCTGCATACATGAAACACACGGGAACTCTTAGCCTCACAGAGTGTAGCCGCCGCTATGTGTTCTGTGTTAGCACTGCTACAGTGTGCCAGTCCTTTTAAAAAACTGTTTATGCGCAGATGGCTGTTACTGGTGGACTGGAACTCTCTGATAACACTTATTTCCTTCAGGAAATGGAATCGCTGGGTCAG
Source organism: Schistocerca cancellata (assembly GCF_023864275.1). Taxonomy (NCBI): domain Eukaryota; kingdom Metazoa; phylum Arthropoda; class Insecta; order Orthoptera; family Acrididae; genus Schistocerca; species Schistocerca cancellata. The sequence continues at coordinate 875,030,192 of NC_064626.1, forward strand.
TGTGTGTCGATATTGGCTCGTGGATGTGACAGTTATCTACGTATGTTAAGCAGTTATTAACGCAGAGGTCTACCTTTATCAATGACCTGTAGCGTCATAACTGACGGTGAGAAAACTGAAGAATCACTCTTTAGCGTCGTTTGTTCATGCTCAGGACGTTTAATTTACGGTACTAAAATATAGGAAAAACATTTGTCTAGATAACATTTGTAAGTGATTAACACTGCAAGATCACAGGTGCGAGATACGCCATTGCAGAGGTGAAATGCTGGTACATTAATAACCGATATAACGACCAGAATGTTGTCTGAAAGCATGCAAACGTGCATGCATTGGGTTGTACAGGTGCCGGATGTCAATTTGTGGGATCGACTTCCATGCCTGTTGCGCTTGGTCGGTGAGTACAGGAACGGTTAATGCCGGTTGTAGGTGATACTGGAGTTGTCCGATGGTGTCCCATATGTGCTCGATTGGAGACAGATCTGGTGACTGAGCAAGCCAAGGAAACATGTCGACACTCTTTACACTACGTTAGGTCACAACAACAGTATGTGAGCGAGCGTTGTCCTGTTGGAAGGAAACCCTGGAATGCTGTTAATGAATAGCAGCACAATGGGTCGAATCACAAGATTTGCAGTCAGTGTACGTGGGATAACCAGGACAGTGCTCTTGATGTCATACGAAATCGCCACGCATATCATAATTCCAGGTGTAGGTCCAGTGTGTCTAGCACATTGACGCGTTGGTTGGACGTCCTGAACTGACCTCCTCCGAACCAACACACTGCCATCACTGGCACCGATGCAGAAGGGCAGAACAAGCATTCATCAAAAAGCACAAGAGGCCTCCACCTTGCCCAACAATGAGCTCTCACATGACAACATTGAAGTCGCAGATGGCGGTGGTTTGGGGTCGGTGGAATGCACGTTACGGGGTATCTGGTTCGGAGCTATCCATGAAGTAACCGATTTGCAACAGTTCACTGTGTCACAATGCTGCCAACTGCTGCAGATACAGTACAAGCGTCACAGCTATAAGTCTAACATTAGGGTCTTTGCTGTCGGTTGTGCTACGTGCTCGTCCGGAGCCCGATCTCCTTGCTAGCGTACATTCTCGTGATCACCGCGGCTAGCAATCGTGTACAGTCCCTACATCGCTACTAAGAGTTTCTGCACTATCGCAGATTGAACATCCACCTTCTCGTAGCCTTATAACACGACCTCGTTCAAACTCGGCGAAGTACTAATAATGACGTTTTTTTCGACTTAAAGGCATTCTTGATTAACATCGACTCCCACGTCCAGTCGCAAACGTAACTAATGCTGACGACCGTTACAGCGCGTATTTAAAGCAAACCTGATTTGCGTCTTCATAGTGGCGCTACTAGCGCTTCTATTGTGCTACTGGGGTGAAATCTGAAGAGATATCAGCTTTCAGATGTAGAAACACGCCTACCAACTTTTGTTTACGTCGCAGAACTCGGTTTTGGTGTTGTGTTATTTTTCCGTCAGTGTGTTATCATACAGTTATTGTAGTTTTTTAAAAATATGTATGTCCGTAGCGCTAATGACAAACGTACTGTCTACAACTACTACTATAAAGTATTATTGAATGTAGAAATAAAACTGCACTTAATTTTGTACTTGAAAGCGAGGATTCTTTTTTGCTGAAATGTAGAATTATGTTGTGTTAATTTTCCCTAAAGAAATACAGTTTTCCCACGCTGCGACTGATTTTTCCTTGGTTACTATTGGGTGAGTTCAGATTTACTGGGAATTTGCGAATTGCCTTTGCAATAAGAAGAGTATTTCTGGTCAGGTGCGTAAAATATTATCAAACCACCTTCAAATTCATGAGTAGGTCTAATAATGAATGCGAAAGTAATAATAATAGGGGTGAATTCACTGAACAGCGTAGCGAAATGATTATCAATATCCAAGACAGACAGAAAGCCACGATCAGCCACAGTTCTAGAGATGAACATGCCTACTAGCTGCGGAAACCAGAATCAGACAGAAGGAATCATTCAGTGTGTTAAGGGAAACGAAAACTTGATTATGATGAGGACTGGACTCTGATAATGACAAAAGGAAGAGAGGCAAAAGTATTAGGAAAACCCAGACAGGATGTAAGAACTGAAGGGGCAAGCCATTTGGCTGAATTTTGGACAAAGCACGATTTAATCTTTGCAAACACTTGTTTCGACAAATGTGAAAGAAGTCTGCCCACGTGGAAGAGACCTGAAGACAACGGAAGGTTGCAGATAGATTATTTAATGAAAAATAATGGTAACCTGCAGATTTAGAAACCAGGTATTGAACAACAAGGGGCTAATTATCGCGCGCACTCTTTTTACCGTCGCATCTTCGGACTGGTATCTTATTATTAAAATTTCCAGTGTTTACACAGGATCACAAGATACTAGCCAACGTGATCGCTCTGTTATATATTCTTTGCAGCTCTTTAAATGTTAAAACAGGTGCGCCTAGCGGCCGAGGTCCAATTTCATGCTCATCTGCGGGTTATCAAAGTCGCCGGTTCCGGATACCAGACTTCTACAGTTAAATACACAAAATATGGTAATGTGGCGATAATATATTTACATGTCAGATATCTATTAAGGTTTGACATGTTCTGAAGCATACGTGAATAATACAGGGTAATTACAAAATGCCTGAAACTGCTGAAAGATAAGGTAACAAATAATAAAGTACATGAAAGACAATCTCTCAAAGTTGTTTTTGAACGTGGTGCCAGCAAGTTACTTTTGAACATCACTGACAGGGGCACTGCCGGCCGTAATTGCTGAAAATGGCGGCGAATCATCCACAGAAAGCATCTATCGTGCTAGCATTTGCCCATTACCATCCGGCAGTGAGCGTGCAAAGAGCTTTTCGTGGCAAGTTTGACAGGACACCACCAGTTTACAAGAGCATAGCGAAATGCTACAAGACAGTCCGTGGACCCCTCTTCCTGCAATTGTAGCTTACGCCATTGTTTGAAACTGATAACAGGGATTTCTTCTTTCCACAACGTGGCACCCCTCCACATTTGCACAACTGTTTATAAGATTACATGAATGACACGTTGCCATGCCGCTGTACATGCCGTGTTGCTGTCACTGGGCTGGCGCTACTCGAGTGGCCACGGCAATCGCTGGATCTTTTCTTGTGGGGCTACATCAAGGACAGCGCTAATGCTCCGCCTCTATCACAGAACTTCGAAGACTTGCGACACTGCACCGCCACAGCTGTTCTTAAGCATCACTCCTTATATGCTGGATCGGGTATGGGTAGAATTGATCTACCTATCAGATGTGTGCCGTGTGACGAAACGTGGACACGTAGAACATTTATAAGCACTGTAAAAAAAGGAACTTTTAGAGTATGTCTTTCGCATACTGTATCATCTGATACGTTGACCATTTATCTGCACCGATTTTTTGAAATGTTTCATGGACTTTATTAATTACACACTTGTGTGTAAAACCTACAAAAGTAACTTTATATACGAGGTGTTCAAAAAGTTTCTCCGTAGTGCCGTATGATTGCTAGTCGCGTGTGCCGTATGCCGCAGAACAAAGGTTGCACAATAATTGTTGCAAACAAAGAAATGTGTGACGCAAATTACATGTAAAAGGTTCACGCTAAACAGCTCAAAAGGAAACATTATCTGTGGGCCTTGAAAGCGGAACATTCAATACGACGGCCTCACGCTGTTCCATCTCACCGACGCGAAATCCACAAACAGTTACTCACAGATTCACTTTTCCTGTTCTGAAGTTACTTTTAATTACCGTTTATGCATGTTCTACTGGACGACAGCACATAGCGGAAACTAAATCGGTGTTTTAGTTGATACTCTATCGACATACAACGTTTGGTAGGATGTGAGTGTCTGACATCAGCAAGCTTGGGTTTAAGCTTTTAGCGCTACTGTCAAATTTTTGGATGTCTATCTCGGAAGTTACAAACATCAAAAAAAAGTTTTGCATCACCACGGTTCCCAGAACTCCTCAAGATAGACGTTGACTGTGGATATTGTATCACAGACGCAGTACCTTTGACTATTCAGAGATGTCACTAAACCCTCTCAAAGATGTAAACAACCATGAATGAACAGCGCCTATTAGACGGAGGGGGTCCGACAGCCGATCAGTTCCAGTCATTCCACCAGGAAGGAAGTACACGGCTCGTGTTGTCTGTAGTTCATCCATGCCTAGACGGTCAATACCGTGGTTCGAGCGCGTCCTCATTGTTACTTTGTGCCAGGAAGGGCTCTCAACTAGGGAAGTGATCAGGCGTCTCCGAGTGAACCAAACGGATGTTGTTCGGACATGAAGGAGATACAGAGAGACAGGAACTGTCGATGAGATGCCTCGCTCAGGCCACCCAAGGGCTACTACTCCAGTGGATGACCGCTACCTACGGATTATGGCTCGGAGGAACCCTGACAGCAATTCCACCAAGTTGAATAATGCTTTTCGTGCAGCCATAGGACGTCGTGTTATCACTCAAACTGTGCGCAATAGGCTGCATGCTGCGCAACTTCACTCCCGACGTCCATGGCGAGGTCCATCTTTGCAACGACGACACCATGCAGCGCGGTACAGATGGACCCAACAACATGCCGAATGGACCGCTCAGGATTGGCATCACGTTCTCTTCACCGATGAGTTTCGCATATGTCTTCAACCAGACAATCGTCGGAGACGTGTTTGGAGGCAACCCGGCAAGGCTGAACGCCTTAGACACACTGTACAGAGAGTGCAGCAAGGTGGAGGTTCCCTGCTGTTTTGGGGTGGCATTATGTGGGGTCGATGTACGCCGCTGGTGGTCATGGAAGGCGCCGTAACGGATATTACATGAATGCCATCCTCCGACCGACAGTGCAACGATATGGGCAGTATACTGGCGAGGCATTCGTCTCCATGGACGGCAATTCGCGCCCCCATCACATGCACATCTTGTGAATGGCTTCCTTCAGGATAACGACGTCGCTCTACTAGAGTGGCCAGCATGTTCTCGAGACATGAACCCTATCGAACATGCCTCGAATAGATTGAAAAGGGCTGTTCATGGATGACGTGACCAACTAACCATTCTGTGGGATCTACACCGAATCGCCGTTGAGGTGTGGGACAATCTGGACCAACAGTGCCTTGATGATCTTGTGGATAGTATGCCACGACAAATACAGGCACGCATCAATACAAGAGGACGTGCTACTGGGTATTAGAGGTTCCGATGTGTACAGCAATCTGGACCACACCTCCGAAGGCCTCGCTGTATGGTGGTACAACACGCGATGTGTGGTTTCCATGAGCAATAAAAAGGGCGGAAGTGATGCTTATGTGTATCTCTATTCCAATTTTCTGTACAGGTTCCGGAACTCTCGGAACCTAGGTGATACAGAACTTTTTGGATGTGTCTATATACGAGAGCTATTTGTTTACTAAGGTCCGATCGGTCGCAACGAAAATCAAAAATGTTTTATTTGCAATAGTTACCTACATCTTTCAGCTATTTCTCTGCATAGTTGTAGTGTCACACCACTTTTCCAATCCCCTTGTCATAGAAGGTAGCCGCCCGTGCTATCCGCCAATTTTCTACGCTCGTCTGCAACATTTTGTCTCTGCCAAAATGTTAGCTAAATAGCCAGCGGTTAATGTGAGCAGAGATGAAACTCTAAGGGAACCAAGTCTGTGCTGTATGGCTACTGACCAAACACTTCCCACCGAAATCGCTGCAGGAGCGTCCTCATTGCCCCTCCAGTGTGCGGCCGAGAATTGTCATGAAGAACGAAATGCTTGACAGTTACCTTATGTGGGCCACATGAGGTCAGGCTAAGCCTCTCATCAGACTCTGATACTTGGCGGGACATACTATTTTCTAGGCTTCTTTACGTACTCACTGTGCGCTCAGAAGTGAAAAGAGCGAAGTGACAAGATCGACGGGCGTACTAGAGACACTGCCGAACACATCTGTCCAAAGCTTCATCCGATTTTCATTTTGCCTTCCATTACGCGACCTCCGGACATTAATAAACGAATAGCCCTCATATGTTCAATGATTAGCTGCACTTTATCGTGGGAACTTCATTAATTTACATCATATTAACATTTGTTACAAGTGTTTCGCAACTATAAATTTGGAGCAAAAATGTTGAACGACTTTTGGACAGAAAATGACATGCAAAAGACGACAGCGCGTTTCGGTTTGACTCTGACCAATGTGATGATTTCGAACAGAACGTGCTTTTGGAACAGGGAGGGCGGCGAGACGTGGGGGAGGCCAGAGCTGGTGCTGAAGCTGCGGTTCAGCTGCCCGGCCGCTGAACGGTTCAGCAACCGCCTGCCGTCCGAGTACCGCTGCCTCATCGTGCAAACCGTCCCACAGGCTGATGACAGGTACGTCGCATGCAAGTGAAGACACTGTACTACTAGTCGGGAGGAGCGGGGTTCAGATCTCTGTCAGGCCAGGACTCCCGTTCCCTGTTGTCACATTAAATCGCTTCAGGCGAATGCAGCCCTAGTTGCTCCAAGAATGATTTCCACAAACCTCCAAAACACACACACACACACACACACACACACACACACACACAAACACGAAAACCCAGACACACACACACACACACACACACACACACACGAAAAAACTACAAAGAACGAAACTTGTCTAGCTTGAAGGGGGAAACCATATGGCGCTATAGTTGGCCCGCTAGATGGCGCTGTCATAGGTAAAACGGATATCAACTGCGTTTTTTTTTAAATAGGAACCCCCTGTTTTTATTACATATTCGTGTAGTACGTAAAGAAATACGAATGTTTTAGTTAGACCACATTTTTCGCTTTGTGATAGATGGCGCTGTAATAGTCACAAACATATGCCTCACAATTTTAGACGAACAGTTGGTAACAGGTAGGCTCCAGAGTGGTACATGTACCTTTGGAACTTATCATTTCTGAGAACGCATGCTGTTACAGCGTGATTACCTGTAAATACTACATTAATGCAATAAATGCTCAAAACGATGTCCGTCAACCTCAATGCATTTGGCAATACGAGTAACGACATTGCTCTCAACAGCGAGTTGTTCGCCTTCCGTAATGTTCGCACATGCATTGACAATCCGCTGACGCATGTTGTCAGGCGTTGTCGGTGGATCACGATAGCAAATATCCTTCAATTTTCCCCACAGAAAGAAATCCGGGGATGTCAGATCCGGTGGACGTGCGGGCCCTAATATGGTGCTTCGACGAACAATCCACCTGTTATGAAATATGCTATTCAATACCGCTTCAACGGCACGCGATCTATGTGCCGGATATCCATCTTGTTGGAAGTACATCGCCATTCTGTCATGCAGTGAAAAATCTTGTAGTAACATCGGTAGAACATTTCGTAGGAAATCAGCTATCCTTCCTCCCATAATACCGCACCATACATTAACACGCCAAGGTCGCTGATGTTCCACTTGTCGCAGCCATCTTGGATTTTCCGTTGCCCAATAGTCCATATTATGCCGGTTTACGTTACCGTTGTTAGTGAATGACGCTTCGTCGCTAAATAGAACGCGTGCAAAAAAATTGTCATCGTCCCGTAATTTCTCTTGTGGCCAGTGGCAGAACTGTACGCGACGTTCAAAGTCGTCGCCATGCAATTCCTGGTGCATAGAAATGTGGTACGGGTGCAATCGATGTTGATGTAGCATTCTCAACACCGACGTTTTTTAAATTCCCGATTCTCACGCAATTCGTGTGCTATTGATGTGCGGATTAGCCTCGACAGCAGCTAAAATACCTACTTAGTCATCATCATTTGTTGCAGGTCGTGGTTGACGTTTCACATATGGCTGAACACTTCCTTTTTCCGGCGAACGGTCCGGACACTTGGATGATTTCGTCCAGGATACCGAGCAGCACATATAGCAGACGCCCGTTGGGCATTTTGATCACAATAGCCATACATCAACACGATATCGACCTTTTCCGCAATTGGTAAGCGGTCCATTTTAACACGGGTAATGTATCACGAAGCACATACCGTCCGCACTGGCGGAATGTTACGTGATACCAGGTACTTATACGTTTGTGACTATTACAGCGTCATCTATCACAAAGCGAAAAAAGTGGTCCAACTAAAACATTTACGCACTACACGAATTTGTAACAAAAATGGGGGTTCCTATTTAAAAAAACGTAGTTGATATCCGTTTGACCTATGGCAGCGCCATCTAGCTGGCCAACCATAGCGCCATCTGGTTTCCCCCTTAAAGCTAGACGAGTTTCGTTCTTTGTAGTTTTTTCGTTTGATGCTCATTTCCTGAGATATTTGGCCACGTCACTATCAATGGACCACCCTGTATATAGTAGAAAGACGATGATGCCCCAAATAGTTACCTGTTAAGTATGAAGTATCGGAACCGCAGTTAGTATGGACCAGCAGGTAGTATGGACCACTTAGTGTTTCTCGGGTTCGCCGCAAAACACTGGGAGCAGACATCACTCCGCCATTTGTACTTCAGTGAAGTAGCTGTTGAATTTGTGTACTTTATTTTAGTGTGTCGAAGTTTGTGAACGGTGTAATTTTCAGCAGCGATTCATACTGCTGAACATAAGAATTAGTATTTCATCTTAGTATTAATATTTAAAGAGTCAAATGTAGCTCGTGTCGTTATAACGAAATTCTGTTCACTCAGGCCGGTTTCTGTTTCCGTCATGTTTTAATGTGCAATATCAATCGGCTGGTATGACGCATACCGAAGTCGGGGTTGTGGGTCACATAAGTAATTTTTTTTTTTTTTAGAGCGCGATGCTAAGACTGAAAAGAAACATGCTAGTGAGGGTCGAGAGCAGTGGTCCACGAACGCAATGAAACCAGCGATGAGTGTTTTGATAGGCGAAATGACCGAAAGGACTGTTGCCAGTCGTTTTATCGTTCCTCGAACTACGCTGCAAAGGAGATTAAAATTACTGTAGGGTACCAGCAGACATCTGTGACATTTCAGACGGACATTTCAAACCAAAATTCGATGAAAATTAGGAAGAAATTGTATATCTCACTTGAGAGATTTAGATTCCAGGTCAATGCTGCCAGCAGAGATTGGGTTTCAAAAGTTTGCTTACGATTTGGCAGAAAAATTACAACTGCTTCATCAATTTAACAGAGAAAAGAAATTGTGAGGTAAGGATTTATATGTAAACTTTGTGAAGAAGCATCAATATCTATGTTCTAGAAAATTTCAGTCTACAAGCGGTGTCAAGTTCAGTCGAAGCTCAAGTTGAAAGGTTTTTTTAGCAATCTGTGTTTACTTTTGATATGTACGCGAATCAGATTAATTTCTTTGTGGACCACAAAAACACATTCTATATTTAAAAACTTGTATTTTTTGTATGACCGATACTTCCTGACACTTTTCTTGTTGTTGCTGTTGTTGTTGTGGTCTTCAGTCCAGAGACTGGTTTGATGCAGCTCTCCATGCTACTCTATCCTGCGCGAGCTCCTTCATCTCCTAGTACCTACTTCAACCTACGTCCTTCTGTTTAGTGTATTCATCTCTTGGTCACCCTCTACGATTTTTACCCTTCACGCTGCCCTCCAATACTAAGTTGGTGGTCCCTTGATGCCTCAGAATATGCCCTACCAACCGATCCCTCCTTCTAGTCAAGTTGTGCCACAAATTTCTCTTCTCCTCAGTTCTCTTCTCCTCAGTTCTATTCAGTACCTCCTCATTAGTTACTTGATCTACCCATCTAATCTTCAGCATTCTTCTGTAGCACCACATTTCGAAAGCTTTTATTCTCTTCTTGTCCAAATTATTTATCGTCCACTTTTCACTTCCATACATGGCTACAAATTTTTCTTCCTGTCGTTTTTGTTAGAAATGCCTTTTATCACCATTTACACAAAAGCAAATATTCAAGTAAAGGTTTTATGTAGTTATACTTTATTTCAAAACAAGAACAAAAGTTTTATATGAAATGTATTCGCAGTTGCGAATATGGACAACCACAAACTGTATTATGGAATGGAAACAATGAAAATTTCTGAGGGACCAATACTCGAACGCGGATTTCTCCCGTATCTCAAGCGGTTGCCTCAACCTTTGGCTATCCAAGGACGACTCATAATCAGCCCCAAAATTCCGTATACCGTCAGTCTTGTGTCTACAGCCTGTACTCGTACACCCATTATATATGTTCCTGTACAGGGGAGACATTTTACATGAAACTCGTTTGCCCGGTGTCATCGGATGAATACGATATTCCAAATTACGGTGCAAAGTTCTTTCGGACATGCGTGTCTCCCCTGTACGGGAATATACATAATGGATGTACAAGTTGTAGACATATGATTGACGACATTTGGATGTTAGCGTGTGGTCGTGAGTCGTTCTTGGATAACCAAACGGTGAGGCGACCGCTTACGATCTGTGTGAAATGCGGTTACGAATCCCGATCCCGCACAAATTTTCATTGTCATTCCATTACACAGGTGATGGTTGTCCATGTTCACAATTGCGAATACGTTTCATGTATTTCATAACTGCTGTAGTCACAGCAGTGCCTCTTCCTTCGGACATGCATGCATGTCTGAAAGAACTTTGCATCGTAATTCGGAATAACACAGCCACTGCAATATCGTACAAATGTTCTAATCCTATTTTGTTTTAAATGGCCTACACTAGCCATCGACTCCTTAACTTACGCAAATGTAGAACGCTTGATGTCGTTTAAATATACGTGAAAGCATACTTCCTGTCGAAAGGTACGAGTGTGATGCAAATGAAACGTTAAAAGTGCCATAAAGTTGCTAAAGGTTGTACCACAGGTTTAGTAGTTGCCAAGAGTTATCCTTATGCATCGGCAAAACACCAACGACTGCCAACCTGTCGCTGTGTCACAAGACGGGGGAGAAACTTGTCTCACTCCCTACTCACTCGAAAGTGACGTCACAATTGCAAGTACCCGTCCAGTTTATTTGTCGACTTCTGTCTCATGTCGCCATTGCGTCGAGGGTTACGGAAGTAACGTGTGTCAATAGGGCCTCGGAAATTGCGACATATTCGGAAAAAGCGGCGAAATACTTGTGACAAGTAAGAACACAAACGTAATTGCTGCTCGTTTCACTAACAGAAATTTAATCCTTCGGTTTTTGATCAGACTGAAGTCACAAAAACTAATTAACACGCGTGTGAGAGAGTACATATTTCTATTACACTATTAAGAAACTCCCAGAATATTTTACAAAATATTTTCACATAGCAGGATGAAAACATACATTTTTCGGCTCTGTAGCACCGTGTCTGTAACCAAGGCATCACTGTGAACAGAACATTGCATTTCATCTCAGTATCTCTTGAAGTCTTTTTCCGCCGATGTGTCATTAGCTGAAGCTTATTTTCAACAAATCGTGCAAAGGCTGTCGTGTTCGTGATAAATCTTCAATGCGCAATTGTCTTGATACGGATTACTGTCACAACACACAAGTGATAATACAGAAACAACTAAATACAGGGAAATTTTTTGTGGCTTCTACAATGTTTTTCATTTGTCAGTGCAAAAGCAGCTTGCCCAATGACAATTTACACAGCATTGGAGCAGCTATCTTTGATATGTTATTGTGAGTAGCGAAGTTGTTAATTCTATGGAAATACATCGTGGGATGAAATTACAGTACAGTGATTCGTGCAGAAAGTGTACGAGTAGTGCAGAACGTTTAAGAGGGGCGTAACTTACGTGTAAGACGTCCACGCTCTGTCGAGGCGCACCGCATAGCGACAATCGGAAACCATTCCGCAGTGGACAAGCTTGTGTAGGAAAACAAACGTATTACCGTAAATGAAATAGCCATCATTTTGGATATTAGTGTTGGTCCAGCACAATATTATCTGCAATGTGCTGCGTTTCAATATACTGTTTCTAAGCTGGGTGCAACGTCGGTTGACTGCTGAATAGGGATATATTTCCATCGATGCCTGTAACTTTTTTTACGTCGTTTCCAGGCCGAAACTAACGTATTTCTGGACAGAACTGTTCCTAGGTGCACTATCACCAACCTGAAACGAAACTGTCGGATAAGAAATGGCGCCACAGCTATTCGTCAAGAAAAAAGAAAGAAAAAGTAAAAAAACCACACTCAACCATCGGTAGGAAAAGTCATTCTTACTCTCTTTTGGGATATAAACGTAATACTTTTGCAGCCTTACATGGAAGGGGGATTAACAGTGACCAGTAATTCATGCTCAAATCTTGTACGAAGCCATATTCACCAATGAAACTGGGAGTAAACGACTGGTATATATGACTGCAAGCGTTTTGTGCAACTTGATAATGCTCATCTCCACATTTCCATTTCAAACTAACGGACTTTTGTTCTTGTGTTATCAGTCTTCTGACTGGCTGATGCGACCCTCCACGTATTTGTATCCTATGCCAGCCTCTTCATTTCAGAGCAATACTTCGAGCCTACGTCCTCCATTACTTGGATTTATGCCAGTCTCTGTTTTCCTCTACAGTTTTTACCCTCTCCAGTTCCATCTAGTACCTTGGAAATTTTTCCCTGATGTCTTATTAGATGTCCTATCATCCAGACTCTTCTTCTTGTCGGTGTTTTCCATATACTCCTTTCCTCGCCGATTTTGTGGAGAATCTACTCCTTCCTTACCTTATCAGTTCATCTTATTCTCTACATTCTTTTGTAGCACTACATCTTAAACTCTTCGATTCTCTTCTGCTCTGGTTTTCCCGCAGTCCATGCTTCACTACTATACAGTGCAGTGCTAAAAGATACCTTTTCGCCAGAGTTGGTCTGCTTTTTATCTCTTCCTTGCTCCGTCTGTCATGAGTTATTTGGCTGCCTAGATAGCAGAATTCCTTAACTGCATCTACTTCGTGATCATTAATTCTGATAAGTTTCTCGCTGTTCTCTTTTCTGCTACTTCTCATCACTTTCCTCTTTCTTCGGTTACTCTCGTTCCATATTCTGTACTCATTAGACTGTTCATTCCATTCAACACATCCAGTAATTCTTCTTAACTTTCAGTGAGGACAGCAATACCGTCAGTGAATCATTCGACTACTTGGAGGCCACCTGGAGCCATTCATGAACTTCTTGTTCCCAAACAACACTGGAATTTTTAATGAATGATAATGTGCCATATCACTGGGCCACAATTGTTCTACATTGCTTTCAAGAACATTCTGGACAATTCGAGTGAATGATTTGGCCTCTCAGATGCCCGGCATGAAGCCCATTGAACATTTATGGGACATAATCTAGGGGACAGTTCGTCCATAAACTCCTGCACCGGCAACACGTTGGCCATTATGGACGGCTATAGAGGTTGCATGGATCAGTTTCTGGAGGGGACTTCTACTGACTTGTTGATTCCATGCTACGTAGAGTTGCTGCACTACGCCCCACAAAAGGAGGTCCGATACAATATTAGGAAGTTTCCCTCAGTGTATGGGCCACTTCGAGCAAAGGCCTATTCCGAGGTACTCATATCGAGATGGCCATGCACGCAGTTCCAGTTGTAGTGTTCGCTCGGAAATTGGTTTCGATGGACATGATGGACCCACTGACAGTAGCAATTCCTGTCGAGTCTGAAACATATTGTCACGAAAATGACGTGAGACTCGTCGTTGGTCGCTGGCGGCTAGCACTTTTTTTTACCACCCCTGTTCTTACTCTGTGTTACATGGCTCCAAGGGTATACACCATTTCTTATAGAAATGTTTGGCGCCCCGCGTTGTTACACGAAAAATTCGGGCAACTTCAGTCAGGGCACACCCAAACACAACAGCTTATTTGTGCCGATATGTCACGTCTCCACGCCGATCCATTTTACTGCCATGATTACATACAATCTACTGGCATATACGCATCTCTTCAAGTCCATAACCTACGTCAGCAGGAGAGGGTCACATAGACTACTGGTATGAGCTGGAAATCATCTACAGCGTTCCAAAACCACCACTGTGCTCTTTTAAGGCTATGACTATTATATTGCCTGTTGATCCTATGATGGCAACGTAAATATTAATTAAAGTCACTGTGGACGAGTGCATAGAGCACAAAATCCCAAAGAGAGTAATTCAGAAGATACTGGGTCCAAACACTAAACTAAAATTCTGTAACCGACGTGACCCGGCTTGGGCAACAGCATGTGAACGAGTGTGGGCTAAGTTTGGATCTTCGTTGTCGATGAGGTGAAGACTACAATTTTGGTGATCCAGATCTATCAGACATTCTTGGGACACTCAGCGGCACGGATATGTGCTGGTGTCAACTGTTAGTTTAATTAGTTAGCTAGTTTCATGTTCCATGGATCATTTGGACCATAAATCATAATGATATCAAATGACTGATTTTACATTCACATCACAAATAAATTTGTAAATGTGGCCTCATGCTGAACATTTATAAGGATTTTTTTAAATACACTCCTGGAAATTGAAATAAGAACACCGTGAATTCATTGTCCCAGGAAGGGGAAACTTTATTGACACATTCCTGGGGTCAGATACATCACATGATCACACTGACAGAACCACAGGCACATAGACACAGGCAACAGAGCATGCACAATGTCGGCACTAGTACAGTGTATATCCACCTTTCGCAGCAATGCAGGCTGCTATTCTCCCATGGAGACGATCGTAGAGATGCTGGATGTAGTCCTGTGGAACGGCTTGCCATGCCATTTCCACCTGGCGCCTCAGTTGGACCAGCGTTCGTGCTGGACGTGCAGACCGCGTGAGACGACGCTTCATCCAGTCCCAAACATGCTCAATGGGGGACAGATCCGGAGATCTTGCTGGCCAGGGTAGTTGACTTACACCTTCTAGAGCACGTTGGGTGGCACGGGATACATGCGGACGTGCATTGTCCTGTTGGAACAGTAAGTTCCCTTGCCGGTCTAGGAATGGTAGAATGATGGGTTCGATGACGGTTTGGATGTACCGTGCACTATTCAGTGTCCCCTCGACCATCACCAGTGGTGTACGGCCAGTGTAGGAGATCGCTCCCCACACCATGATGCCGAGTGTTGGCCCTGTGTGCCTCGGTCGTATGCAGTCCTGATTGTGGCGCTTACCTGCACGGTGCCAAACACGCATACGACCATCATTGGCACCAAGGCAGAAGCGACTCTCATCGCTGAAGACGACACGTCTCCATTCGTCCCTCCATTCACGCCTGTCGCGACACCACTGGAGGCGGGCTGCACGATGTTGGGGCGTGAGCGGAAGACGGCCGAACGGTGTGCGGGACCGTAGCCCAGCTTCATGGAGACGGTTGCGAATGGTCCTCGCCGATACCCCAGGAGCAACAGTGTCCCTAATTTGCTGAGAAGTGGCGGTGCGGTCCCCTACGGCACTGCGTAGGATCCTACGGTCTTGGCGTGCATCCGTGCGTCGCTGCGGTCCGGTCCCAGGTCGACGGGCACGTGCACCTTCCGCCGACCACTGGCGACAACATCGATGTACTGTGGAGACCTCACGCCCCACGTGTTGAGCAATTCGGCGGTACGTCCACCCGGCCTCCCGCATGCCCACTATACGCCCTCGCTCAAAGTCCGTCAACTGCACATACGGTTCACGTCCACGTTGTCGCGGCATGCTACCAGTGTTAAAGACTGCGATGGAGCTCCGTATGCCACGGCAAACTGGCTGACACTGACGGCGGCGGTGCACAAATGCTGCGCAGCTAGCGCCATTCGACGGCCAACACCGCGGTTCCTGGTGTGTCCGCTGTGCCGTGCGTGTGATCATTGCTTGTACAGCCCTCTCGCAGTGTCCGGAGCAAGTATGGTGGGTCTGACACACCGGTGTCAATGTGTTCTTTTTTCCATTTCCAGGAGTGTATACAGATATGAATCCGTTATTCTATCCTGCGCCATTTACAATGTACAACAAAGTAGATTCTCTACGGGATAGAAGGAGTTGTCAAGGAGCAACTTCTTCAGTTCGTTTTCAAATTTTGCTTTCTTGTGTGTTACAGGATGAGTGATCAAAATTTAGTTGCAGAATTGTGCACAGATTTTTGTGCTAAAGATAATCTTAATGTGGAGCAATGAATGCCAAATTTTCTTTTGGTGCTGTGATTATATATACCATTGTTCCTTTGGAACTGCAGGGAATTATTCACGACAAATTTCATGAGGGAATAAAGATACTGTGAAGCAGTAATCGAATGTCCACTTTCATAAACAGATCTCAACAAGATGATCGTGGGTGAGCACCACATATTATTTTTACAACACGTTCTTGAACAATGAAGACTTTTTTTCTTGAAGGTGAGTTACCACAGAACATTACCCCATATGACATTATTGAATGAAGATACGGAAAATATGCCTGCTTCCTTATTCTTCCTCACCAAGATTAGCAATGATTCTAAGTGCAAATGTGGCTGGACTAAGTTGCTTTAGAAGTTCGAAAATGTCCTCTTTCGAGTTTGAATTCTTTTCAGTATGGACATGTAAGAATTTTGAAGTTTCCACCCTATTTATTATTTCCTCCCCATGTGTCACATTTATCACTTTTGTAGTGCCTGTAGATGCGCAGAACGGAATATGTTGTGTCTTTTTAAGACTGAGAATGCGACCATTTGCAAAAAACCATTCAATGATACCTACGAGAACACTGTTTACAATTTTTTGTGTTTCTGTGCGTATGCTTTGATTGAAAATCAAAACAATTTGGAATATTATTACAAGGGAGACAGGGCAACCAAGAGTACGGGATGATGGCATTAACATCAAAGCGAAAGGAAACTTGACAAACAACAAGCTGGAAGTCGAAAACATTTTGAATAATCACTTTTTAAATGTTGTAGAGAATATAGGATCCAAATATTCATTAGAAGAAGTAAGGCAGTTAACGGAAGAGGCCTTACCCACACAATTTGATACAACTGAAATTCCACCCACTTCTCCTTATGAAATTATGAAGATAATAAACGCTCTCAAGAATAAAAGCTCACATGGAACTGATGGCATTTCCAGCAGGTTAATAGAAGGTTGTTCCCAAGAGATAAGTGGGATTCTTAGCCACATATGTAATAGCTCTCTGAAGCAGGATATTTTCCCACATAGACTGAAGTATGCCATTGTTAAACCACTGCATAAAAAAGAGGATACATCTGGTGTCAACAACTATCGCCCAATCTCTTTTCTGACTGCCTTATCCAAAATTCTTGAAAAAGTAATGTATTGTACAGTAGCTCCACCCCTTTGTTAAAATAAAGTTTTAACAAAATGTCAGTTTGGTTTCCAGAAAGGTTTTTCAGCGGAAAATGCTATATATACTTTCACTAATGAAATATTAAATGCTCTGAGTAAACGGAAGTCACCCATTGGGATTTTTTGTGATCTCTCAAAGGCTTTTGAGTGTGTAAATCATCGAATACTTCTAGATAAGCTCAAGTACTATGGTATGGATGGGATAGCGCTAAAATGGTTTAAATCATACCTAACTGTAAGAGTGCAGAGAGTTGGAATAAGCAGTTCACATAATATGCAAAAAACTGGTTATTTCTCAAGCTGAGTAATAATCAAGAATGGGGTGCCGCAAGGTTCGGCCTTGGGTCCTCTGCTGTTCTTAATATATATTAATGAGTTGCCATTCTATATTCACGAAGATGTAAAGCTGGTACTTTTTGCCGATGATACAAGTATAGCTTTCACACCCAACAGAGAAGAATTAACTGATGAAATTGTACATGATGTTTTTCAGAAAATCATTAAGTGGTTCTCTGCAAATGGGCTCTCATTTAACTTTGACAAAACACAGTATGTACAGTTCCACACAGTAAATGGAATGACACCGTTAATAAATATAGACTTCGATCAGAAATCGATAGCTAAGGTAGAATATTCAATATTTCTAGGTGTATGCATTGATGAGGGGTTGAACTGGGAAAAAAAAAAACACTGAAGATCTGCTGAAATGTTTGAGTTCAGCTACTTATGCTATTAGGGTCATTGCAAACTTTGGCGATATACATCTCAGTAAATTAGCTTACCACGCCTATTTTCATTCTCTGCTTTCGTATGGCATCATATTCTGGGGTAACTCATCATTGCACAAAAGTGTGTAATCAGAATAATTACTGGAGCTCATCCAAGATCATCCTGCAGACACTTATTTAAAGAGCTAGGGATCTTCACTGTAGCCTCACAATATATATATATATATATATATATATATATATATATATATATATATATATATATATATATTCACTTATGAAATTTGTTATTAACAGTCCAAACGAATTCAAAAGTAATAGCAGTGTACATGGCTACAACACAAGGAGCAAGGATAATGGGATGAGAAGTTCCGCCTTATGCAAGACACCTTTTTTCTTTTGTTTCACCCATACATGTTTCAGCACTTTTGTGCTATCATCAGTGGGTTCTATTTATATTTTTAACTGTAAATTTGTTGTTAACATATTAACATTTTCGTCGTTTACAACATTATGTAAAAGTTGCATTTGTAACTTAATTGACGAAAAGTAACATACCTTACATTATATTATTGTCCTCTTGTTTGTTACTTTTCGCCAATTAAGTTATAAATGCAACTTTTACATAATGTTGTAAACGACGAAAATGTTAATATGTTAACAACAAATTTACAGTTAAAAATATAAATAGAACCCACTGATGATAGCACAAAAGTGCTGAAACATGTATGGGTGAAACAAAAGAAAAAAGGTGTCTTGCATAAGGCGGAACTTCTCATCCCATTTTCTTAGCAAGCACGGAGACAACAAGAAGAACTGCACCACAAGATGATTAGCAAGGATAATCTTCACTACTCAAGGTTAAATCTAAATTTGGCTCATAAAGGGGTAAATTATGCTGTCACAAAAGTCTTGTTCACTTACCTAATAGCATCAAAAGTCTGACAGATAGCCATATAGCATTTAAAAGGAAATTAAAAGAATTTCTGATGGCAACTCCTTCTACTCATTAAATGAATTTTTGGATATAGTTAGTGGGCAATTTCCCCACCCCCACCCAAAAAAAATTAAAAATATTAAGTGTCATGTAATATTTTGTGGAATGTAATATCCTGTATAGACATCTTTTATTAACCTGACACTTTCCACATCATTACGAAGTGTCGTATTCATGATCTATGGAACAAGTACTAATCTAATCTAATCTAATTTAATTACTATACTTGTGTCATCTCCAAGATGAACTAATTCTGTTTGTTGTCTTTAGACGGAAGATCGTTTACATACGAAGACGTCCTAAAAAGTAATGACTCCAAAATTTTTATTCTGTTCTTAGTGTCGCCAGAGGTACTATACGTTTTACTCGATCGCTTTTCCCGCTTCACTGACGCAAGTAGCAACCCTCTGCCGCTAGGGGACTCCGAATGTAGCGCGTAACATGGCGGTGTGTAACGTAACTGTCGGTGCGTGGCAAACAGCATGTTGTAATCCCTCGGAAAACTGAAAGCATAATGAATTCGAGAAGTTCGTCCATACACGGAGTATCCTGTGTTTCAGCACGACAGTGCAGACCACTCACGAGCGCTGTGAAGTTGTAACAATCTGGGTTCACTGTAATCGATCATTCTCCATACAGTCCCCACGTGGCCCCATCCGATCTTCACCTGCTTCCGAAACTTTAAAGAACACCTTCCAGGACTTCATTCTTATAGTGATATTGCAGTGCAACCTGAGGTGAGGTTGTGGCTCAGTTAAGATAGTCAAACATTTTGCAGTGATCGTATAGACAACTGGTCTCTCGTTGGGACAAATGTGTTCGTCGCCAGGGTGACCATGTTGCGAAATAAATATGTAGATATGAAGAATAAAGATAAATATTTTAATGAGTTTTGTTTTATAATTTAGGTTGGTGCATAAATTCGTAGCATTTTTCTATAAGTTTAATAAACACAACAGATACTTAAGTTATCAATAATACATTTTTCTTCGCTATTTGCAACAGTCTGCCAACGCCGGGGTAATTTTTTCTTCTGCGAATGTAGAAATAACATTATTTTGAGGCGAAGAACTCGTCGAGGCGTGTTCGAAGCGCATTTTCACACGGAAAGGGAATTTGTTGAAAGTTGTCCGATAGAGAGCGGAAAAGGTGAAAAAATCTGAGGGGGCAAGATCAGGTGAAAAAGGTGGGTGCGGAATGATTTCCCAACCCAACTCCTGAATAACGTTTTTTTTCAGTCTACCACAACGCAGGCGGGCGTTATCGTCGAGTAGCATAGTTTCAGGCAGTCTTCCTGCACGTTGTTCTTGTACTGCGTCTGCGAGACTTGCCAATTGTTGACAATAAATGTCACCATGGTTACATCTCGAGGAACCAGTATACTACTCCTTTCCGTCAGAAGCGTAACATTATCTTTTGAAGATGCGCTCAGGTTTTAAAAGGGGAGTTGCCGCTTTGTTTTGGCTCAGCCATTCCTTATGTTAGCAT
Organism: Schistocerca cancellata; assembly: GCF_023864275.1. Lineage (NCBI taxonomy): Eukaryota > Metazoa > Arthropoda > Insecta > Orthoptera > Acrididae > Schistocerca > Schistocerca cancellata. The sequence goes on from NC_064626.1 coordinate 875,050,658, forward strand.
AAAGACACAGTTTCTGCTCATCAGTAACGAAACGTCCCCATTGCATGCAAATGTCGCATGATAGTGGAATGATCACAGTTCACAGTATTTGCCGGTTCTCGAGTACACTTACTCGGATCATTGTGGATTAACCCAAAAGGTCTTTCTGAATGTAGTGAGTCACTAAGGGCAAAACGGTCCTCTTCAGAACGAGAAAACTGAGATCTGTCCAGTGTCGTTATTTCCATACACGGCCAAATATTTCTGGCTGCCTCCGCTGCTGTCAACTCTCTACTAAACTCAAACAGAAGAATACGTCGGAAATGTTCCGATTTCTCCACTTGGCACTCATATTCTAGTGGCCACCTCTGCACCCGCTATCTCCAAATGACAAAATGAGTATATGTAAACTCAAATAGCAACAGTGAACTACAAAAATTTACAGTCGATATATGAACCAATAGAAAACGCAATACCAAAATGCAATACGAAATCGCACCGACTTAAGCACCAACATAATGAAGAATCTTTAAGAATTTTCAGAAAAAAAACTCGGGGTTTGCTTTTCAGCACGCCCTGTATTTGGGGAGCAATGGTGGATCTAAGACTGACCCTTGAGGAACCGCACAGGTGATTTCTTCTTCCCCACAAGAATCTCCCCTGAATACTTTGGTTGAATTACTTAGTACAACTTAATGTAGATTTTTCGTTAGCTATGACGTTATCTATTGGTTACCTATACCACTAATTCCTTAAAGCCTCAATTTGTCTAGGAGAATATTGTTATTCACACAGTAAAATGACTTATATAGTTTAAAAACTACAAACCGGCGCTGTTTGTTATTTAATGCCTGTAAAATTTGGTGAGTGAACTTGTAAATGACATCACAAATAGAGCAACTATTCTGAAATCCAAACTGTAATTTCCAGACTGAAATCCAAACTGAGGACTTTATTGTTACTCGAGTCGGACACTGTTCTAGAATACATCACCTTATAAAAATTTTGGGAAGCGGTGTTGGTGAAACAGAGCGTTAGTTATTGACATCTCTCCCATCACCTTTCGTATGGAGGGGTTTAACAGTCGCATATATCAATTTCTCTGTAGAAATGAATTGATTTAGTGATGTATTACACATTTCAATTGCGTCATGGGTTATACAGGAACAAACCTTTAGTACTCTGTTGGAAACACAACCAAAAGAGTGACCGGCGAAATATCCATTCCCGACGTGATGTGAAAGGGAGGGTCAGAGACATGTGTCACAGATTTTGATCAAGTTTTACAAGGACGTTCTATACTGGAAATAAAGAGACACGTATTTCAGCGTTTCGCTAGACACTCACTAGTTTTTGAGAAAAATCCATGTCAAAGTTGATTACGGAAAATATTATTTTAAATGCTATACATGGAAAGATCGTCCTAAATCATACATGTTTATTAAAATAATATGGGGCTCAACGTTAGTAATATTCCAGTTATTAACGTTTTCGTGTTTTCATGTTGTAGCTTGGATACCAGTCATTCATTGCGTCTACAAGGGAGAGGCCGGTGGCCGAACGGTGCCAGCACCGTACCTCAGTATTTGTTACGTCAGAGGGCGAGCTGCACCATGTGACGTCCACCTATACAAATTGATAAAAACAATGACAAAAAAAGGGGAGCAGTGAAGGCATTATACTACCAATTACTACTACTGGTCCGTATTCAGTCCTTAGACGTGGCTCTTTTTTTCAATTCGATATATTTTTTTTGGTATATCTGACAATATTCTGATTATGGTAATTGCTTTCAACCCTTTTCTGAAGTAAAACATTAGGAAGTGTGATTAATAACCAAGCATGGACATACAATGTATTGAAAGTTATTTTCATCATGACACATGACGGGCTGGACAGGACTTGCGAAGATGATGTTGCTCAACCGACCTGCACCATGAAAGTTATATCACCGAAACGCACCTCTCTTTGTCAACCGTGTGACGTTTAGTTTTTGCGACAGCTTAAGAATTTCACCGCACGACTTCAAAAGCCTGCCACTTCAAAGCAGAGTAGAGAATTACAAGACAGGCCGGAAGCTATCGAAACTCATGCGTGGGCCCACAATGAGTTGTGGGCGCCTTTCTTTCAAGATATGCTTTTGTACGCTCCGTAAGCATCTAAACTGATATCTGACTGATCTAGTTTTAGCGACGTGATATATGCTTTCCACGAACAGTGCATAGGAAGACGATGTCAATGCGCCGCGATTTCGTACGTGTGCTGCACATGATGCGAGAAATTGTTAAATTTGACACCGCTGATTGCGATAGCGCTCACGAATACACAATCAGTTAGGATAAAGCAATAATATACTGTACCACGATGAATATAACTATCAATACATTGTCGTACACTTATTATTGATCATGCATCCTGATGTTTTACTTAAAGAAAAAGGCTAAGAAAAGTATTACGATTATCAGAATATTATCAAACAAACAGTATTGTACATGGCTGCTCTAGGTTGGGTTTCCCTTTTCCAGAGATGGATCTTCATTAGGGATCCCCGAGCTTTCGCTCATACTCCCTTCAAGTCCAACCCATGTATCCACTATCCAACTCCACCACGATGAAGGGAACCAGCTTGGAAAAACTACCCCCTTTCTGGGGGAATGGACCTTCCATTTGAAGAGCGCCTTTAGCCACTCAGTTGGGTGCCCACGGGGAACCACGTGGAGGCGGCGCCGCCACTGCTGACGGCGACCCCTTTCGTCGGCAGAATAGCATCCACTTACAGCATGTTCGTAATGACCGAGGTGCTTAGGGGGACAACCTGTAGTCACCAGGCGGCCAGGCCCACATACTGTCGATCGCCAGTTTTTCAGGATTTCGGCCAGTTTCTGTCCATATGTTGGTTTCTTTTGCCCTCCGACATACCCTTCTCGCCATTGGTGTCCCAGGATCCATGTAGAGGCATCATCGGTGGTTCTGAGAGACAGCTCGTCACCCCTCCACACTCAGCCATGATTCCTCCAAGTGCGCGAGATTTCAGGGCTGTTTCGGAATCATGGGTGTCCTTATGTGATTTTCCCAGTTCCCTTGTCGCTGTTCTGGATATTCAGAGAACCTTGATGTTTTATGCCGGTTCACTGAGGTTCCTGGCAATTTCTCTGACTTCAAACGCTTCCTCAGCAAATGATTTGATTGCTGAGTAGCTCTCCTTTGTTTGGAGCAGTGTTTGCTTTCTCCTGAACGATTCAGGTTCCACTGCCTCTATGAGCTTACGTCTGGGATCTGCATATTGTGTGCAGGTGTAGAGTATGTGGTTTGTGTCTTTTTATTCACTACATGTACATCTGGCGCTTTCCTCTATGCCCAGGTCACAGATCTTCTTTTCCAGCCCATGGTCTGTCAGCAGGCAGGTTAAGGAGTATGTATGGTGGAATTATCACCCTCCGCCAGCCTTTCTGCCACAGTCCCACATCTGGTGCCCAGTTGTAGGTTTCCCTTCCGGTCAGTCCCTGGTTCCATCTGTTCTGCCACTCCTCCTTCAACATACACTCTACTCTTTTTTTAGTGCTACACTAGGATTTTGTCCAGCGATGTTTCGTGGAGCCTGAAACCCGGCAACCACGCCAGCCACCCCATGTCTGGCATAGTATAGCAAGGCTGCCTTCACTACATCTAGGTCCAGTGGCAAGCTTCCCGTTAACACCTGCAGGGCATTAGTTGACACGGTCCTGCAAATTTTGGTCATCTTCAATACAAATGGTGTTTGTATTGCGTCCAGTATCCTTTTGACATACTTGTGGTTTGTGCGATGTGCCCATGCTGCCGCACCATATCTACAGACAGATAGTCATAAGCCCTGGTAAATCAGTTTTAGGGACTTCTTTTGCAGGCCCCACTCTGTTCTAGTAACCCTCAGTAGTGAGCCTGAGATGGCACCTAGTTTTCTCTGGATGTTTTGCACATGGGCTGTGAAAAAGAGTCTTCCATCAAGGGTTACACCCAGGTATGTGGCCTCTGAGACGAACTTTATATTTACCCCCTCGAATGGAATTGTTGGCGGTCTATTCCTATCAAAACTGTCTTTGGGGGTCATGGCTACTGTTTTATGTTTTGATATCCCTAACTTGTTCTGTTTTGTCCATCCGCTTATGCCACTTTTGTCCATTGATCGCCCTCCTTTTCATTCACTATCTCGTCGAAGACAAGATTCCACAGGAATGGGCCACAAATGGAGCCTTGTGGGCATCCCTTGGTGACTCTTTTCTCTACGCATCCGGCCTTGTTGTTAACTATAGCTTTTCTGTCCTTAAAATAGTCTACCATCAGATCACAGAGGTTACGTGGGCACTGGATTTCTGTTAGGCGCCTCATGACACTAGGCCACCAGAGGTTGTCGAAGGCACCTGCTATGTCCACAAATATCACCACTGCATACTTTTCGTCAAATTGTACGTTGCTTAGGACCTGCCTAATGGCCATGTCAGTTGAAGCACCTTTACAGAACCCAAATTGGTTATGGGCATTGAGCCCTGATTCGTCATACAACTTGTCAAAGCGATTTGCAACTAGGCGTTCTAAGATAGGGAGTAAGCATATTGGGTGGTATGACTTCGGCTCATCCCTGGGTTTTTATTCTGATTTGAGTAGATTATCAAACACACAGTAAAAACTCGAGTGAAAAAAATTCACGATTAAAAATCGGATACGGACCAACTCTTTGATAGTCTAATGTCTCCATCGCTCGACCGCCGTCCCCTCTCTACTGAACACACTGAATGACGCATAGCCAAGTTACAGCATGAGAGGATAAATACGTCAGTTAACTCGAAAACTATTAACTTTGGATCCCATATTATATTAATAAAAATGTTTGTTTTTAGACTATCTTTCGACGTATATCATAGAAAATACAGTTTTCCGTCATCAACTTTGACCGCGATTTTTGCAAAAACTACGAAGTGCCTAGCAAAAAGTCGCAACACGTGTCTCTTTCTTTTCAGTATAGAACCTCCTTGCAAAACTTGGTCAAACTCGGTGACCCACACGTCAGATCCTCCCCTTGTTAGTGGAACCAGTATGGCAACAGTGGACGACACATGTGTTGCGCAGCGGTCTGCCGCCGCTGCTGCCGGTCATCAACAGGAGCGTGCGAGCGCGCCGGCGTGGCCAGCTCTGGCTGTGACCCGCCGACACTCGCTGGGGGACGCGGCTCGACTCGGCCAGCCTCGCCTCGTCTTGCATCGTCGACGCCGCGTGGACCACTCGCTTTCTATGTTAATTCTAACCTTGTAAACTCACCTTGTCACTAATAAAGTGTGTGTGCCTCACCGAATAACGAGGGGCTTTCTTCTAGAGTTCGCAAGTACACTGCTTGTAAAAAGAAAGTGAACCTCTCAGCAGATATGGTCGGATATCAGTGCAACTTCGTACACATACACGCCATCAGCGAGAACGTAAATAATACGTTACAATTCTCTGTGACATGTAGAATGGTCAGCAGAGCGCGCTAATGCTGTTTGTGTTTAATACTGATACCGGGCCTTGATGAGTCGTATAAGCGACATAAACAGTGTCACTATGAAGTATACAGGTATGCTGTGTACTCGTGTGAAGCAGTATTATCAGCGTGAGACCTTAACTTTTCCCGGCGAATTGAATGTTCATATAACTTACGGGTTTGCTGCCGGGTGACGTCATCGACCACCGTCGATATTTCGACAGGAGCACACCCTGCCATTCCCAAGGCACAACTGCAAGGAGGAAGCAATGTGCAAGGGAATTTAATACCTCGGTTCACAGAGGAGAAACAAGGAAGATACCACACACAGAACAAGTAACCGCAGAGTGAACACACAACTAAAGATAATCCAATATTAGGAATATCAATAGTGACTATTCAATCAACAGGTGAGGTAGCACTAATTCTGTCCCTCTGTTTTTTGATGAGAGACAGAGCCGGATTCCAAGCACCATTTAAACAAAATACACCATCTCTGTTTATAAGGTTGCTTGATGGTACTGAACGTAAGCACCACACACGCTTACAGCAGCCGAGAAAGTCCACTATTGCAGAACATTGCCTTGACACCGGTCATCCTATGGAATATAACAACACGGAGATTCTGGATTGCTCGTCCAGCTATTGGGACAGTGTTATTAAGGAAGCTGTTAAAATCAAACAATCAAGCAACCTTATAAACATTGATGGTGGATTTTGTTTAAATGCTGCTTGGAATCCGGCTCTGTTTCTCATCAAAAAACAGAAGGACAGTAGTAGTGCTACCTCACATGTTGATTAATAGTCACTATCGATATTTCTATGTTGGTTATCTTTGGTTGCGTGTTGACTCTGCGGTTACTTGTTCTGTGTGTGGTTTCTTCCTTGTTTGTCCTCTGTGAACCGAGGTACTAAATTCCCTTGCACATTGATTCCTCTTTGCAGTTGTGCCTTGAGAATGGCAGCGTGTTCTCCTGTCGTAATATCGGCGGTGGTTGACGACGTCACCCGGCAGCAAACACGTAAGTTATTTGAACAGTATTATCAGCACCTCACATAATTTTAAATGGGACCTCATTGTGGGTCATCCACATGTGACAGTGGCCCAACGTTGGACTGCATCGGAACTTGATGACAGGCATATTTGTCATCAAGGTTCCAGTCGACCACTTTAGATCGCCACAAAGGATGATCGTCGCACTGTGCACCAAGTCCATCCTGAGTTCTTCAAATATGCGCCTGGCATTTGAGAACGTGAATTATTATTTTCAAAAAAGAAAGTTCTCTATTCTCTGTGGCGCTCTTTAGTAGTAAATGAGTAATAAGTTTGGATAAGAGGACATTAACTGGAGTGCCATTAATTGAAGGAAGCAGCCAAGCAAAAAACAAATGATAAATTTAAATTATTGCACGGCACAGCTAAATCTACCACTAAAAGGGAGAAAATTAATAATTCATGATTTTGTCTAACCGGCTTTGATACCGTGGAGTGGACCGACCGCGCACATAGTTTGTTGGCCGTATGCCGATCATTAATATAACACGCTATGCACAGAAATGCTTCCCGGAAACTACGTTTACAGATCAGCTTAACAGATCCCAGGAACGCATGAGTGGCTGCTACAAATTCTAACATCAATGATGTTCGGTAGCGGCCTGCAAACGATATGCAGTTCCCCTAGCTGAAACGTAGAAAAGTTGACAGGCAAGATTAACGTTGTTGAAATGAAACATTGGTAAACAATAACGACTATTCATATGAAGGGCTTATTTCAATAGTGGTACAAGTCCATTTTAGTTCATTGTGAGATACGGAGTCCTAAAGTTAAACGAGCGCTGAAAAATCTGCAATTGAGATACCAGAAATATCCAAGCATATCGGCTGGTCCCGGCGGAGGTTCGAGTCCTCCCTCGGGCATGGGTGTGTGGGTTTGTCCTTAGGATAATTTAGGTTAACTAGTGTGTAAGCTTAGGGACTGATGACCTTAGCAGTTAAATCCCATAAGAAAATGGTTCAAATGGCTCTGAGCACTACGGGACTTAACATCTGTAGTCATCAGTCCCCTAGAACTTAGAACTACTTAAACCTAACTAACCTAAGCACATCACGCACATCCACGCACGAGGCAGGATCCGAACCTGCGACCGTAGTAGTCGCACGGTTCCGGACTGAGCGCCTAGAACCGCTCGGTCACTGCGGCCGGCTGTCCCATAAGATTTCACACACATTTGAACATTTATTTTCTGATTAGCACATGCGTTGTGCTGTGTGAGAAGGGTCCCTCTAGTATGAATGTAAATTGTCAATGTTTATTCACTAGACCGTTAACAATTCACACAACTAAAGTCTGTCACATTGTATTAAAATATTTCCAGATTTCATTAACTACAACAAACGTGTCTCAACACTGTCTGTTATATTTATTTAGTACTGTTATGTGTGTGTCTTTAAGCAGACCTTTATTAAACGTCTCTGCTAACATAGTTTATTCATCGCACTGTAGACTCACATAGTGTGTAATTGCACTGTTTATGTTTCGTCGTAATATGGAAATTTGTGGTAAGGTCTTATGGGACCAAACTGCTGAGGTCATCGGTCCCTAAGCTTACGCACTACTTAATCTAACTTAAACTAACTTACACTAAGGACAACACACGCACCCATGCCCGCGGGAGGACTCGAACCTCCGACGGGGGGAGCCGCGCGGACCGTGACAAGGTGCCTCAGACCGCTCGACTACCCCACGTGGCTCGTCGGTAATACATCGTCCTAACACTGTGTCTTTAGCGAAATTAATCACAGTTTGTGCCTTAAAAGTAGCATGTCACTATGCTGCACTTCACTATATTGCTTTGTGTGTGCGTGTGTGTGTAAAAGTGTATCACTCTTTGGATTATGCTACAAGAAGAGGCTTAAGACGTCAATTCATCTCCTGTCGGCTGTTACACACAGTCCACAAACGGTAAGTTCGAAACTAGCCATTGTCCATCACCTCTTTCGCGTGATTATAAGTTTTATAAACACTTCGAAGTCAACATTTCGCACTCGCTTGAGTGTCCCATGTTCGCTTAATAGTGTACTTTATTGTCCACTTGTACTCGAGGCCCTATTTGCGTCACTTTTAAAGTTGACATCTTATTCCGTGATACCTGAATACCAGAAACCCATATACAAAATACCTAACTGTTTACAAAATATATGCATATTAAACTAGTTTACATTGAAACCATTCCTGCATATAAATATCATGCTGCTATAGAATTTACGCCAGCGGTCTGGTTTAACATCACTACCGAGCGGCTCATATGTGCAAGATCACTGTCAACGCACATATGAGGCCATGACCGTTGCATGTTGCACGTTAAAAGTGAAATTCCTATCTACGGAAAAAGAAAAACTACTCTGGAGAACAAAGCATGGAAGATTCCCAAACATGAGAAGCTAAGCCTGAAATTCGCGCTCGCGAAATTAATCGTACCTCAAAAACCACATGTGTCAAGTTTGTGTCACGCCAATATAATCTATTCATCTCATGATCTTACAAAATTATGCTTACAGCAAGGCCCATAAATGGCTGTTAATACTACTTTACCACAGTGTTATCTGTGTCATAAATTGAGTTCACAGGAAAATGCGAATAGATATATACAATAAACAAACATTAGTAAACGAAAATGCATAGAAGTTAAGTAAATGCTTACAAACTATCAGTTCAAAAACTTAAAACTATTACTTACATAGATCTGTGCATGTTACTATTTCTGTAGCACATCTTTGGTGTTAAATATGAGAACACGCTATTCATGTAGCAAATATGTCAATAAGAAATATCCTGATAAAACATTCTATAAATGACTCAAAGGTTCTTTAAATCCTAGTAAAATGAAACATTAATAGGAGTCAGTAACATGACTGCATATGTATAGAGCTGTTTGTACAAAAGATAGAAATAGCAATGCATCTTAAAGTAACTGTTTACAGATTATTGTACAGTATTTATGCCAGGTAATGACAGTTTACTTTATTGGCAACATTTCTCAGTTCATGTTTATTTTCTGTAAGCACTGAAGGTGCTATCTTTGTTCAGTTCTTAGTGTCTGAATGACACTTATTAATGTAAGGATAAATATAAAATATACAAACAAAGAGAAAACATAAGAAATACTTTAAAGCTAAACACAGTAAATGAGTACCAAAACTAGTAATAATCTCTGCATTACACTAGTAAGTTCATTGTACGCACTACTGTTGTTTGTCATTAAGTAGTCCAACCCGGTTCATTTATTTATGTACGACTTTACAGTCTGTGTTTGTTCCTTTTACAGTCCATATTCTATGTTGTGGTTGGCAGGAGAGCCAACACCGTGTTACTAGAGGAGGCTGAAATGCACGCGGTTTAGCTCATGCAGGCTGGCGTGAGGTCTGGAACAGGACAAGGAAATTAGAATTTAGAAAAACGGACGTAGCTGGTGGAATACTTAACTTAATCTATTAATGATGAACGTCGCTCTTGACGGTACATGATTCACAATATCAATAGTAACTGAATATGGCGCCTTGATAGGTCGTAGCAAATGACGTAGCTGAAGGCTATGCTAAACTATCGTCTCGGCAAATGAGAGCGTATTTTGTCAGTGAACCATCGCTAGCAAAGTCGGCTGTACAACTGGGGCGAGTGCTAGGAAGTCTCTCTAGACTTGCCGTGTGGCGGCGCTCGGTCTGAAAATCACTGATAGTGGCGACACGCGGGTGCGTCGTATACTGCCGGACCGCGGCCGATTTAAAGGCTACCACCTAGCAAGTGTGGTGTCTGGCGGTGACACCACATTCCTCCCCCGCAAATCGGCGTACGGTTGTGGTATAAGGCTTCCGCCCGGCGTGGGGAGGACCCCATGTTGACGTATGCGACGAGGTAGGGAGCCTAACAACAGGCGAGGCTGTGCCACCCGCACCCTGCCATTCGGACCGCGGGGAGCTAGGAAACGCCTGAACCCTGCTCCAGGGTGCACGCCAACATGCGGTGTATGCGCCCGTAGAGAGACAGGAGGGGCCGATGGGTCGACCTCCATCGGGCCGGGGCACCCGACGGGCGAAGACGACACATGGTCCGGAGCGGGCAAGAGTTCCATGTCGGAGGACAACTGGTCCCGGGAAGCAATCGGCGACGCGTGACCCGGCGGGAGAACAGGCGGCGGCGGTGGCGCGTCACCATGGGGCAAAATGGAAGGCAGCGTCGGTAACACCTGGGGCTGAGGCGAGCCAGTAGATGAGTCCCCAGGGCGCTGACCGGACGGGACCGTCGCTGAAAGCAGACGGCGAGCGGCAGATCCCGTGCGTCGACAGAGGCGCAGCTGGTTGAGATGCCGGCGCACCTCACCAGAGGCCCCCAAAACCAGATACATAGCGCGTCCCAGGCAGCGAAGAATGCGTCCTTCGAGCCAACGCTGTGGACCTCGGTAGTGGCGGTAGTAGACAACGTCGCCTGGGGCAAAAGCAGTTGTCTGCCACTGCACAGGAACCTGATGCGGCGGATGTAGCAAAGACATCAAGGTTCGATGAGAGCGACCGTGGATCAGCTCAGCCGGCGAGCGACCATCTCGGGGCTGAGAGCGATACGAGGACACAAAGAGCAATAACACGTCCTCCCGAGAACGCGACTCTTTTAACTTCAACATCTGTGACTTGAAAGTGCTGACCAATCGTTCAGCGGCACCGTTTGACTGTGGCGAAAACGGCGCGGACGTCAGATGTTGAATACCATTGGCCTTGTAGAATGATTGAAATTATGCGGACATGAATTGTGGGCCATTGTCGGAAACAATAGTCTGTGGAAGACCTTCAATGCAAAAGATAGCAGATAACGCTTGGATGGTGGCAGATGACGTCGTGGAAGACATCCGGACAACAAAAGGAAAATTACTGAATGAATCTACCACAACCAACCATCGAGCATTCCAGAATGCACCAGCAAAACCGATGTGTAAGCGTTGCCAAGGGGAAGTGGCTTTTGGCCATGCAAAGAATTTCCGCGGTGGTGCTGATTGTTGTTCGGCACACACCATGCAAGAAGAGCACATAGTCGTAATCGCGACATCGATTCCGAACCAAGTACACTGCTGACGAGCAAGTTGTTTCGTTCTCACTATACCGCAATGTCCGTGGTGGAGAAGCTTTAAGACAGAGGACGTGGTACCATGACCCTGGACTGATCATTATCAGAACGCAACAGAAAAACACCACGTCGCACAAAAAGTCTCTCCTTGTGAGAGAAAAATCGGCGAACCAACGGGTCCCCGATCCGTGACCTTGACTAGGGCCATTGCGTAGCAACAAAACGCAGAACGGTAGCAAGGACAGGGTCGGCAGCTGTGGCTGTAGCTACACGACGAAAATCAATCGGAAACGATTCGACCACGTCATTGGTTTCCGCATCAATGAACATGCAAGCAAGTTCGGAGGAATCGAATGCCTTATCCTCAGCAACAGGCAAGCGGGACACGCATCGGCGTTTCCGTGCTTAGCAGTGGACCGATACAAGATATCGTAGCCGTACTGCGAGAGGAAAATAGACCAGCGAATGAATTTCTGCGCTGTATGTGGAGGTACAAGCTTGTTCAGATGAAAAAGCGATGTCAAAGGTTTGTGATCTGTGTAATGGTAAAGTGACGACCATACAAGAAATCATGAAACTTTGTAACACCAAATACGAGAGCCAATGCTCCTTTCTCGATCTGTGAATAATTTTTTTGCGACGACGAGAGCAATTTGGACGCAAAGGCAATAGGGCGATCGTGCGATCCATCTTTGTGCGCAAGCACAGCACCGATCCCGAAATCCGATGCATCCACCATCAACAAAAGGGGCTTCTGGGGATCGAATGGCGTAAGGCAAGTATTGGAAAGCAACGCCGATTTCAACTGACGAAAGGCGCGTTCGCATTCCGTCGTCCAGACGAACGGAACACCTTTATGGCGTGAGCGATGAAACGGAGCTGAAATGGAAGAGGCATGTGGCACATATCTCTTATAGTAATTTGTTTCCCAGCACACTCTGTAGCTGCTTCAAATTCTGCGGCGAAGGCAAGTCTTGTATGGCACAGAGGTGCTCGGGACTGGGATGTATGCCTTGGGCATTGAGTACATGTCCCAGGTATGGCAAGTCACGAGCAAAAAACACACATTTGTCCTTCCGCAAGCGGAGACCATTTTGTCGCAAGACCTGAAATAATGTTCTGAGATTGGCCAAATGTTCTTCTTCCACCTTTCTGGAGATCACAATATCGTCCAGATAGTTTGCTGCAGTAGGGACCGATGCACAAACAGTTTGTAGATATTGCTGAAACAAAGCAGGGGCGGATGCACACCCGAATGGCAGTCGTTTGAATCGATACAAACCAAGATGCGTGTTAACCACCACAACGCGCTGGGATTCTTCGTCCACCGGTATTTGCAAGTACGCATTTGCTAGGTCCAACATCGAAAAATATTTACCCGGGTACAGTTTGTCAAATAGATCTTCCGGGTGGGGTAAAGGAAAAGTTGCAATCACTAGTTGTGGATTCACTGTTGCCTTGAAGTCCACACAAAGTCTCAATTTTCCGGAAAATTACTAAGGGTGATGCCCAGAGAGAAGCCTGCACACGTTCAATTACACCTTGAGATTCCAAATTGTGTAATGTTTTTGTGACCTCATCACGCAATGCGTGGGGAACATTGCGCGCTCTGAAAAATTTTGGTTGCACATTTACTTTCAGTTCCAAATGTGCTTTATAGTTCTTAGCGCAACCGTGGCCCGGTGCAAAAATGTCTGCAATTTCTTCACATAGACGAGAAACACTGTCTGAAGGCACAGTCTGGTTCAGTGATAGGACCTGATTTACTATAGACAAGTTAAACAACTGAAATAAATCGAAACCAAACAAGTTCACTGCAGAAGGAGAACAAAGGACCTAAAAGGACACAAGTTTTGTTTGTCCTTTGTATGTTGCAAGAAGGCTGCACTGTCCTAACACAGGGATCTCTTGACCTGAATAGCTAGTTAACATTTTCAGCATGCAACGGAGGTGTGCCCAGCAGTTTGTAACTGTCTTGATTGATCAGTGAAACTGCAGCCCCGGTATCAAGCTGAAATGGTATCACTTTGCCGGTAATGTCCAAGTCCACAAAAAGTTTATTGTCCTGCTGATGACAAGAGCAACTGTCTCGTGCAACGTGGTACATAATTACTTGCGACTTGACGGGATTTCTGGCGATGTCGATGCACACTATTTGTGGGACGAACACAGTCACTGTTAGAGAGAGTGGCACTGAGCGGAGTGGAATGAACTACATGAATTTCCATGGGCGAAGTTTCACGAGCCTGAGTATCCTTGGTTCGAATCCGGCGTGAAGCAAAGGGCCTGGAATGGTTGTGAGTTTCCGATATGAGCTTTTTCTGGCAAACGCTCTGAACATGTCCTGTTTTATTACAGAAAAAGCTAATAGCTTGGTGTGATGGGCAATTCTCACGTGAATGTCTAGTAGCGCACCACGGGCATGACTTTAGCATTGCATTTGCTTGCCGGCATGGCACACGTGGCTGAGAACCTGGCGGCAGCGGCGCGGCCGGGCGCGAGGGCTGTTTACTGCTCCGTGCAGCTCACCCGGCGGGCTGGTTAACCTGACACACGGCTGGTGAAGTTTCAAATGATTCCTGAGCAAAGTCAAGTGTGTCCTGTCGATCCAATATGTCCATCAATTGTTGAAGGGAGGGATTGACTAGTTTCAAAATCTGTTACCTTATACGAGCATCAGAAACGTTCTGTGCAATTACTTCACGTACCATAGTATCTGAATAAGGGAGTCCACATTGACACTCAAAAGCACAATCCCTAGTAAGGCCTTGCAAGGTTGCAACCCACTCCTGATTAGTCTGACCTGCCGTACGTTTTTTACGAATGAAGGTATACTGTTTCGCAAGTACATTGACTGATTCTTTGAAATATGCATCTAATGCAGACAAAATTTCTTCGTAGGACAGAGTTGCTATGTCGCGGCGGGGAAATAATTTGACTATCACATGGTACGTTTGTACACCGACCGATGATAAGAGATAAGGCTGCCGCTCGTTACCTTGAATTCTGTAGGCGGCGAGATGGAACCCAAATTGGCGTGACCACTCCGTCCAGCTTTCCAGTGCAGCATCAAAAGGTCGAAAAGTTGGTGCAACTGCGTGTTGTGGCTGCGTTAGCGGTGGAGTGGCTGCTGCCGCATCGTTTTGCATTGCACGTTGACCCTGGACGAGCTGTCCAAGGCCATCCAGTAAGGCCTGCGTCTGCTGATTCTGTAAGCGATAAAATTCGGACAGTACATCTGGAGATTGTGGCGAAGCCATTACTCAAGTAAATCAGGGCAATATCGATAAGAACGCGGTTTTGACTCGTCGCTAATGTTGTGGTTGGCAGGAGAGCCAACACTGTGTTACAAGAGGAGACCGAAATGCACGCGTTTTAGCTCAAGCAGGCTGGCGTGAGGTCTGGAACAGGACAAGGAAATTAGAATTTAGAAAAACGGGCGTAGCTATTGGAATACTTAACTTTAATCCATTAATGATGAACGTCGCTCTTGACGGTACATAATTCACAATATCAATAGTAACTGAATATGGCGCTGTGCTAGGTCGTAGCAAATGACGTATCTGAAAGCTATGCTAAACTATCGTCTCGACAAATGAGAGCGTATTTTGTTAGTGAACCATCACTAGCAAAGTCGGCTGTACAACTGGGGCGAGTGCTAGGAAGTCTCTCTAGACCTGCCGTGTGGCGGCGCTCGGTCTGCAATCACTGATAGTGGCGACACGCGGGTCCGACGTATACTACCGGACCGCGGCCGATTTAAAGGCTACCACGTAGCAAGTGTGGCGTCTGGCGGTGACACCACATTCTATGGTAACAAATATACCAATACAAAATCCATAACATAACACAGACAATAATAATAAGGAAAACAATACAAAATGCTGCATGTCCTTGTTTACATAGATAAATATGAATTCTGTTCATCATTGTACATAAGAAATATTTCTTATGTTTTCTCTTTGTTTGTATATTTCTATTTTTAGTCATATATTTATCATATAAAATGATCTCAAGAAATGAAATAATTTTATGGTTTAAGTCTTTGATCTTCTGATATTCTGGGTAGGCAAGTAAATAACTACCTTCGTGAGGAATGCGTACAATTTCGTATGGGCTGTTGTACAAAGTTTTCCACCTCTTGTTCTGCCTATACGATATCCGACTTTATACTCTTGCACTTTGCCAAGCTCCTTATCATAAACACACTTCCTAGTCTGTGCAGCAACATTAATAGCAATGCATAACTCATCATTACAATATTTCAGTAGAGGTTTGACCCATTCATTCCTCTCTTTGGTATCGAATGTAATAGACACTGCCGTAAGTTGCGTTGTTGTATGGGGAAGATTGTTCACCACCTGCTCGAGTGGTGAAACAACCTACACCCACTTGGTTTGTTTATGCTTTATATGTGTACAAATGAAGCTATTGTATTCCCGGAAAATCCTTACTTTGGGATTTCATTCTGGATGGAAATTGCTTATTAGTATCCGGCGGATACCATTTTCCTTTAAAAATCTCTTGCCAGTGAAATTTGGCGCATTATCAGATAAAATAGTATCCGGCTTCCAGACCTGGGAAATAAATCTTCCTCGATTCGTTTAATGGTGGGCGCTGCTGTTACTGACTTAGTGGCATACAAACGTACGTATTTCGAGAAGAGGTTGTACGAGGCGACAATGTATTTGACACCTCCCCTCGCCTGGGGGTATGGATCGGAGACGTCATCAGCCAAAACCTCTTCTGGTTTATTAACGATAATCGAATGCAGTGCTATTTTATTGGAAAGATTAGAAGGCTTACTTCGTTGACAAACTTTACAGATGCGAAGTAATTAATGCATACACCGGTGCAGGTTCGGTATGTAACAGTACTGCTCGATTTTTCTCTTACACTTCTCCACCCCAATGAGTCCCCATGCAATGTGGGTGTACAATATCACATGTTCCTTATACCTGTCCGGTATGCCGACACACCATGACTCCGGTTGTCTGTGTTGACGGTGGAAAAGTATGTCATTCTTGTTGTGGTCTTCAATCCAGAGACTGGTTTGATGCAGCTCTCCATGCTACTCTATCTTGTGCAAGTTTGTCCATTTCCCAATACCTACACCAACCTACATCCTTCTGAATCTGTTTGGTGTATTCATCTCTTGGTCTCCCTCAACGATTTTTACCCTCCACGCTGCCCTCCAATACTAAACTGGCGATTCCTTGAAGCCTCAGAATATGTCCGACTAACCGATCCCTACTTCTGGTCAAGTTGTGCCACCAATTTCTCTTCTCCTCAATTCTATTCAATACCTCCTCATTAGTTATGTGATCTACCCATCAAATCTTCAGCATTCTTCTGTAGCACCACATTTCGAAAGCTTCTGTTCTCTTCTTGTCTAAACTATTCATCGTCGACGTTTCACTTCCATACATGGCTACACTCCATACAAATACTTATAGAAACGACTTCCTGACACTTAAATCTATACTCGATGTTAACAAATTTCTCTTCAGAAACGCTTTCTTTGCCATTGCCAGTCTACATTTTATATACTCTCTACTTCGACCATCATCAGTTATTCTGCTCCCCAAATAGCAAAATTCATTTACTACTTTAAGTGTATCATTTCCTAATGTAATTCCCTCAGCATCACCCGATTTAATTCGACTACATTCAATTATCTTCGTTTTGCTTTTGTTGATGTTCATCTTATATCCTCCTTTCAAGACACTGTCCATTCCGTTCAACTGCTCTTCCAGGTCCTTTGCTGTCTCTGACAGAATTACAGTGTCATCGGCGAACCTCAAAGTTTTTATATCTTTTCCATGGATTTTAATACCTATGTCATTATGGACCGTAAAGTATTATGACAGTTTGTGGTGACCGCTCGCCAAGCGTACCCTTGACTTGGGTCCCCCTGTCATCTGCATCCTGTAAATAGCCATGTTCCTACATATTTAGAAATAGTACTGGCGGTGTACAGGGTCTATCACCAACATTGAAATTGGATGTTTGTTCCACTAAGTCTGAATACTCAGGTAAACCTAGTAGTGCATGAGAGAACGCATCTTGTATGTCCTCAGTTCCACTTATGTGCACTGTCTCGCAATCACATTCCTGTAGTAGCAGCGTCCACCGCGCTAGGCGCTGGCGCAACAGTTTTCCCGTTCAGGGAAAACTAAGCACCTGGTGGTCACAACAAACTTTAATATGTTTACCACGAATGTAAAAATTAAATTTTCTAAAAGACCACATAACTGCTAATGCCTCTAATTTTAGTGGTGTAAGATCTTTCACCTTCAGTCAGGACTCGACTTGCAAAACTGATGACTTTGTACGCTGTTTTGCCTTCCGCGTTGTCTTCCTGAAAGACGCACGCTCCTACACCGGAGCAGGAAGAATCGATTGCTATGCAGAAATCTTTGGTCACGTCGGGGTGATGCAGGATGTTCGTTGATATCAAACTCTGTTTGATATTATCGAATGCCTGCTGGCATTTGCTCGACCAATGCCAAACCAAATCCTGTTTCAGTAAATTTAGAAGATATGGATAGTTCATCCAGTGAAATGGTATAAAATGGCGAAAAAATGATGCAAGTCCAAGGAAAAATTGTAGTTGCTTTTTAGTAGCAGGTGCTGGGAAATTTTGAATTACATCAATCTTTTCAGGATCAGGTAATATGCCTGTGGTAGAAACAATATGTCCAAGAAATTTTAATTTATCTCTAGCAAACTGCGATTTCTCTAATTTGGCTGCTACACCGAGCTCAGAGAACTTTTTGAACACTCTATCTAGCACATCCAGGTGCTCTTCCCACGTGGGCGTTGCGACTAGCAAATCGTCCACGTACAGTGTTGCTCGATCCAGCAATTCCAGCTACAGGACTTTGTCCAGGGCGGAGATAAACGTTCCGACGCTTACATTAACGCCAAAGGGCAAAACCCTAAACCGAGCGAGGTGGCGCAGTTTTTAGGACACTGGACTCGCATTCTGGAGGACGACGGTTCAATCCCGGGTCCGGCCATCCTGATTTAGGTTTTCCGTGATTTCCGTAAATCGCTCCAGGCAAATGCCGGGAACGTTCCTCTGAAAGGGCACGGCCGAATTCCATCCCCGTCCTTCCCTAATACGATGAGACCGATGACCTCGCTGTTTGGTCTCTTCCCCCAAACAACCCAACCAACACAACCCCAAAACCCTAAATTGGTAAGACCTGCCAGCAAAGATGAAAGCAGTACACTTTCCAGATTCTTCTGCTAACTGCACTTGCCAGTATGAGCAGCACATGTCGAGTGATGGCAAGTACTGTACCCGATGAAAGTTCTGCAGTTGTTCCTCTAAACTCTCGGGTCGGGTCCTCACTGGGATAATAATCTCGTTCATTGACCTCGCGTCCAAGACAAGGCGCACCCCTCCACCTACTTTGCCCACCGCTAAAAGAGAGCTGATGTAGGGGGAGAAAGATGGTTCGGTGATGCGCCATTGAACCACCTTATTAAGCTCCTGTTTGACGGACTCGCGCTTAGACCACGGGACGGAGTAGGTTGCATGTGCAAAGGCCTTATGGGGCCCATCCGGTATTCGTATTCTTTTATGACGCCACACCTTTTGAAAAAGACCTGGGCGTATCTCTCCCAAAGCAAAATAAATCTTGCCTTTGTTCGTCCGACAGAGAGGTTGCTTCCTTGGATTTATTCTGAATGGCAATAAAGTTTATTTCATATTGTTCATCTAGTTCGGGGCTACGGTACCTAGGATGGTCTTGCACCCATAGCATCCTTCTGATTTTCACTTAAATACCATCACACAGCCTGTTATACCGATCTTTTGTTTTAATCAGGTTCAGAATTTTTAATTCTCCTCCAATGCTAAACCGGCACTGGCCTTGGGGAAGGTCGATAGCTACGTTGCTATTCCGCATATACTCGATTTCTACGAGATAGGACACTGTGGGACCTCCCACGACGAGGAACCTGCATCCGTCGGCTCCGCTCTCGTATTTAATATCTACTTGTGCCTGTATTGTAACTCGTTAGCCTCCGGAGCCAGTAGCACCGGATATCACTCTGAACGAGTCTGAACCGGTAACGTCGGAACTTTTCGATCCTGAGTGATCGTGTGGAAAAAAAATTGCTTCAATAACATTCACTCTCGCGCCAGAGTAAAAATGAGCGTTGCAGGAATACCTCCTGCTACGGCTTGGACAGCAGCCTGTACAAATTCACAATTCTATTCGGTAGTTGTTCCATTATCTGCAAACAACTCCTGCCTTATGTCCTAGTCGTCATTGTACTGGAGCATACGCACATGCTCTAGCACAGTTCTGCCCCCATTCCGTCTCGCGGCTACCGTCAGGGAGCACGACTCAGCTGCACGTCGTTTCTCGATGGCGTCGTATTTGAGGTTGGCATTTCTGCCACTTCAACTATGCGCACTTCTTGCCTGTCAGCTCGGTCATCATTTCGATTCTAGACGTGGGCGTTATATTTATTACTTTGCCCCTGCCGGCCGGTGTGGCCGAGCGGTTCTAGGCTTATCAGTCTGGAACCGTGCGACCGCTACGGTTGCAAATTCGAATCCTGCCTCGGGCATGGATGTGTGTGATGTCCTTAGGTTAGTTAGGTTTAATAGTTCTAAGTTCTAGGGGACTGATGACCTCAAATGTTACGTCCCATAGTGCTCAGAGCCATTTGAACCATTTTTTTTGATCTTAGCCCCTGATAATTACGGTTCCGGTTGTTGTTATTGTTTCTGTAACCGTTACGGTTATACCTGTTATCGTACCCAGGGTGGTACCTGTTGTTATTCTTGCGCGGTCTTTGCGCGTTTGATTGTTTTCGTTGTCCATTTCCGTTATCGTCACCGTCTATTGATGTGCCGGCATGCGACGCACCACCGTTGTGGTGTGAGCCGCCGTTGTAATGGCGATTGTTGCCGTGTCTGTTATGCCTATCATTCCGTATTTATTGGTGCTGGTTACTACTTCTCACATTCTCTTGTATCAAATCGGTACTGTCCAGCACCGAAAGGAAATGTTGTAAGTCCCCATCCGGACAAGTAACTAATTTTTCTCGGATATTGGGTGACAACTTTGCCTTTAACAGCCGGGGTACGTCTTTCTGTGCCACCGGCTGGTCCCAATACCGAGTGAGACTGACGTACTTCTCGAAATATCGGCGTAATCCTCCTAGTTTCGGGTTGTACTGTTCCGGTGAAAAGACCTTCTTTCGTAATCTCTCTTGTACTCCTGCCGACCAATATTTCGACTGGAATGCCATTTACAATTGATGTTTGAGTCATGATTCTCGATAGCTTCTGCCACCCGCAAGGCTCCATCGCCTTGAATGTGCGACGCTACGAACTGTATACGTTGTCGTTCGTTCGATGTTTTAGGTAGCATGTTCCTAAATCAAAAAATGGCTCTGAGCATTATGGGACTTAACTTCTGAGGTCATCAGTCCCCTAGAACTTAGAACTACTTAAACCTAACTAACATAAGGGCATCACACACGTCCATGCCCGAGACAGGATTCGAACCTGCGACCGTAGCGGTCGCGCGGTTCCAGATTGTAGCACCTAGAACCGCTCGGCCACACGGCCGGCTTGCTCCTAAATGACCGGATACGTACAACCGGGAGTACTGGCTTCTTATCTGATATGAATACTTGGAACTGCCCAATATTTTAATAGGATCACAATACCAATCATAGTACTGTCTGTCCCCATCACTCGGTGCCCTCTCTGACACTCTTCATAAATTGATCCTGCACTTTCCGGATCAGATTCATACGCGTCACGCATTTGTGCGTTAGGCTGCGGTACGCTACGTGATTGTTGCGGCAACACGGCGAACATTCTGGATTTGAGTGACGGTTTATTCGCGCCACTTCGGTATCTCGTCCGTCGCAACCTGCTTAAGCTGCTCTATCTCGGTGGCTATTATTTTCTTAGTTTTATTTAATTCTGCGGCTTCTTCGCCGCTAGAACCGGCTAGTGCGCTCTTTACTTCGGATTTAATCCGATCACCTACCGTTTTGTCTTTTTCTCTCCTCCAGTCGTGGCATTCTTTATTTATACTCTCACTTTGTTCAGCTCGACCCGCCAGGTTAGCCGAGAGCGCTAATGCGCTGCTTCCTTGACTCGGGTAGGCGCGCTGGCCCCAGATCGAATCCGCCTGGCGGCTTAACGACGGAGACCGGTGTGCCGGCCAGCCTGGATGTGGTTTCTAGGCGGTTTTCCACATCCCACTAGGTGAATACCGGGCTGGTCCCCACATCCCGCCTCAGTTACACGGCTCGCAGACATCTGAACACATTCGCACTCTTCCATGGATTACACCAGACACAGACAGTTGGGGTACACTAATTCCATCGCGTGGGGTACAGGCTGGCGGCAGGAAGGGCATCCGGGCACCCCTTAAATTAACCTTGCAAAATCCGATTAACCATGCCGACCCTGCGTCATTGCAAGAAAAGGGCACAAGCAAAAGAAAGAAAGACTTTGCTCAGCTGTTTTAGCCGTAGCTGCTGGATCTGGTTCGAGAGATAAACAGTGCTAATACTGCAATGGACTCTTGCGTCTTTTTTTGCGTCCATTGCACTGATTCTATCGTCTCTTCAGTGGTTTTATGTGGAGCACTGGCATCACCTATTAATTTACTTACTGTTTCGGCCAGGTCTTTAGTCGTCTTTTGCTTTGCTGAGACTTCTTTCGTAATACTTTTGAAGCCAGCATTCGATTTCGCTGCTAGCGTTTCATCGCGTTCTTTTTCTTTCGCCGCTTGCATTTCATCGCATTCCCTGTTTTGTTCTGTGATTTGCTCAATGAGCGTTTTATAGTGTTCTCTTTCTCTAGCATCCTGTGCTTTCTCGCATTGTCTTTCTTTTACAGTTTGCGCTTCATCGCGTTCGTTCATCAAGTGCGCGATTCTGTCTAATAAAGCTGAGAAAGTTTCTGCAGTGAGTGCAGCGATTTTTTGGGCATCCCCTGCTCAGTTACACCAACTGTTTCAGTTGCTACCGAGTCAGCTGCAACATTGCTAAAATCGACAACATCTTCGTTAGTAGTTTCTTGTAGAGGGTTCACATCTGCGAATTTACCAATTTTGGTCCCATCACAAACACCTATGCCTAGAGATGGAACCCTCCTTCGATCTAACCAGAATAACTAAACGAAACTTTATAGACATAACAATGAAATTCCGTAAGTGGCAGAATAATAAAATAACTGTAACATAACACATGAAAATTTAATTGCAGCTGGTGCGCGGCTTAGCTATAGATCTAATTCTACGCCGCAGTACAACAATAGCTACACAATTTTACGGTGAAAGAACAATAAAATGCGATGGCAACATGCAAGCGATCATACCTTTTATGCAGAACTGCAGCTTGGAGTGGAGGTGAAGCTCATCATCTACGACAAGAATCTATTTTCCACTCCAACATCTATTTCCTCAGTTCTCCACTGGTGCAGTTGGCTCATGAAAAATGAAACAAATGAATTTTAGTTCTGGGCCCACGTTGGGCAGCATTTGAACTATTTTCAAAAAAGAATGTTTCTCTATTTCTTGTGGTGCTCTTTAGTGGTAACTGAAAAATAAATTTTGACAAGAGGATATTACCCGGAGTGCCGTTAGTTAAAAGAAGAACCCAAATAAATAAATGATAAGTTTAAGTTACCACACCGCACAGTTAAATTTACCTCTAAGAGAGGCAAATTTAACAATTCAACATTTTGTCTGACTTGTTTTGGTACCGCTGAGTGGACTGGCCGCGCCCATTTTTTGTTGGCCATACGCCGATCATTAATACTACGCGTTATGCACAGAAGTGCTGCCCAGGAACTGCGTTAACAGATCGGCTTTCCAGTCCCGAGGGACGCACGAATGGCTGCTACAAATACGAACGTCAATGATGTTCGGCAGTGGTCAGCAAATGACATGTCGGCAGTCTTGCAGTTCTCCTAGCAGAAACGAAAACTTGGCAGGCAAGATTAATGTTATTGAAATGAAACATTGGTAAACAATAACAATTATTCATATATTGACGATACTTTTACGTAGATAAATACTTTACACACCTGCCGGTTAAAAAATCATTCGAGAGAGCAATCATTAAGAGAGGGAGACATCGAGAGAGAAGCCTGACGCCGCACGTGTTTATATACAAGTAGACAACTGAAGGCACCTTCACTGTCATTTTTCTCAGTCTGTTCCTGTTCTGGAAGCCTCTTCAGTGAAAAAATACTCCAGAGACTTCGCTATGCTCCTTTCCAGTGCTGCTGATAGCACCAAATTTGATTGTTGACGCCGCTTGCACTGCGTCTGACGCAATATTTGCCAATTAAAAATACAATTACTCTCTCGCATCTAAGAATTCAATTACAGTTTTGCATTATAAGACAATTCAAAGACAATACACGGAATTAATACAAAAATACAGTGTTTCTTCCGTAGGTTCACATAAATTATTTTAATTTTGGGGCTTAAATTTATTTACACTTACAAATGGTTCAAATGGCTCTGAGCACTATGCGACTGAACTTCTGAGGTCATCAGTCGCCTAGAACTTAGAACTAATTAAACCTAACTAACCTAAGGACATCACACACATCCATGCCCGAGGCAGGATTCGAACCTGCGACCGTATCGGTCGCTCGGCTCCAGACTGTAGCGCCTAGAACCGCACGGGTTTACACTTACAAAAGAAAAGTTTCATTGCCTCCTTGAATGATATCTTTAAGTTTTATGACATAGTTAGAGAACAGAAAGTGGAATTCAATTGAATGTAGAACTCAGGTAGCAGATAAACCTTTACATATGAACTTCACTTTTTAATTACAGTTTTGTTAATGTTTACGAAAATTGTCTTTCATCTTTAAAGTCCAACTGATCAATAATCTCATTAAAAGTTCCACAAGATATCGTGGTAGTCATAAAAGTTCCATAAATTTCACTTCATCTGTAAACATCTTTTGCAAATGAGAAGCCACACGGAATGTATTCTTTACTGTGCTCTTGGCACACATTTTTTCATGTTTCATCAAAAAAATTCGGTCTGCTTTGCACATTTAATTAGTTAAGTCCGCCGATCGAATGTATTTGCTCAACGAACAGTGGCGGCGCGGTGAGGGAGGTCGTTGCTCCCAGCGCTCAATCAACTGTGCAGACAAGCGAAGAGCGTCGATCAACAGCGGCGGCACCAGGTCGCCGCTAATGCCATATTGTAGCAATGTAGCAATGTTGTGGAATGGTTATCCTCTGTTCTCAGTCACGCGACGCACGACCTAGGAGAAACAGAGTCATCAGTGAAAATAAACAGTACAACGAGTGAACATGCCCATATATCGGTTGTCAAACCTGGGATCCGTGACGTCGATATGCAATAACATTTACGTTATGCAAACTATCAAAACAATGCTTACTTTTGCGTTATTATTGTATTTGTTATGAATATGAACTGCAAACGACGACACGTCGTGCAAAGACAACTAATCTGAAACACATTTTAAACTCAATAATGTCCATGAGAAACAATGACCAATAATGAAATGTGTTTTTTCTCTAACATATGTAGTAGTTTTATGATTACTGTACCTGTTTTAGATGTTACTGCGTATTTTTTGTAAAAACTTCATCGAGTGTCCTGTCACACTAACGTCTTGCGCGCACGCACATACGAACTGTATATAAACTGTGATCACCGTGTCACGAGTTCAACGAACGCTCTCATGACTACTGCCACGCTGAAATACACACGACTGCGCATGGGCAGCAGCCGCAATACCAACATTCACGCGCCTCATTTAAATATTGAATATGTTTGTAAGTATTATACTGAATGTGCTTTAGAGTGAATTGCTCGCCTGCAGGTGCGTCGTTTGAATTCAGAGGGAAATTTAAAGGCACATTAGCAGGATGGGCGTTGATACATTGCTGAAACGTAGATATTAGTTGAGAATAGAAATCAAGAATTACTTAAGATATTAATTAGTATAAGCGGTTGTATCGACTGCGGCGTGCAACCACTAACACGTTATAGTAACTACGTATTTCAGTTGTCTTGCCGGGAGGCCGGCAGCTTTTTTGTTCTTGTAACGTTCCAGATCGGACGCATGTCTGCCATCGCTGCAGATAGTTAGTTGGCACACCGCCATTTTTCTATTTTCTTCAGACGCAGTCTCACTAGATCTACTCATAGTTACACACAGCTTCAGAATTAATAGGTCTACTCATAGTTACACACAGCATCAGAATTAATATAAGTGTCTATGTAATTTAATTTAGTAAATATTTTGTGAATACAGTGATACTGTTTAATCTTGTATTTCATTTATGTTGCAAGCTATTGTTTCAATTAAACGGCGTTTTGGCAGTGGTAAGGGTTCCGTGTTACAAATCCTACCAAAGATCCAGCACGCGCCAAAACTTTGGAACTATTCATTCTGCGAAGTCCGATAGAGAGAGATTTTCAGAAAAATCACTCACAGTCAAACTCACAATGAACGGACCTTACGCAAAAAACTATTGTCAAGCTACCAAAGTTTGTATTAAGCATCTTTAGAAATTTATTCTCTGATCACATACTATTATATTATCTATTATTATTTGTCTGTTGGCTGATATTCGAAAACCAGACCGGAAAAGCCGATAAACACCTTCCATACTCTCTACAGCGCTGTTCAGTAGTGCGAACGGTCTGACCGACATAACACTACGGTAACACTATGGTATTTTGTGAAATGGCCAATATCGTCTTTCAAAGGCTTCATTAGTTGCCAGATCTTTCGTGCGCACCTGACAACTGTGTTGATTCCATGCTACTTCAGAAGCCGGCTAATCTCTCCTGTTAGTGGCCCACAAAACGGTAAAAATGCAATCTCATTCTAATCTTCCTCGGAGGCCTTCTGTTTGTGCCGCTTAGATGGAACTGCTTGTAAAATTTGTCTGTTGTTAACCGTTTCCCTTGAAATCTTATGTAAGTGGCTCAGTGCTCTCGGCAGGGTTCCGGCGTCTGAGACAGTTTCACCTCAATGTACCAAGGTCTTCAGAACAGACCGTTACTGTGCTGGGTGGTTATATCTAGTGGCGTGCAGATACCGACTCGTGTGGGTGCTATTGCAGCAAACACAGTGACCGGGACGCCCATTGTGTTTACGGCAGGCCGGCACGTCAAGGAACTTCATGTGGACGTGGATGTCGTTGAGTCTATGATGGGCACATACGTGAATAGGGAAATCACATCAAAACTGACAATAATATCCCCTTCAACAAGGGGCGTCATCCTTGGCGGCTTGTATCTCAAACCAGGAATTTTTCTGGATGAAACAAGAAAATTCGGGTTTTTTATATGTCCTGAATTTTAACATATGTTAAATTCAATAATATGTGATGTTATGAAGATAAGACTTTTTTCTTAGTCTGCCCGAATTCATACTGATTATACCGGCTGCACTAAAAAATGAGGCGTATTCTGCGAAGTGTAGTGATGTTGAATATTTGAGGGAACGAACCCAGTCAGAATTTGAAAACCTGCAGTCCAGGAAGATCTGCGACAAAATTTGTAAACCAGTGTCGAAAATATGCACTGTTTGTGTAGAACAGCATGAAAACCATTTTGAACATCTTTTGCAGTTTCACTGTACTCTGTACTTATTTCTGTATTAGTAATATATTTTTTGTGTGTTTAAAATTACTGCACCAAATGCAATTGTGATAACTGACCTTGGCCCATCCTGTACAATTATAACGACCACTCAACACTTCTCCGAGAAGCAATTCACTCATTAGAAAAGCATGTAGAATGTAGAGCCTACACTACATTTCAAAATAAAATTTCAAAAATACCATTTCCCATACATTGCAATAGTATAACTCAATGTAACATAAGAAGCTTCCTGTCAGATTAGAACTTTGTGGCATACTGAGACTCGAACTCAAGACATTTGTCTTTAGCGGACAGGTGTTCTACTAACTGGGCTACCTAAGCACAAGTCGTGACCCAAAACTCACAGCTTTACTTCCACCAGTATCTCATCTCTTACTTTCCAAACTAAACAGAAGCACTCCTGCAAAACTTGCTGGACTAGCACCCATGGAAGAAAGGATATTGCAGAGACACAACTCAATGCTTGCTGTTACTGAATGTTCTTGTCTGACTGACAGTAAGTAAAAATAAAATTAAAAATGTAATGGGGGCTAAAAATGTGGAAGAAGCGCCATGCATAAAATTGTATCCTCATATAGTCGTCAGAAGACATCCATATATAAGTCCACTGCAACTAACTGCAATGCAGAAATCGAAAAAACACATTACATAGGGCCTTTCATCTGTTGATTGGAATCTACACTTTTCAGGCACAATTCACATTTCTACAGTACTTCCCACACCCTCTTTACCATGTTATTAAATGCACATGTTGCCTTAAGTTCGTTTGTACACATTTTGGGACCATAATTACCATATGCAAGATGAGTGTACTGTATCAAATTCTCAGTGGTGTGTTCTGGCAGACATATTTTCCAGTTATTCATTTCTGGATTGACGCTACAGAACAACGCCCTGTCCTTAATTATTTAATACTTCCACGACCTATCCTCGTTTCCCATCCCCCATTTAGTCTTAACTCTTCTGAGAACACCATCATCGTTCTCTTCTGATCTCACGTCTTCTAAGGCGTTCTTCACATAGCTTTCAAACGGAACATTTTTTTAACACCAATGTATTGACATAATTTCAACAGTTATCTTTAAAATCAACCTTATGCATACCAATTGGTAAAAGAGTTAATGCAACTGTCACAACATTTTCCTTTCCAAGTTAGTAGCGAATTTCAAAATTATACTCTTTTATAGCTACAGCCCACCTTGTAAGTCGACCGTGAGTCAACCTACACCCTTGTAAAAACGACGTAGGTTTATGATTTGTGTATACTATAACCTTCCTACCCAGCAATTCCTGAATTTACCAAACGCCCACAAAATTTCTAAAACCTCTTTTTCTATTAAATGCCATTCTCATTAATTCAGTACTCTCCTTGCAAAACTAAATACCTTTCGTTCACATCCATATGATTCCCTTATTACTTGGAACATTTCAGCTGCAATTCCATATTCTGAACTGTCTGTAGTAATGTACATGTCCTTAAAGAATTCTGAATGAGCTAGTTTTATTGTTAACTTTATTTTCAAAAAATTCCATTTACATTGCCCTGTCCAAACTCAAGGGATACTTTCCCTAGTTCATTCAAATAATTCCTGTGTATTCATAGTCTGATTACTTGCAAATTTTCTATAGAAACTACATCATCCAAGGAAAGCTTTAACCTGTTTTCTATTTCTTGTTTGTGGTTCCTCCTTTATTGCTTGTATCTTTTCAGGATTTAGAATTCATACCACCTCCTGAAATTATACATCCCAGAAACGTAATTTCTATTCGCCCAAATTCCGATTTTCTAATGTCAACTTCGATATTATTATTAGAAAAAGTACTCAGCATCTGATCCAAAATTTCATTATGTTCTTTCCAGCTATTTTCTGGAATCAGTACATCATCCAAATAACATGTCGCGTTTGATAGTAGCTGCTCTCCTAGTACACCATCCAAAATTCTAATTAACGTTGTTACAGAAATATTTAGTTCAAAGGGCACCTCATTTAAGTGATAACACCGACATATGTAAATTTTCAATTTCCTTCACTCAATAATATCTGCCAGAAACTGGCTGTCAGATCAAGACTAGTCATACTCTGAATGTTCTTATACTTTAGAACCAGCCCCTCTAATATTTCTGGTCCATCTATTTCTGTAATAATAATTTTGTTTATTGCTCCCTCATCCAGGGTATTCCTACAGATCCATCTCCCTTTAAGATAAATACTAATGGACTATAATATTGACTTTATGATCTTTCAATGACATCCATATCTAACATAGGTTAAATTTCTTTGTCTTATAAGAATAATACACTATCTCAATTTAAATGGACTAAGCTCTTACTTCGAACTGGAAGACATAGACAATCCTTAGAACAGGTGTGTTGAAAATACTTTTACATGTTTCCTCAGCAACCACCTTAGTGCCTCTCTTTTATCAAATCCTATACTTTCTACCTGCCTAACTTTGGTGGTAATTATGTGACCAATATTTTCTCGAGATGCCATTAAGTTTGACATTAGCTGATAACTATATTATCCACTATGATCATCTACATTATTTTGTAACGATTCTTTCTCACTAAACAAGGTACATGTCGTTGCTTCCCCACGTTCTCCATTTGTGCCTCCTTCATCTTCTATTATTTCTTTTCCAGTGTCCTCCGAGTAATCATTAACTTCATCCTTTAATACATTAACATGAATTTCACTCTGTTTATTTCTCAGGGTCACACATCCTGTAAATAGGAATTCATTTCCTCATTAACTGTGCTTACCTTAACAACTCCTCTTGTAAAATCGGCCACAGCACAAGTCCCTATTAATTAATTCGTCCCCATTTATTTATTTATTTAGCGTATGGCTCATAACATCACAGTAAAAATTACAGAAACAACACGATTTAAAAAGAAATCACATATAAACAGAGCAATAAATAACAGTTTGTATATAAGGACACCGCCAATTGTAAAGTTACACTCACAGAAGACCAGTCACAAGCAGACGTCCAGCTTAGATAGTAAATAGTCGATTGCCTCTTGGGTCGCCATTAGGAAATCTTGTGGGTCACCCTCGTATGCCCTTAGTGGGCATTCCTGCACGATGTGTTTGACCGTCTGTCTCTCAGCGCCACAGTCGCAAGCGGCCGAAGGAAGTTTACCCCATCTGTGTAAGGAGTCGGCACATCTCCCACAGTTGGTTCTGATGCGATTAAGAGTTGACCAAACTTTGCGAGGGCAATCAAATCCTTTTGGTTTACTAAAGATGCATGGCATGCTGTGGCAGTTTACTACTGTTCTGCTCTCCCATTCCTCTTTCCATCGGTCATTTATTTTGAAGTTGGTTTGGTGCAGAGCCTGTGCGGTCTTTAGTGGAGGATGCCTAGACTGAAGTCGGTTTCCTTGGATGTCGTGAGTATCTTCATGGATTTGTAATTGAGGGTTGGTCATGATTTTTTGAAATTCTCTAACCAGAGCGTGTTCACGGCGCAGGTTAGGAGGGGCTATGTTACTGAGAACGGGCAGCCACACTGTAGGAGTTGGCCTGATTGTGCCTGATATAATACGCATTGTTGCATTAAGTTGGCTATCTACCATGTGTGTGTGTTTGCTGTTGAGCCACACTGGGGCACAGTATTCTGCCACTGGATATACCAAGCCAAGTGCGGATGTTCTTAAGGTAGATGCTGTGGAGCCCCAAGTGGTGCCACAGAGCTTCTGCAATATGTTGTTGCGTGTTTTAAGTTTCGCTGCAGTTTTCGTCAGGTGTTCTTTGAATGTTAGTGTCCTATCTAGGGTAACCCCAAGGTACTTTGGGTGTTTGTTGTGATTTAGTAATTTCCCGTCTAGATAGACTTGTAGTTCTCTGTTGGCCATTTTGTTGTTCAAATGGTAATGGTAGGGTACAAAAATGGTAGGGTGTAAAGTTAGTTCGCCTCCACGTGGTGCACCCTGGGTAACGCTAAATGAACTAACACAACTGGCGGCAGACCGAACGAAGAATTCCTGCCCCACATCACAGTGAAACAGAACGACAGACAAAGCGCTATGCAAGATTCGTCCCCAGAATTAATTGGACACAAAATCTAGGAATTATCTTTACATTCTTATTTAACTACATACCTTTAAGCTCAGTTAGCAACATCGCTTGGTTCTGTATTAAATTACATTTAGCACCAATGACTCCAATAATTCTCACCTCTTGTACTCGCAGTTCTGTAATATCATTTTCCTTCTTTAACTTCAAATACAGATCCTTATTTATCATATAATCGTCACTCTCTGAATGTAGAATAGACAATACTTCTGTGTCATATACTTGGCCTTTTAGCATGTACTGATAATTTTCATTTACTTCCTCACCTCTTCGTATGTTAAATCTTCCTTAATGGCACCTCTTCTCATGTCCCAAATACTTAACATTAGCTGGCCCTTGTTTAAAATCAGTTCTCACTGGTCCTCATCAGAACTCCTAATTAGTTTTTCTGCCTCAGCTTGTCGATTTCCTTCCTATCACTTGAATTTTCTGGCCTCACTCTATGTCTCCTCCTCTCTTTGACACTATCCATTATCATTTTGGAAACATCCAAGGTTTCATCCATCTCTACCTCTAGCATGTGGTCCTCTATAATTTTCCCTACGATTGCCTCTTGGTCTACTATCTTTATCATTCCATCTCTACCCATTACCTTGCTATCCTTTTCGATGGTGACTTATGCCAGATAGTGAATCCAGCTGTTAAAGAGCTTGCAATATACGTTCAACCCCATCTTTCGGAATTCCTATAAACTTTCTCGCAAACCTACATGTAATATCATCAACATAATACGTATTAAATCCATTTCCTTCAGAGGATCATTTAAAAATAGGTTCCTCTCCCAATAATTTTGAAGGACTCTTTCTATCTTTGACACTCATTGTCAACCAAATTTATTCCCATGAAAATGTCACCTCACACGCTATTTTGAGCAGCGTTTGACCAACACCATGTAAGGCAAACGCTTACAAATCCGTCGTTTATTCTACAAGAAGAAAGCTTTCTCATTCCCCACATCAATGCTTCGTCTTCCAATCTACTAAAGATTCATCCAGTTTTCTTTCTGCCATCCCATGCTTCAGGTAATGTATTCTCAAATTATTTTACAGACGCAGCAGGTTGATATAAATGCCTCGTTCAAAAGTAATGGAACTCAGATAACCATAAAAAACTGTCATCAATTGCAGCACAGCTTCTTACTCCAATCTAGTTCCTTTCCTGTAAATACCAAGCCTGTAACCGTTGTCTAATGCTATTTTCGCCATATTTATTTAGTTTGTGGTTATTAACATCAGTATTTTCAGTCACATATTCTTCAGTTTCTTTTTATCTTTTCAGTAACTTTGCTGTGAGATTTGAAATTACTTATTTCTGGGTGCTGACATCAACTTTTTATTTATTTTGGTAATTCCAGCACTAAAATGTGTTGTGCTCATATGACAACACTGAGCAGTGTTATCTTTTTTTCGTGATTAACTCTATATATTAGTTCACTAATTTGATCGTAAAGTTCCCTGTTTTTATTTTAATTGGAGCTAATCCTTTGTCATGTTCCCCTTATATTAATAAAATATTATCGGGTTTCAAGCCATGTCAACTGGCCAGTGGCCACGAGGTTTCGGCACAGACCTTCTCTGCCCTTTACAAGTGGTTGACTGTCGTGTGACTGCCGCTGCCGTGCTGATGTAGATGTGCCGTGCTGATCTAGCTGCGCCGCCACCAGTGACGTCACTGGTGCACAGTCGCACACCACGTTATTATGACAATGTTTTGAGGCATGACCGCTGCGCCCATTTCAACTCCCAAATCACACGATCCCAGGCCGTACTAAGCTGCAATCCATAGTCTTTATTGAGGGTGTTGTCCGATATTTTGATCTCTTTGCTTCATTTATTACGCTGTCCCATAAAGCGTTGGTCCGCTTAATTATAAAAGTAAATTCGAAAGCAATTAGGCGTCCTTTTTCCAGTGCATGCTCCGCTACGGCTGCAGTGTTAACACACAACGATGTGTTCCGAGAGACGCAGTCTAACTGTCCGGTTCTCGGTGAACAAAAGACTTTACTTAAGTACTGCTGCAGCCAGATGATGATAGCGTGATGCTGGAAACATGTAGCTGTGTCTTACATTTGCTTCGTTGTAAGCTGAATAAACATAACGTTAATCGGTGATTGCTGAGTTACAGTAATTAAACATGGCCGAAGTGAGGTCCCATATCTGTTGTTACACATTCTCTGTTGTAGCCGGTAAGCCTGGGTCTGCGACATTAGATGACACAAAGTAAAGAATGTGAACACCAATCCGACATGGTGTAAATCCATGTCTAAAGCCTGTGACATTACGAGTAGTCGGCTCGCGGAACGTGAACTGATGAAGGGGGCATTAGCTGTCAGTGGTCACTGCAGCGGCCAACCGGGAGTGGTGCCAAGTAAGCAGAGTGACCTGTGAATACCAAATATTCCCTGGAGGTTGCAAGTAAGCAGGTAAGGCCGTTAGATAAGACACCGTCGTGACTGAATTGAATCAAATATGAGACGTAGATTGCATTTTAGGGGAAACTATGCTACAGACCTTACAGATATGACACAATAAAACCAAACACATCACAAAAGTTGTGGTGATGAGAAGAGCTCATGATGCCTCTAAACATTACTCTACGATAAGTAGAAGTAAAATTGTTTTTATGTATGATTATTACGCTGAGCGGTAAAAGTAAGCCGGCCGCTGTAGCCGAGCGGTTCTAGGCGCTTCAGTCCGGAACCGCGCTGCTGCTACGGTCGCAGGTTCGAATCCTGCCTCGGACATGGATGTGTGTCATGTCCTTAGCTTAGTTAGATTTAAGTAGTTCTAAGTCTAGGGGACTGATGACCTCAAATGTTATTAAGTCCTATAGTGCTCAGAGCCATTTGAACCATTTCATAAAAGTAAATAACAATTAAATCATTGGAGCAACCACTTTCTATGAAGCATCTAATGAAACCTGACGATATCAGTGAGCACCAAAATAGGCTAAAAGTAAAATACAGAGATGCGTATGTGCCATGGCCACAAGCTAAATGTAATGGCTAAATGTAATGAGTTTTCTACTTCCTCGCCTAGTCATCCCAGGTAATGATCACCTACAGTTAACTATTAGATACACATCAGATGATTATGTATATGAATGTCCAATAAGAAAAGTCATGTTAAATGGCTACTTTCGGATGGCCGTGAGCGTTAGCGTGCCGCTCCAGGATTCGGGGAGGCGTGCCGGCCCCGTATGGAATCCATCCAACAGATTAGCGACGAGCGCCGTTGTGCCGGCCAGGCCGGACGTGGCCTTTAGGCGGTTCCCCACATACAACTACATGAATACGGGCTGGTAGTTACGTCCTGGCTCAGTTACAAAACATGCAAACATTTCGGAAGTGTTCTGACACTATCACGTGGAAAGCACTAGACATAAACAGATGGGGTATACGATTTCCTTCCAAGGGTTCGTGAGGGGGGGGGGGGAGGGGGTGAAGGGGTGCTGACAAGAAGGACATCCGACCACCCTCTACCAATAACATTTCCGAATCCAGAATAACATGTCGATCCCATGACGATACGGGATAAGGCCAGGTAAACAAGAAGGAGCAGAAGTTGCTAAATCGCTGTGGGAGTGCCAATGATAATAAAAAGAGAAACATTTGCGTGTAGGACATGTGTCTAGATGTCAGAAGGATGCAGTTTCATAAAACTGGCCATATTTATTTTGTGATCTTAACGTAACTATTTCATAGTGTAGGAAAAGGTGTAAGCATTTCAGGTATTTTGCTAATATCTTACGTAATACAGAATTATTTTTTTAGTGAGAGGTTGCAAAATGATCATAATAATCAAATATATTATTTCTCAAGCCAACATTCTTTTTTTCCAACACATACTAATCGTAGAGGGATAAATGAGGTATCATTAGTTATTTTAAGAGGCTTCTGACATTTCGTACTGATATTGCGCTAAAACTTACTATTTCTGGAAAATTTTAACATAAAAGAGACTTTTTACTATTATACGCAAAAAGATATCATGGATGCCCAGCCTCATACCTCTATTTTACGAATCTAACTTATTAACCACGAATAGGAGACTCCGTTTTCATATGATTTCATTACAAATACCATTTTCTTCGTTTTAAAGTACTTACTACCTGGATAATTTGTATATACCATTGTCATAGATACGAACCGTGATCACTGCGGTATTCCATTATCTCTGCCCGTTTCGACTGACTTTTCTAAACGAATATACTTTCTGAAACGATAAACATATCTGTCGCTGTCGCCTTCAGTTGCGATTTACCTGTTGCCACTGCGGCCTAACGTGCTTACTGTAAATGAAAATATTTGTCGAGTTAAAGCTGTAGTATAGGTAATGTGATCCTACTGACATTCCCTGACCTCCTCCCATCGTGCAAACGTGGACTAACATTTCGAAAGCAAAACACATTTTTGGACAAATGGAAATGTATATACTAGGTGCATTCAAGTTCTAAGGCCTCCGATTTTTTTCCTAATTAACTACTCACCCGAAATCGATGAAACAGGCGTTACTTCTCGACGTAATCGCCCTGCAGACGTACACATTTTTCACAACGCTGACGCCATGATTCTATGGCAGCGGCGAAGGCTTCTTTAGGAGTCTGTTTTGACCACTGGAAAATCGCAGAGGCAATAGCAGCACAGCTGGTGAATGTGCGGCCACGGAGAGTGTCTTTCATTGTTGGAAAAAGCCAAAAGTCACTAGGAGCCAAGTCCGGTGAGTAGGGAGCATGAGGTATCACTTCAAAGTTGTTATCACGAAGAAACTGTTGCGTAACGTTAGCTCGATGTGCAGGTGCGTTGTCTTGGTGAAACAGCACACGCGCAGCCCTTCCCAGACATTTTTGTTGCAGTGCAGGAAGGAATTTGTTCTTCAAAACATTTTCTTAGGATGCACCTGTTACCGTAGTGCCCTTTGGAACGCAATGGGTAAGGATTACGCCCTCGCTGTCCCAGAACATGGACACCATTATTTTTTCAGCACTGGCGGTTACCCGAAATTTTTTTGGTGGCTGTGAATCTGTGTGCTTCCATTGAGCTGACTGGCGCTTTGTTTCTGGATTGAAAAATGGCATCCACGTCTCATTCATTGTCACAACCGACGAAAAGAAAGTCCCATTCACACTGCCATCGCGCGTCAACATTGCTTCGCAACATGCCACACGGGCAGCCATGTGGTGGTCCGTCAGCATTCGTGGCACCCACCTGGATGACACTTTTCGCATTTTCAGGTCGTCATGCAGGATTGTGTGCACAGAACCCACAGAAATGCCAATTCTGGAGGCGATCTGTTCAACAGTCATTTGGTGATCCCTCAAAACAATTCTCTCTACTTTCTCGATCATGTAGTCAGACCGGCTTGTGCGAGCCCGAGGTTTATTTCGGTTTGTTGTAACACGATGTTCTGCCATCATTAAACTGTCGCACCCACGAACGCACTTTCGACACATCCATAACTCCATCACCACATGTCTCCTTCAACTGTCGATGAAATTCAATTGGTTTCACACCACGCAAATTCAGAAAACGAATGATTGCACGCTGTTGAAGTAAGGAAAACGTCGCCATTTTAAGTATTTAAAACAGTTCTCATTCTCGCCACTGGCGGTAAAATTCCATCTGCCGTATGGTGCTGCCATCTCTGGGACGTATTGACAATGAACGCGGCCTCATTTTAAAACAATGCGCATGTTTCTATCTCTTTCTGGTCCGGAGAAAATAAAACGGAGGCGTTAGAACTTGAATGCACCTCGTACAAGGATGATCATTAATTCATGATTATTATTTCACGTCGCTCAGTTCATTTTTAAAGCTGTTTTCTCTTCATTCCAACGACTACATTTATTTCAAATACTGTCGTTATTTAAAACTATAAACGTGCGAAAGATTCGCACTGGTCCACTGGTTGTAGGTTTATGCCAGTAATATGTGTATATGTACAGGGTGTTTCAAAAATGACCGGTATATTTGAAACGGCAATAAAAACTAAACGAGCAGCGATAGAAATACACCGTTTGTTGCAATATGCTTGGGACAACAGTACATTTTCAGGCGGACAAACTTTCGAAATTACAGTAGTTACAATTTTCAACAACAGATGGCGCTGCAAGTGATGTGAAAGATATAGAAGACAACGCAGTCTGTGGGTGCGCCATTCTGTACGTCGTCTTTCTGCTGTAAGCGTGTGCTGTTCACAACGTGCAAGTGTGCTGTAGACAACATGGTTTATTCCTTAGAACAGAGGAGTTTTCTGGTGTTGGAATTCCACCGCCTAGAACACAGTGTTGTTGCAACAAGACGAAGTTTTCAACGGAGGTTTAATGTAACCAAAGGACCGAAAAGCGATACAATAAAGGATCTGCTTGAAAAATTTCAACGGACTGGGAACGTGACGGATGAACATGCTGGAAAGGTAGGGCGACCGCGTACGGCAACCACAGAGGGCAACGTGCAGCTAGTGCAGCAGGTGATCCAACAGCGGCCTCGGGTTTCCGTTCGCCGTGTTGCAGCTGCGGTCCAAATGACACCAACGTCCACGTATCGTCCCACGCGCCAGAGTTTACACCTCTATCCATACAAAATTCAAACGCGGCAACCCCTCAGCGCCGCTACCATTGCTGCACGACAGACATTCGCTAACGATATAGTGCACAGGATTGATGACGGCGATATGCATGTGGGCAGCATTTGGTTTACTGACGAAGCTTATTTTTACCTGGACGGCTTCGTCAATAAACAGAACTGGTGCATATGGGGAACCGAAAAGCCCCATGTTGCAGTCCCATCGTCCCTGCATCCTCAAAAAGTACTGGTCTGGGCCGCCATTTCTTCCAAAGGAATCATTGGCCCATTTTTCAGATCCGAAACGATTGCTGCATCACGCTATCTGGACATTCTTCGTGAATTTGTGGCGGTACAAACTGCCTTAGACGACACTGCGAACACCTCGTGGTTTATGCAAGATGGTGCCCGGCCACATCGCACGGCCGACGTCTTTAATTTCCTGAATGAATATTTCGATGGTCGTGTGATTGCTTTGGGCTATCCGAAACATACAGGAGGCGGCGTGGATTGGCCTCCCTATTCGCCAGACATGAACCCCTGTGACTTCTTTCTGTGGGGACACGTGAAAGACCAGGTGTACCGCCAGAATCCAGAAACAATTGAACAGCTGAAGCAGTACATCTCATCTGCATGTGAAGCCATTCCGCCAGACACGTTGTCAAAGGTTTAGGGAAATTTCATTCAGAGACTACGCCATACTATTGCTACGCATGGTGGATATGTGGAAAATATCGTACTATAGAGTTTCCCAGACCGCAGCGCCATCTGTTGTTGAAAATTGTAACTACTGTAATTTCGAAAGTTTGTCTGCCTGAAAATGTACTGTTGTCCCAAGCATATTGCAACAAACGGTGTATTTCTATCGCTGCTCGTTTAGTTTTTATTGCCGTTTCAAATATACCGGTCATTTTTGAAACACCCTGTACAAATAGCCTTAGTTTCGAATTGTGGTCATAATTTCAATATTTAATGTGGATTCAGTAGTGTGTGACATCACGGAAACTATTTAAGGGCGAGCAGGAATGCACATGTGGTCTCTGGTCTTTTATCAGTAGCCTGTCGTCGTTCGAGGTTTCGCCTTTTGCGAATGGCATTATATTGGCGGATGGGCTTGGCAGCCGAGATGATCTGTCCAACGAAGCAACTCTTTCAGTTAAATAATTTAACTTCTTGCTGGACCTAAAACAGTTCTGGGAGACCGCAGGCTCATACTTCAACTTTTCACTGGATTTAATTTCACGGTGGTGTTCGGTTATTGAATTGGAACACTCATACGTACGTTATTTGTGGGACTTGAGACAGCTGAGAACAGTGACTCTTCTGCAGCAGTTAGTATTGAGACTTGTGTGTGATGGACTTGTCTGCTTGTTTTCATAATGGTTATTTAGAATAATGAACTTTAGCTTTATATCACGATGAAAAGGGAGAAATTGTGCTCTCGGACTTTGAGTGTTTGCTTTAGCATTACGTGATAAATGGCGTGTTAAATGAACTTTGAATGTATGTGATCCGTTTACATTGCTCTGCTGGACTAATTAATTATTATTTACCTTTGTTCTAATTTGAATGCCATACTGTGTAAGACAATTCAAAAATAAGTGAATTATTTGCATGGAACATTTATCGGATTTAAACGATAAAATTTAGTTTCAAAAGCGTTTTTAATCCCACAGGATATCTCTACGTACTTCATTTATTTGTAAATGATTTTGCCGGCCAGTGTGGCCGTGCGGTTGTAGGCACTTCAGTCTGGAACCGCGTGATCGCTACGGCCGCAGGTTCGAATCCTGCCTCGGGCATGGATGTGTGTGATGTCCTTTGGTTAGTTAGGTTTAAGTATTTCTAAGTCTAGGTGACTGATGACCTCGGATGTTAAGTCCCATAGTGCTTAGAGCCATTTGAACAACACTGAATCTAGTCAAAAGAGGCCTAGGTTGAGAGCTATCTTGTTTTCAACCACCGATCGGTTACGAAATTTAAACCAGAATAAAAATCTGGTGAAGTTTTGCACATATGTAACGCACAGTGTCTTGTATGCGCGTCACGTCGCACTTTTCAGTTCTGAGCGCACAGTGAGCACGTAAAGATGCCTAGGAAACAATATTTCCCGCATGCTGTCAAGTTCTATTAAAGGGTTTCGCCCGATTTAATGCAGCACACATAACGTCATGAGTTGCGTTCTTCATGACAATTCCCAGCCTCACACTGGAGGGACAACCAAGATGCTCTTGCAACGTTTTCGATGGGAAGTGTTTGATCACCCACGATTCAACCCAGTTTGGGCTGTCTCTGATATTCGTCCCTCACATGAACAGCTGGCTATGAAGACAACATTTTGGCACAGACAGCGAGCTCCAGAACAGCATAGGGAATTGGCAGAAATCACAGGCGGCTGCCTTCTTTGAGGAGGCTGCTGGGAAATTGGTACCAAGCGGCAACAGATGTCTAAGTCGGAGATGTTCGATG
Source organism: Schistocerca cancellata (assembly GCF_023864275.1). NCBI lineage: Eukaryota > Metazoa > Arthropoda > Insecta > Orthoptera > Acrididae > Schistocerca > Schistocerca cancellata. The sequence continues at coordinate 875,091,020 of NC_064626.1, forward strand.
GTGTAGCTAAACGTTGCGAATAAAACATTTTTGATTTTCACTGTGGTTTCCACTTCGCGTTCGATCGGATACTGGAAAAGAAAAGCCCTCGTACGCTGGCCACAGCTATAGGGTAATTTTTTCCACGTGTACAAAATCTAGGGATTGATCGATGAGAGGGTACATAACAAAAAAGGTCAATTAACTTAAGCCCGGAAATGGATGGTTACCATGCTAGAGACCATTTATTCAATCATACATTGTTACAGAGACTTTCGATTAGATTAGATTGGTACTTGTTCCATAGATAATGAATACGACACTTCGTAATGATGTGGAACGTGTCAGGTTAATAAAAGGTGTCTATACAAGATATTACATTACACCAAATATTACATGACACTTAATATTTTTGATTTTTTTGGTTGAGGTGGGCAAATAACCCACTTACTATATCCAAAAATTCATCTAATGAGTAGAAGGAGTTGCCATTCAGAAATTCTTTTGATTTCCTTTTAAATGGTATATAGCTATCTGTCAGACTTTCGATGCTGTTAGGTAAGTGCCCAAAGACTTTTGTGGCAGCATAATTTACCCTTTTCTGAGCCAAAGTTAGATTTAATCTTGAGTAGTGAAGATCATCCTTTCTCCTAGTGTTGTAGCCATGTACTTTTGTATTCGATCGGATTGTTAATAACAAATTTCATAAGTGAATATATATATATATATATATATATATATATATATATATATATATATATATATATATATATTGTGTAATTCCAATATGTTGTTGTTGTGGTCTTCAGTCCGGAGACTGGTTTGATGCAGCTCTCCATGCTACTCTATCCTGTGCAAGCTTCTTCATCTCCCAGTACCTACTGCAACCTACATCCTTCTGAATCTGCTTAGTGTATTCATCTCTTGGTCTCCCCCTACGATTTTTACCCTCCACGCTGCCCTCCAATACTAAATTGGTGATCCCTTGATGCCTCAGATCATGTCCTACCAACTGATCCCTTCTTCTGGTCAAGTTGTGTCACAAACTTCTCTTCTCCCCAATCCTATTCAATACTTCCTCATTAGTTATGTGATCTACCCATCTAATCTTCAGCATTCTTCTGTAGCACCACATTTCGAAAGCTTCTATTCTCTTCTTGTCCAAACTATTTACCGTCCATCTTTCACTTCCATACATGGCTACACTCCATACAAATACTTTCTGAAATGCGTTCCTGACACTTAAATCTATACTCGATGTTAACAAATTTCTCTTCTTCAGAAACGCTTTCCTTGCCATTGCCAGTCTACATTTTATATCCTCTCTACTTCGACCATCATCAGTTATTTTGCTCCCCAAATAGCAAAACTCCTTTACTACTTTAAGTGTCTCATTTCCTAATCTAATACCCTCAATATCACCCGACTAAATTCGACTACATTCCATTATCCTCGTTTTGCTTTTGTTGATGTTCATCTTATATCCTCCCTTCAAGACACCATCCATTCCATTCAACTGCTCTTCCAAGTCCTTTGCTGTCTCTGACAGAATTACAATGTCATCGGCGAACCTCAAAGTTTTTATTTCTTCTCCCTGGATTTTAATACCTACTCCGAATTTTTCTTTTGTTTCCTTTACTGCTTGTTCAATATATAGATTGAATAACATCAGGGATAGGCTACAACCACTGCCTTCCCAACCACTGCTTCCCTTTCATGTCGCTCGACTCTTATAACTGCCACCTGATTTTTGTACAAGTTGTAAATAGCCCTTCGCTCCCTGTATTTTACCCCTGCCACCTTTAGAATTTGAAAGAGAGTATTCCAGTCAACATTGTCAAAAGCTTTCTCTAAGTCTACAAATGCTAGAAACGTAGGTTTGCCTTTCCTTAATCTTTCTTCTAACATAAGTCGTAAGGTCAGTATTGCCTCACGTGTTCCATCCAGTATTTCTACGGAATCCAAACTGATCTTACCCAAGGTCGGCTTCTACTAGTTTTTCCATTCGTCTGTAAAGAATTCGTGTTAGTATTTTGCAGCTGTGGCTTATTAAACTGATTGTTCGGTAATTTTCACATCTGTCAGCACCTGCTTTCTTTGGGATTGGAATTATTATATTCTTCTTGAAGTCTGAAGGTATTTCGCCGGTTTCATACATTTTGCTCACCAGATGGTAGAGTTTTGTCAGGACTGGCTCTCCCAAGGCCGTCAGTAGTTCCAATGGACTGTTGTCTACTCCTGGGGCCTTGTTTCGACTCAGGTCTTTCAGTGCTCTGTCAAACTCGTCACGCAGTATCGTATCTCCTATTTCATCTTCATCTACATCCTCTTCCATTTCCATAATATTGTTCTCAAGTACATCGCCCTTGTATAGACCATCTATATACTCCTTCCACCTTTCTGCTTTCCCTTCTTTGCTTAGAACTGGGTTTCCATCTGAGCTCTTGATGTTCATACAAGTGGTTCTCTTATCTCCAAAGGTCTCTTTAATTTTCCTGTAGGCAGTATCTATCTTACCCCTAGTGAGATAAGCCTCGACATCCCTAGATTTGTCCTCTAGCCATCCCTGGTTAGCCATTTTGCACTTCCTGTCGATCTCATTTTTGAGACGTTTGTATTCCTTTTTGCCTGCTTCGTTTACTGCATTTTCATATTTTCTCCTTTTAGCAATTAAATTCAATATTTCTTCTGTTACCCAAGGATTTCTACTAGCCCTAGTCTTTTCACCTACTTGATCCTCTGCTGCCTTCACTACTTCATCCCTCAAAGCTACCCATTCTTCTTCTACTGTATTTCTTTCCCCCATTCCTCTCAATTGTTCCCTTATGCTCTCCCTGAAACTCTGTACATCCTCTGGTTCTTTCGGTTTATCCAGGTCCCATCTCCTTTAATTCCCACATTTTTGCAGTTTCTTCAGTTTTAATCTACAGCTCATAGCCAATAGATTGTGGTCAGAGTCCACATCTGCCCCTGGAAATGTCCTACAATTTAAAACCTGGTTCCTAAATCTCTGTCTTACCATTATGTAATCTATCTGATACCTTTTAGTATCTCCAGAGTTCTTCCATGTATACAACCTTCTATCATGATTCTTAAACCAAGTGTTAGCTATGATTAAGTTGTGCTCTGTGCAAAATTCTACCAGGCGGCTTCCTCTTTCATTTCTTAGCCCCAATCCATATTCACCTACTACTATTTAATAGTCACCCATGACTATTAAATTTTCGTCTCCCTTCACTATCTGAATAATTTCTTTTATTTCATCATACATTTCTTCAATTTCTTCATCTGCAGAGCTAGTTGGCAAATAAACTTGTAGTACTGTGGTGGGGGCTTCGTATCGATCTTGGCCACAATAATGCGTTCACTATGCTGTTTGTAGTAGCTTACCCGCACTCCTATTTTTTTATTCGTTATTAAACCCACTCCTGCATGACCCCTATTTGATTTTGTATTTATAACCTTGTATTTCCTGACCAGAAGTCTTGTTCCTCCTGCCACCGAATTTCACTAATTCCCACTATATCTAACTTTAACGGATCCATTTCCCTTTTTAAATTTTCTAACCTACCTGCCCGATTAAGGGATCTGACATTCCACGCTCCGATTCGTAGAACGCCAGTTTCCTTCTCCTGATAACGACATACTCTTGAATAGTCCCCGTCCGGAGATCCGAATCGGGGACTATTTTACCTCCGGAATATTTTACCCAAGAGGGCCCCATCATCATTTAATCATACAGTAAAGCTGCATGCCCTCGGGAAAAATTATGGCCGTAGTTTCCCCTTGCTTTCAGCCGTTCGCAGTACCAGCACAGCAAGGCCGTTTTGGTTATTGTTACAAGGCCAGATCAGTGAATCATCCAGACTGTTGCCCTTGCAACTACTGAAAAGGCTGCTGCCCCTGTTCAGGTACCACACGTTTGTCTGGCCTCTCAACAGATAACCCTCCGTTATGGTTGTACCTACGGTACGGCTATCTGTATCGCTGACGCACGCAAGCCTCCCCACCAATGGCTAGGTCCATGTTCATGGGGGGGGGGGGGTAATTCCAATAATACGACTATATTATGAACCGCATTTATGGTCAAACAGCAACTTACGGAATCAATAACTAATTTTAGCTCCCCATCAGAACGAATTTCATTTCTGACGTTCAAGTCAGGCAATAAACGCTACACTATTATAAATGCACATGCACCTATTAACCAACATAACAGAACAAAAGTTACAAAGTGGAAGATTTTTGGGAAATACTTGAACACGGAACATCCATATTACCAAAAGAACATATAAAAATTTTAGTGGGAGACTTTAATGCACAAGTTGGCAAAGAAATAAAATTCAAATCAGTAGTTGGAGATTATCCTGCACATGCAAGAACCAACAGAAATGGGGAAAGACTCATAGACTTTTGTAGACAGTTTCATCTAAAATTAATGTCGACATGTTTCAGGAAACTTGCAAGAAAGAAAAAAACATACATAGACTCAGATCATTATCTGACAGAAATAAAGACCATGTTCCAACCAAACAAACCTAAACCAAAACCAAGAAGATTTCCAATGAAACGTCCCCTTTGAACAATTTATACACGACTGTGCTTAACCTGACATACAATATTATTTAGCGCAACGCAATCTGACTTTCAAAAATCCCTACAAAAGAATGGCCCTAACTAACATTAACCTATACCTTTCACAAATCACTTACCTCACAAAAATCTTCGTTACTGGAACTACTGCAATACAGCGAGCGCCACTATTGCCAGCTAAATAAAAGATTCAAACTACAGAAGGCACTAACTACTGATAGGGATCGTTAGCAAATGAAAGATATTAATAGAGAACAAACAATGTATTTACCTTAATAGTCATAATATATATAGCAGTTCATGACAAATTACAAAACTCCGCCATCTCTCTCCCCACATCCACCACTGCTGGCGGCTCACCTCCAACTGCGCAACGCTACGCGCTGTTCACATCCAGCTGCCGCTGCCCAACACTACAATGGCAGACAACAATGCAAACTAGCCACAGACTGCACACAGCACAGCCAGTGATTTTCGTACAGAGCGCTACGTAACGTTGCCAATATAAAAATCTAAACAGCCTACTTACATAGCCCCCATGCTCCCCACAAAAAAATTTTACAAATTGTTTTGAGCACTGGGCAGTACATATTTGTTAAAATTTTTCATAATCGTAATTACAATAACAAAGAAATCAAATGCACACACTTATTGATACAATGTTGGTCAAAAGCTAAAATTTTCTCACAGTCCATAAAGACAGTCCAGATTGTTCATCACAGTAAAATTTCAGTGGTTTTTTTTCAAAGTCTGAGCAGTAAAAGACAATGCACACGGAAGTAGTGGATTTCCATGCAGTCTTGAAGAAGTAGCGTTGTCCTTCCAACTGAAAGACTGTGCTGACTCTTGACATGCTGACAGGTAATGGACCACAACAGAGAAAACCCACAGCAGAGTCATTCGACGTTTTGAAGAAGATTGGTATGTAGGTCATCACTGAGCAGACCCACTGTAGTCCTGGTAGAGATTACGGTATTGGTGGGCCACCAGAGGTCCAGAGGTGTAGACCCACTGCAGTCCTTGTAGAAATAATGGTATTGGTGAGTCATCAAAGGTGTAGACCCACTGTAGTCCTTGTAGAAATAATGGTATTGGTGAGTCATCAAAGGTGTAGACCCACTGTAGTCCTTGTAGAAATAATGGTATTGGTGGGCCATCAAAGATGCAGACCCACTGTAGTCCTTGTAGAGACAGCCAGCAGCCATCTGTTGCGACTGTGCAGGTGCACATTCACCATCGAAGAGTCTTGCGGAGAATATAGCTAGTCCATAACCCACCACTTGTGCACTCACAAAATTTTTGGAATTGTCCTTGGAACCAGCAATGCTGTTATCCAGTCCCTTGCTGAATTATTAACACACGTGCAAACACTAACAGTCCCTACTTCTCACATATTGTCCATATACTATGACCAACAGAAATGTGTGCAGTGAAATGAATGCTTACAAGTTACATAATTTTATGAACTGCTGTCAATTACAATTTTATAGCAGAAGAATACAATAACAAAGGTACAAAATACATCATTAAAAACATAACAATACAGATAACATTTGTAGTACAGGCTTTACAACAGAATAGAAATAAACATATACATCATTGTTGCAGGAATTATGACATAAGTACATACATAAAGATCATAATAACTTTTGAAACATCACCTTCACATATGAGCAACAAAACAGAATAAATAATGTCTCAACATCTTTACAAAGTAAATAACATAGTATTAGAAAAATTCTTCAACATAGCTCTCATCAGCTAAACACATAAAGACAGGAAAAACACAAATACACAAGGGTACACAAACATATAGAGGGTTGACACAAAAGGAAAGGACAGGGTTTGTTTTACTGCAGTATTTTGCATGGAGATCTCCCTTTGTTCATCATTATTCCCAAATGTACTATCTAAGCCTGCTTTCTGTATTTTGTTCACATCCACTTTCAAAATAGTTTTTCTCCACTGTACACTACCTTTTTTTTTTTTTTGGCCAAACCATTTTCTTATATCTTCTCAATGCATTTCTTCCAATTCATCATAGTTAGTTTCTTATATAGTCTACCCCCTCTTAAGCTAACTTAAGACTACTGAGCTCAGATGCTAAACTAAGGGACAAGGCAATGCAGCATCACATAAAACAATTAATATAAACAGCAATGAAAAAAAACGCAGATTTGCGAAGCAAGCAGCATTAAGAAATTAGCAAAGCAATTGTAATATTACAACTAATATAAGGCAATGTGCAGCAAACAATAAAAATAAATCATTAGTAAAACTGGCTTAACAGAATAATACAAAGACAAATTCAATAACACTATGCCTGGCAAACAGCAGCAACTTATACCTAAACATGACATAGCTCAAGCAGAAAAAATATTACAGTAAAAACAAAAATGCAGATAAGGGAAATGTATATTCACATCTTAATGTCTATGTAATTAAAGTGGTGCACCACAACAACTTATTGGAAAAAAATATTAACATGTACTTGAAAAGAATATTATGTATGCAGTTACTGTTACTAGTCCCTTCTTATTGTTCTTTCCTTTCCAAGTGCTCCTTTTTTGAAGAATGTGGATCACAAAATTATTATTTAATAGATCTGTTGACAGAAAGTGTTCACATTAGCAAATGCATTTTATTTTATTTTATAAAACCAATGCTGCAACACAGCTGTAAACTAGATATCCAATGAAATAAGCAACTATGAAAAGCAAAGCATAAAAATATCATTCAATAGTCATGTGACATTTCATAAGTTAGTAGAAATTCTCTCAACTCTCGTAGAAAGACGCTTGTCATAATCAGGTGTGCAGATGTAAGTATCTTTCCAAGTAATGAACGTGTCATAGTTATCGTCCTCCAAAAGCTAAGTTCTGCAGAAGTCAATGTACTGACCTCATGATAAACAAAAGGGAAATGCTTTGCGTATAGATATCTTACTTATTACGCTTATTGCCGTGATGAAGAAAGTACTGTGCTGTAACGTATTGTTGTGCTACGGAAAAGGCTGTCTCATTGTAGCTGTACCACAAAAGTTACTATTAAACATGTTTTACATTCCAGAAGAATTCAGAAAAACTGTGCAGATATAAAACAGATACTCCGCAAAAGCAACAATGTAAATTGTGTCACACATTAGCAACGTCATGATATAATCGTGTAGCTGTCACGTTAACTAACCACTGTGTCATCTGGTATCTCTCGGAAAGTACTTTAATTCAGAATGTATTTTCAAGCACACCAAAATGTTGCATTAAAATCTCATTAGCAGTACTGGTAAATGTTCTAAGTATGTGAGCCTTATAGTCATTACGTAATCATGCAACTAACAAGGAAGAATGTATAAATAACAACACTGTGTCGTCTGTTCGCAATAACAATGCATTCGCAATTACTTGTCTAAGTTACCTATTTTCTTGACTGCATAGTTAGTTAGCTTTAAAACATAGTTGCATGTTAACAGTTTGTAAGTGTGACAAAGAGTACTAGTAACGTGAAGTGAAAAATTTTATAGCAAAGACTAAATTAAAAAACAGTTTATCTCTCAATAAACGGTTTTACATGTGAAATGTGGTGTAAACCTTTGCTCTTCTCAGTACGCAGAGGTCCAACTTGAATGGAATTATCATGTGGTATACGTCGGTAAAGAATACTGGAATTTTGCTCAAGGTTAGCGTCAATGTTATTTTTCCCTGAGCCAGCGGGCGCAAGTGGCTGCCTGCGGTGCGAGTCATTGTCTGTTTCTTTGTTGGCGTGCGTCGTTATTGGGATTTGGAGACCTAACTTCCACAAATTCACCGTGACGAGAATCCCGCCAGTTCTGATGCAGTTCAGGTCTGTTGTTATGATCATATCGTCTGTCATCATGTCGGTAGATTCCATAGTTTCTTTCTTGTTGGTCACGTGGTGGAGAATTTCTCCCTGAGTGGTAACTGCATGCTGGACCATTGCGTCTAAAGTTATTCTGTCTCCCTTGATAATAATTGTTTTGGTTCCCATATTGCCTGTTTCTAAGGTAATCTCTATCATATTCATTACTACGAAAATGCGATCTTTCTCTGTAACTATTATTACTCTGCCAGTGGTTGTCATATGGGTGGTGTCTGTTTTGATCATGATTTGCATTGTAAGAATAGCCTTGTTGTGTCCAGTTATTGTTTCTGTTGTCACGGAATTGTGATGGATGTGACCTGTAGTGATTGTTTTCCTGTTTTCGCATCCCACGACTGTCTGTGTCAATTTCTAATTCTTGTAACAGTCCCTGAAAAGCTTCAATGTCGTCTTTGCAACGTCCTGCCAAAATAATATTTCTTAAATGTTCAGGCAATTTCATTAAGCAAATGCGGATGAGTTCTGAGGGGCTGTATGGGTTTGAAAGATACTGATTCTTATGCAACATGTCTTCAAAATATTTCATAAGACTGGAAAATTCAGATTGTTCGAAACGTTTCATCATTATGATGCTATGTTTTACTCGGTCTTGTGTAGCTTGAGACCAATATGCTGAGAGGAAGGCATGATAAAATTCTCCTTCACTGTGACAATCGTGAATGACTGATCGCATTCTTACAGCTGGTTCATTCTCCAAGTAGCCACACATAAATTCTAACCTGTGTTCTAATGACCAGTTGGGAGGAAAACAATGAGAGAATTGATGGAGCCACGCTTGTGGATGAATGTCGTTGCGAGTATTCTTAAACGTTTTGAATTTACGTGTAGTAATGAACAGCTTATAGTCAAAATCATCATGTGGGCGAGTCGCATGTCCGTCATTGTTACGTCGTGTCGGTGGTTCCATCTCAAAATTCGGTGTACCTTGCCAATTTCTTTCATAATTTCCGAAGTGCCCTGAGTTATTATTTTGTGACTGTTCCGTATTTCTATGTCCCTCTTCCCGTATTGGAGCGCGAGTGGCCTCTGAAAGACGTAATTCTTGTATTACCTGTGTCAGCTGATCTTGTACTTCCCGGATTTCTCTTTTGTACTGTGTATTGATTTGATTTTGATTTTGTTTGAATTTTTTTATTTGTTCATACTCTTCTGTGTCAGTGAAGGCTACGGGTCTTGTGTCATTCAGATCATCATCTACCTTTGTAGATAAGTTAGTGACCTGATCCGGAAGTTCGGCTACTTTCTCCGATAGTGAACACATTTCCTCAGTGTGTTTTTCTGAACCAAGTTTCAGAGTGTCCATTTGTGTTGAAATCGAATCTACTGTGTCCTTTAAGTTTTCCTGAGTTTTTGCAAGTTGCGTAACCGAGTCGGTAGATGCAACTGAGTCAATTTTAGCCCACAAGGTCTCATGATTTTCATGAACCATGGTTTGCAATTCTTTTATGGCTGCTTCGTGATTCTGTAATGCATTTTCATGCCGCGAAAAAATAGGTTGGAAATGCTCACAAATTTGTGTTTTTACGTCATTACAGACTTTTTGACATTTCGATTCAATGTTATGTAACTCAGTAGTTAAATCTTCACGTGTTTGTTCAAGTGTGGTGTCTAACTTCCGAAGATTTTGTTCCATTGTGTCTAACTTTTGAAGATTTTCTTCCATCGTGTCTAACTTTTGAAGATTTTGTTCCATTGTGTCTAACTGTTGCTGTGTTTGTCTCTGGTGTTGTTCCATTGTGTCTAACTTTTGAAGCTTTTGTCCCATTTGTTGCATTAATTGTAATAACAATGCACCGGTGTCTGAAACATGTTCCTCAGTGCTTTTCGGCAGTGAATTTGCACCGGCAACATTCACATTTTGACAAGCGGAAAATGTGTCTTGACTCATTTGAGAAAACGGTGAGAACCCAAAACCTGAGTCTACAGTATTTGCAATATTGTGTTCTGTCATTCCAGATTCCTGAGGCGAGCTGTTGCCGACCGATCGATCGATAATTCTTCCCTGTTCACTACCTGTTTCACTGTCTACTCCATTATTTGACGCCCGCTCCATTTCCCTATGCACAGTTACCAAATTACTACTTTGAGTATTAGTTAATTCATTACATGGTGGCGCTAACACACTGCTTTCGTCTTCACGGTCATTTCTCAGTTTACTTTGGAGCCTAGTATTACGTTTTTCACACGCCATTATTGTCACAATATTTCACATGACAACACAGAAAAGCACAATTTGAAGAGCAAAAATAAGAGAACACATTAACATAACACTGAAAATAATATCTAGTTAATTGCAAGCGCAGCTGCGAAATACTTGGTGCAAATTTACATGCGTGCCACACCTTTTTTACTGTACAACAATTAAAGACTGCAACTACAAAGGAGATTCTCTCTATAATTACGCGCTAGCAATAAACAATAGCTACACTAAATACACAAACTACAAGAAAAATATCAGAAGATTCCAGTGAAGTATCCTAGGCTAAGGGTCGACATATGAAACGTCCCCTTTGAACAATTTATACACAACTGTGCTTAACCAGACATACAATATTATTTAGCGCAACGCAATCTGACTTTCAAAAATCCCTACAAAAGAATGGCCCTAACTAACATTAACCTATACCTTTCACAAATCACTTACCTCACAAAAATCTTCGTTATTGGAACTACTGCAATACAGCGAGCGCCACTATTGCCAGCTAAATAAAAGATTCAAACTACAGAAGGCACTAACTACTGATAGGGATCGTTAGCAAATGAAAGATATTAATAGAGAACAAACAATGTATTTACCTTAATAGTCATAATATATATAGCAGTTCATGACAAATTACAAAACTCCGCCATCTCTCTCCCCATATCCATCACTGCTGGCGGCTCACCTCCAACTGCACAACGCTACGCGCTGTTCACATCCAGCTGCCGCTGCCCAACACTACAATGGCAGACAACAATGCAAACTAGCCACAGACTGCACACAGCACAGCCAGTGATTTTCGTACAGAGCGCTACGTAACGTTGCCAATATAAAAATCTAAACAGCCTACTTACACCAAGAGTAAACACTAAATTTCTCCTGCAAAAGCAGGACAAATTCTGTCATATACTAAACACAAGAAATATGGATAATTGGGAAGAAATTAAAAAAAACAATGATAGAGTCAGTTAAAGCCACGAAGAATACCAGCCACGAAGAATACCAAAACACGCATGGTGGAACGAGCTGTGTGATGATGCAATTGACAATCGACTAAAGCCTGGAAAAAATTGAACATTAATAAGAAACATGAATACTGGGAAGAGTTTAAAGAAGAAAGGAAAAAGACAGCAAAAATCATCAGATCAGTGAAAAGAAAATATGACAAAGACAGATTAGAAGAAATTGATTCTGATTTCAAAAGGAACAACACTAGAGACTTCTATAAGACTATCAGAGAAGTTTTAACAGGATTCCAGTCACCAAGTTTACATTTTAAAGATAAAAATGGAAAAATGGTTTTAAGCAATAATGAGAACTGCCAAATCTTAGCTGAGTACTTTGAAAATCTATAAAATTGTGAGGAGCCTAATGACAGGTTACAATTTCAAAAACCACAACATGAAAATCCACCGTCGGAACCACCTACAGTAGAAGAAATAGAAAAGATTATCAAAGCATTGAAGAATAACAAAGCACCAGGTCAGGATGGGATAGTGGCAGAAATGTGGAAAGTAGGGGGCTTATCCGCATGTCTGAAAATTCACAAAGTAATTAAAGACATTTGGACAAAAGGAATCATACCCAGTGACTGGAAACAAGCATTGATCCACCCTCTCCATAAAACCAACAACTACAGGGGCATATCCTTGTTACCAGTGACATACAAAATACTTTCTAAAGCACTTTTAAATAGAATAGAGGAACAAGCAGGACCTAATATAGGAGATTATCAAGCAGGATTTAGAAAAGGTAGATCATGTGCAGAACAGATTATTAATTTAAAAACAATTTTGAGAGTGAGAGCTATACAAAATAAAAATACAGTAGTTACTTTCGTAGACTTCAAGAAGGCCTACGACTCAGTTGACAGACAAACACTATTCCAGATACTTTATGAATCAGGGATAGATGAAAACACCAGAAGACTTGTTGAACAAACGCTCACAGATACAACATCAAGAATTAAGTTTCAAGGCGAAATTTCTGAACCATTCAAAATCAAAACAGGAGTTCGACAAGGTGACGGACTGTCCCCAATTCTCTTTAACTTGGTTTTAGATAAAGTAGTAAAAACATGGGAAAACACATTAAAAAACAGAGGCACAAAGGGTATAAGCATGGGCCAAGGAAAGAACAAATTTGAAGTAAAATGTTTAGCCTTTGCGAATGATATGGCATTGATAACTGAGAACCGAACAGACGCAACCGTTATGCTTGATATGTTACACGAGATTGCTGAAAAGACTGGGCTAAAAATATCCTACGAAAAAACCGAGTATATAGAACACAAACATAATACAGAAAAGCTTATGAAAATCAAGTATGGAAAAATTAAAAGAGTTGATAGATTCAAATACCTGGGGGAGTGGCACCAAGCCAATGGACTGGATAACACAACAAATAAAGAAAGAATAAAAAAGTTGGAATTTGCATATAAATTAACACAAAACTACTACAATAAGAAATCAATATCCATACAAGCAAAGATTAAACATTATAATTCAGTTATTACGACACAAGCAACATATGGATCAGAGTGCCTAACATTGAATAAGAAAGGCGAATTAAGAGAACTAGAAAAAAGAGAGAGAAAAATATTAAGAAAAATTCTAGGTCCTGAGAGAAACAAGGAAAATAGGTGGATTAAAAGGAGAAATGAAGACCTATACAAAAATACAGAAAAGATCACAGATACAATGAGGAAAAGACGGCTAAAATTTTATGGACATTTAAAAAGAATGGAACAAACACGGATTACAAAGAAAATTTTTAATTACGTTAGTAAGCTAAAAAACAATGTAGGATGGATAGAAGCAGTAAAGAAAGACGCCAACAAAATAGGTATTACAGAAGAAATAATACGTGACAGGAATAACTTTAGGCTACTTGTAGAAAACGCAAATATGAAGAAGATGCGCCAAAACCTCGACCCAAGAGAGTGTGGACAGATGAGCAGAGACGAGCAGTTGGCGAGAAAATGAAGAAGTACTGGGAAGAATGGAAGAAAAAGAAACACCATAAGTCTTAAGTTGTATGCGGTCCATAGCTGGCCAAATTCTTAATAAAAAATATATATATATATATATATATATATATATATATATATATATATATATATATATGTATATTGTGTGGCTACAGTGAAGATCCCTAGCTCTTTAAATAAGTGTCTGCAGGATGATCGTGGATGAGCTCCAGCAATTATTCTGATTACACGCTTTTGTGCAATGAACACTCTTTTACTCAATGATGAGTTACCCCAGAATATGATGCTGTACGAAAGCAGAGAATGAAAATAGGCGTGGTTAGCTAATTTACTGTGATGTATATCGCCAAAACTTGCAATGACCCAAATAGCATAAGTAGCTGAACTCAAAGCAGATCTTCAGTGTTTTTTTTCCAGTTCAAGCTTTCATCAATGCATACACCTAGAAATTTTGAATGTTCTACCTTAGCTACCGATTTCTGATCGAAGTCTATATTTATTAATGGTGTCATTCTATTTACTGTGTGGAACTGTATACACTGTGTTTTGTCGAAGTTTAATCAGAGCCCATTTGCAGAGAACCACTTAATGATTTTCTGAAAAACAGCGTTTACAATTTCATCAGTTAATTCTTATCTGTTGGGTGTGATAGCCATACTTGTATCATCGGCAACTGTGGTCTAATACGCGCTGTACCATGCAGCCAGAGTTACAGTATGTGTTGAAAATGGTTTGCATGTGCCTCAACACATGCGTGTGCGCGCCGTAGTATGTTCTGTCTCACACCATCACATCAGCCAGGCTGCATCCGAACAATGTCAAAGGCAGCATGAATACACTGTTCCAGTGTCTCCAGATCTGGGATGCGCTCTGCATACACAATACTTTTGAGATCGGCTCATAACCAGAAATTGCACGTGTTGAGATCCGGTGAACAAGCAGGCCATGCGACTGGATCCCTTCGTTCGAACCATCGACCAAGGAAGACAAGATTCAGCTGCGTCCGGACGTTAACGGCGAAGTGGGCTTGAGCACCATCATGTAGCTGTCACACATCCCTTTGAATCATCACTGGCACTTCTTCCAGCAAGAGAAGCTGTCACCCGCAAGAAACGCCAATATTCCCGCATTTCAGGCGACGTGGGAATAAGACTGGTCCTAAAATATGGTCGCCAGTTATCGCGGCTCTCATGTTCCGGATGCACCGATGCTGATGATTCGCTGTCACCATTCCATGGGGGTTCTGTATACTATCCCACAGATGACTGTTATGAAAGTCGAAGATACCACTCCACGTAAAGATCGCCTCCATCTATGAATAGAATGGATGGCACAAATCCGGGAATCGTGGTTGCTTGGTGAAGAAATCAATGAAAAAACTGCTCACGATGTGGAAAGACTTCCACTAGTAAGCCCTGCACACGCTGTAAGTGATGCGGTTAGTAACAATTGTCACGGAGAATGTTTCACACAGTCATATGCCTTACCCTGTACTGATGGGCCAAGTGCCTGGCACTCACACTGTGGTCGACTTACACAGTGTTAAATAGAGATGGGGGATCCGCTCCTGAACTGATTCATAGAGTTGAATCTTTCAAAGGAGTGAACAATCAGTGGTTCTGAAAAAAAAAGAACGGTAGCTCCAGACGTTTCCCACAGCAGAGAGGGAGAGAGAGAGAGAGAGAGAGAGAGAGAGAGAGAGACGGAGCATATCAGCGGGGCCTCTGCGGGTCAGAGCACACTGCACACCACACAACACAGCCAGCGCCGCCACACAACACAGCCAGCGTCGGCCTCTGCCCTGCTTCTACCTTGGCTGCCTGCATTGTGCAGTGCCCCATTGGATTTTGTGTTTCACATATGCCGTGCCGTCTCTGTGGTTCCTCTGCCGCGTGCAGTGTCTGGCGCAGCTTAACTTAGCATCGCACTCTGTCGGCGATCGTTTCAGTCGCACGTCCTGCCCTCTGGGCAATTGATGCGAGCAACAGGACAGAGAGCCTCCTAGCGGAGAAAATAAGAACTACTTGCAACAACCTGCTCGCAAGAGAACGGACGATTTGTCTCGGAGCGGGTGACTGGTGGCCGTTCACCGCTCTCCCCACCCTCGGAACTCGCCCGCTCAACACTCATCCCACCGTTCTCGACTCTAGCCAGAGCGTTGAGCAAAGCAACTCAGGTGTCACTCTGGTCTCTGCGGTCTTAGCTCACGCAGTAATACAGTTCGCGGCTCGACCTGCTTGACTCAGCGCCTCTGCATCGGAGTTTGTCTCTACTGGATATTGTTCTTCGTAGTAATACCGCTATGTATATTACATTATTATGTTATGTATATATCATTTGTTTTTATTTTATTTTTATTTGTTTAAACTGATCAGATTAGGTCCCTGACGTCTCCTCTTACTATAGAATTTTTATTATGGACACTCGAATTTACACTTTAATTACGAGCGAACCAATAAACGTATCGCAAAATGTGATACACCAATATTTTCCTTGTTTTATTCTGCGTAAGGCTATATGCAGCACTTTAGTCTTACAGTCAAATTTATATTTTTTTTTCTTATTCTGGTTCGGATTTTGCTATTTTAGGCGTCTTCGGAAGGAAACGTTCACTTTAAAAATATATGGCTTGCGATGTATTTGTACGAGGTTAATGAAATTTTAATACATTGAAGCCAAATATATTGTTAATGTAAATGTCAAGTTACAACATTTTCCGATCACCCAAAAAACCACGATAGTGCAAAATAAATCAATAATCAAAAACTTTGTCTTATCATGGAAATTTCAATAAACAATACAAAATTCTTACTCATTATCTGTGTTACTTCAAAATAGGATCAAATAAGATCAAAATACAGGTATAGTACTGGAATAAACCAAGTTTAAAGAGCAATGTGCCTTCCATTTATTTTCTATTGTGAATGAGTGGTGAGTCATGAAAAAGGGCTAGTTCATTTCAGGGAGTGAACAGTTCTGATCCGATCTCTGAAAAGAACAGTTTTGCCCATCTCTAGTGTTAAACACATTTTCGTGTAAGTCTGGTGTCCTAACATTTCGGGTGCGTCCTCTATGATTTCCTACATCCTGAAACGACCCTGTGTCTGACAAACGGCGAAACACTGTTGCAAACACTGAATGCTGTTGTTCTTGTCGGCGGGGACCATCTCCTGATACAATGTTGCTGCCCCCCCCCCCCCCTCCACCCGCTTGCCATTTGCCTTTTCGTAAGTAAACACCATGTCGGCAAGCCCTCGATTCGAATACGGAACCATTGTGTACGACGCTGTATCACATACGGTACAAGGAAAGTCAGCAAGAGAAGTGAATTGGGCACAACATTATCAATTACTATGGCTGAAGAGGGCGCCAGGGCATGGCGTATGAGAAGCAATACTACCCTCTAGGAAGAAACCATGCATAATGTAACTGTAGCTGCATGGTACAGCGCGTATAGACCGCCGTCTCTGTAACAAGTATGATTGAATAAATGGTCTCTAGCATGGAAACTATGAATTTCCGGACGTATGTTCATTAGACCTTTTTTGCTCCGTATCCTCTCATCAGTCAATCCCCACAGTTTGTACACGGTGAAAAAAATCACCCTGTAGAGTTACGCTCTATCAAAAATACCGTTCGGTAGTTTTAGTGCAGTATATAAATGAAGCAGAAAATGGAAGGATTACCGATACTATTAGCAGCTTTGGTAGGGAGAGAAAGGTGAATAAATGCGCGGGAGAGATAGTAGGATCCGACAACTTGTCTTTGGATTTGTTTGTTTATTTTGCACATAATTAAAACCGCATATCGTTCGGCGTTAGTCCATTAAGTATTTTATGTCTTTTTAAAATGTAAATTGTAGCCGGCCGGGGTGGCCGAGCGGTTCTGCCGGCACGGTAGCTCAGCGCGTTTGGTCAAAGGGCTGCGTGCTCTCTGTAATAAAAAAAACTGAGCCAAAGAATCAACGATGAACTAGAACGGATGTCTTGCGACGTCCGCCCAGACCAAACGCAACGAACAATATCGAACAAAATGAATATATATATATAAAAAGTAGCGGTTCTAGGCGCTACAGTCTGGAACCGCGCGACCGCTATGGTCGCAGGTTCGAATCCTGCCAGGGGCATGGATTTGTGTGATGTCCTTAGGTTAGTTAGGTTTAAGTAGTTCTAAGTTCTAGGGGACTGATGACCTCAGAAGTTAAGTCCCATAGTGCTCAGAGTCATTTGAACCATTTTTTTGTAAATTGCACTTTATAAGCAATAAGAATTAGTTGATTTTTGTAACTTCTGTGATTTTATGTAACCAAAGCAATTTCTTTAGATGCAAGTACAGTTTACTTGAGTTTACTGTTAGTAGTGATAAGTTCGAAAGCTGTTTATGGATAACAGAAATACATTTGATATAAGGCCGGCGAATTATTGAAGTTTCATTGATTTTCTTTTGCGTTTCTTTTAATTTTTACCGTTTTTAGGATATTGCGTTTTTTTAGAGCTATATAACAAATCTGAATAGTTTCTTTTATTTTTGTTACAACATCCTTCTGTTACAAGTTACAAATCAACGATTTTCGAATAAAAATGGAATTAAACACTGACAACTTCAGTTCGCTAAAAATACTGTTTATTTTTAAGTAACAGACAGGGGGATAACGATGTGTAACAAAGATGTTCCGTAGATTACTCGGCTCTTTATATATCCTCACTCAGTTTCTAGATGGTTCACGGCTTTCGTTTTCTAGGGGAACCTAGTAAGAGTCTAATCTTTTACACAAATGAGGTGATTGAAATGAGGTGACGCTCGAATGTTTTGCAGCACACCAAACGTATAGGCAACGCGGTTACTATCATAACTGACGGAAGCTATTAGAAAAACCACCGAAGTCTACGCTTACTTACGATAGTTTGCGGTAGCTTTATGGTAGCGCGGTCGTACGCTTAAAACAGTATGAATCATAATAGGGACCGACACGTAATTCCTACAATTGTATACAGTTGCTCTGAAACAAACTGAAATGCTGAACAAAATATAATCGGCCCTTAATTTTTCCAATACACCATACAATGGCACTATGTTGTTCAAATTATAGGCTCCACTTTTCAATGCAGAGAGACTATTTTATCCTATTCTTTATCTAGGCTACCTTGAACATCTTCAGTAGTGCAGGAATGGACAGTATCGCCTACGAAGATGCAGTTACCTTCGGGTGACACTGTGTCAGCTGCTGTATGAACATGATCACCTGCAATTATTACACTGACTTTCGGCGTAACTGTAAAACTCACTGAAATTGTTGCTACCGGTGATGTAACTCAGTGAAGCCCACCCAGATCCCTCCTTTTCTCCTTCTTCCGATACATGATAGGTACCTGTGTGAAAATTACATTTTAAACGTACAACGTACCGTAGTTTCAGTTTTTGTTGGTCTCAAAATATCATGTGAGTTCCTGATTTTTGGTTAAATCACTTGTCAACGCATATATCGTTCTTTACTTAAAAGACGGGCCGTTTTGTACGTTACAAACATTTTAAGTTAAAGAGCGAGACCTCCATTGCTTACGTACTGTGGAGCCATCTGCCGGTGATATTGTCAACTGTCTGCGCGATGACGGCCGTACTCTCCGCTAGGTGTCGCGAGAGGGCTGGCATGCTTCGTTGGTTCGTTAACCATAGCTTAAGCTAACAATATCAGAAAAACAGCAAATGTTATTAGCATGTGACGGTATGCTAGAGCTTAAATTGTGATCACGATAAGCGAAGAATTAGTTTAATAGTCTCCAGATTAACATAGCTTACGAGTTATTAACTGCTTCACTTTCTGGACCTGTAGAGGCTGTTTAAAGTGCGCATATTACATGCTCTCCCATTTTATACCTAAATCTATGTGTTTCCCGTAAATAACCATTTGCATCCGTTTTATTCTTTCGCTGCTCTCACGTCCAAGATTTCATTTTCATAGTATGTAAACTTAAAACTTTTGAAACCGGATAGGTCTGCAGCTAAATTTCTACTTATTGACGGCATGAAATTGAAGGTTTCTCAGAATCAAGCCAGTTTGAAGTCATAAATCATGTGAAACCTAACTCGTACTTTCTGATATGGAATCAGTTGTGTATTAAAGCAGTCAGGTATATGCAGTAGCCGGCCGGTGTGGCCGAGCGGTTCTAGGCGCTTCAGTCCGGAACCGCGTGACCGCTACGGTCGCAGGTTCGAATCCTGCCTCGGGCATGGATGTGTGTGATGCACTTAGGTTAGTTAGGTTTAAGTAGTTCTAAGTTCTAGGGGACTGATGACCTCAGATGTTAAGTCCCCTAGTGCTCAGAGCCATTTGAACCATTTTTTTATATGCAGTATTTCTTGATTTCCGAAAAACGTTGAATCGGTAGCATACCTACGCTTATTATCAGAACTGCGATCGCATGGGATATCAGGCGAAATTTGTAACCGCACTGAGGATTTCTTGATAGGGAGGATGCAGCATGTTATCTTGGGCGGAGAGTCATCGACAGGTGTAGAAATAACTTCAGGTGTACCGCAGGGGAAGTGTGTTGGGTCCCTTGCTGTCCATGACTTTTTGTAGATGATGCAGTTATCTATAATGAGGTACTGTCTGAAAGAAGCTCCATACAAGTCACTAGCCAACAGTAAACATGTAACTGGGATGAAATGAATGTCTGTACCGACCACGCTGATAACGAAAACGACAATGAAAAACTCGAATTATCTGTTGTTTCCAAGTTAAAGGAGCGTGCATTCAATCTTAATTACACTTTATTAGCATTCGTTGTCAATCATTGCCCATATAGCCTTCGAAATCCCGCTGGTGGTAGACAGAATGATAAAGTTTCAGGCAACAATAGTCGTGTGTATTTTATAGCTATATTTAACCCGGGCTCGTATCAACAAGGGGACAGGGAAAAGGAAGGGAGAAGCGGAGCATGTTTCATTTAAGCCCAGTTTCAGTCTGCTACAAGCTGTGTTCTATTCAGGCGCTGGAAGCAAGTGTTACTGAAGTATAGTTAGTGCATGTGGTCATTGTAATTCCTGTGATTCAGTATGCTTCGCAAATGCGTAAACAGTGATCACAATTTTTGCTACATTTGCGAACAGGCTACACTGAAATCGCGAAGGAGGCTAGTAACGCCATATATTAGGAAGGCGTACAGACTGTACTTTGGCTATGAAATAGGGGATCAGGGCAAAACCTGGGCTCCTCATGTATGTTGCATACCTTGTATCTCGACTCTTCATTCGTGGTTGAATCGTAAAAGATCTTCCACGGGCTTTGCTATACCCGTGATATGGCGAGAACCATCAAACCATGAGAATGATTGTTACTTTTATATGACAACTCCATTCAAACGTGGTATTTTCGAGAAGAAACTGTCTTCCTAGTCATATGCTAAAGTACTGTCGGCCATGCGATCAGTGACTGTTCCCGCTCCACATGATAGCGATAGTGACGAGGTGGTAGTGAAACTAGTACTGCACCATCACCTTCAAAACACAGTTCTTATAGAAATTCTGATTTTGTGCGTAACGATGAGTGTTCAGAATTTCTTAAAATGTTAACTTAATGACCTAGTGAGAGATAATGGAACTGCCGGAAAGACTACAACAGCGGAATTGTCTTGATAAGACGGTATATGTGACTGCGTTCCGTAACCGCCATATACCATTCCCTCCTTTTTCCAAAAGTGAAAAGAACTTGGTAACTTGTAGTGATGTACAGGGATTAATGGCACCTGTGGCCATTGACTATAAAAGCGGTCAGTGGATTCGACTCGTCGAAAGCAAGTCTCAAGTATGACTGCTGCATAATGGCAACGTGTTACCATAGATTCCGACTGGGTATGCACCTTACATGAAAGAAATATATGATAACGTGAAATAATTGTTCTTGCGATTGAACTATGACAAGTTTAAATGGCAGATCTGCGGGGATGTGAAAGTCATAGGCATATTACTTGAGCTACAACGTGGCTACACCAAATTCTGTTGCTTCCTGTGCCTGTGGAACAGCGACACTAAAACACTTCATTATGAAAATAAAGATTGCCCTAAGTGTCAGTCACTTGAACCAATATCTCACAATGTTATGCACGAAGCACTTCTCGAATCCAAGAACATAATTCTCCCTGCTCTTCTGTCAAAATTGGCCTAATGGAAAACTTCATTAGGGTTATGTACAAAACTGAGGAAGCATTTCTCTATTTGTGTGAGAGATTTCCACGTCGCAGTGAGGAGAAAATAAAAGAGGGGATTTTCGTGGATCCCCAGATACGTACACTGTACAACGCTGAGCATTTTAACACCGTCCTGCCAGGTAATGAAACATGAGATTGGGACGCTTTTCTTCAAGTGTCAAGAAACTTTCTAAGAAATAAAGAGGGTAGAAAACTGTAATTATCTTGTGACGAATCTTCTGCACTGCTACAGTAGACTGGGCTGCAACATGTCCTTAAAGTTATATTTCCTAGATTCCCACTTGGATTTCTTTCCTAACAACTGTAGTGCTGTAAACGACGTTCACGGAGAACGCTTGCACCAACAAATTTTGGACATGGACATCAGATACCAGGGAAAATGGAGAGCGTCAATGTTATCCGATTACTGCTGGAAGCTAAACAGGGAAACACCCGTAGAGAACTACAAACGCCAAGCAAAGCGGTTGCGCCTTCAGTGACCTCCCTACGAGGAATAACACCAAGGTAAATATATGAATAAACTCATACAGGCAATAAGGTAAAGTTATCGTAACTGCAAAACAAGAGCTAATTTAGATTTTCATTAACATTTTTGTTATCAGCACACCTGAAAACACAAAGAATAGCTGCTTTAATGCCAGGAAAGGAAAAAAAAAAGTAAAATTCTGTTGGATAGTGTATTCAGTTAGGTCTTGGTAAGATTTAAAAATGCTGCAAAGATTGGCAACTTGATTCAAATGTTCAGAAATGTAAAATTTTGCACTTCACAAATCTAAATAATGTATTGTCCTTTGACTATAATATCAATTAGTCACAGTTGTAATAGACCACCTCTTATAAATACCTGGATGTAACACCTTGTAGGGAAATGAAACGGAACGATGGCGTAGCTTAGTTGTAGGTAAAGCAGCTTTGATTTATTGGCAAAATACTGGGGAAGTGCAGTGACTCTACAAAAGGGATTACTTATAAATCACTTGCGCGACCCTTTCTAGAATGTTGTGTGGGACTTGTGCCAAATAGGACTAACAGGGGATATTGAACGTATAAAGAGAAGCGGAGCACGAATTGTCACAGGTTTGTCTCGCCCACGGGAGAGTGTCATAGAGATGCTGAAGAATCTGAACCGGCAAACTCTTAAAAATAGACATAAACTAGTCAGAGAAAGTCTTCCAACAAAGTTTCAAGGCCGCTTTAAATAATGACTCTAAGAATAACCGATGCAATCGGATTACGTGTGCCATGCAGTTCACAGTGTTTCGCAGAGTATAGATGTAGATGTAAAGGTACGAGACGCATAGAACAAGCTATTTCAACCCTCATAATTTGCCTGTCCATTTCTTTAGGGGAGAGGGAAGTATGCGAATACGGATCTATATGTAAATTATAAAGATTGGCCAGTGTGGTCATTGAGTGATGTCCAACGGACTGTTACTAGATCGTTGGATGCTACCAAGAGGCTGAACACGGAGATTACACCTATTCCCTAGTCAGGGGCGCAATTACGAGCAGGCTATGCTGGCAGCAACCTTGGGGTGGCCCGTACCACAAACGCCTGAAATATAAAAAAGGCGTATGTTTTAATATTGCAGCAACCTTGGGGTGGCCCGTACCACAAACGCCTGAAATATAAAAAAGGCGTATGTTTTAATATTATTATGCTAGCCCTCTTATAATCCTAAAAGAAATAATTATTTTATATAGGCTTGTTCTGCTGAATTTTTCAATGAACAGCTGATAGGAATTAAGTCAGTATTCATCTCTCAAAACCAGCGTCCCCTCACGTCAGATTCCCCGTGCCTCCCGGTCAAATGTGCGGTATCTCAATTGTCAGAACTGTTAAGTCGATTAAAGGAACGGTTCATGGAATTTCAGATGTTTGAAGTGATTCGATTTCGCGTAAAGTTGGTACCTTAGGTAACTCATTTCATCCAGAGCAGGAGCCGTAGTTGTTTTCATTTTCTGTCCCAAGAAGTGTATGTTTGAGGTCTTGAAGTTGGAGAAAACAGTTTTCGGACAACTTAATTCGTTAATGGGACATTACGAAAAACATACAACATGTCTTAAGATCCATAGCGTTTGATAGATAGCTTACTGATGCTTGACGTCATGTCAAATTTACGTGACCACTGTAAGCATTTGCGAGGGATTTTCAACGGTCAAATAAACTACCGTGTTTATCTATATTTTCACCAAAATATTATTTTTGGTTGCAGCAATTATACATAATATCGGCTTAGTCCAAATTCAACCAATTGTATGTATAAAGTAACGAAAGTAAAAATTCTTATGTAATCAATTGTAATTTATTCGTACACAGATTCTTAGCTCATATCTGAACATTACGCAGATTTTTAGTTCTTACGCTATGAGGAAAAGAGTCATAAAAGATAAATAGAAAGCATGGGGGATTTAAAGACACAAATTAGGGAAATAGTCACAAATATAAAATTTGAGACCATTAAAAGTCAGAACTGTATTTTGTAACACGCCCGGCAGTACAAATGGGGTGGGGGACCCTTAAACTGGTTGTCGTTCCTGCTTTTCTTGACCGTGCGCCCTGTCCACTCCACGTACCTGATAATCCCGCGGCGGCCGTACTGTTCTGCCCCACACTGCTGCTGGCTTGGCTGAAATTGTCTATCGAAATATGCAAGCGAGTTTAGGGGAGCCACTCAACGTTAAAACACAACACTGTCCGACGTCTGGTATGAACAATTATATGCTGAGACGATAAAAGAAAGTCGCATAAAAGAAAGTCGCAGGTTGCACTGTTTACATTCTCATTCAGAAGTGTTAGCTCAATTAATGGTTGATTATTTGTCCACAATATCATTCGGACGAGCGCACGCGTAACCGACACGACGCGGGTGATTGTTGATGATGCGGAAGCCGAATGATCGCACGAAATTGCTTACGCTCGTCACACACACACACACACAGATATTTGGTATCAGCTCTCCGTGACACTGTTCATAGAGTTAATTTTTCAGTTCTCACTTGTACGAGCGTGCGCTTAACCGTCGCGGCGCGGCTGATTGTTGACAATGCGGAAATGCGATGATCGAACGCACGTCCTCACGCTCGTTACAGGACACTGGCAGTTGACTGCACTCTTTTGTGATAAATAGTATTACCGATTCACATTAGTTCATTCTTGGAAACCGAACACGGCGCAGATGATTGATACTGTACGGTACGACACGCAACGAGAGGATACACAAATACGTTATAAGCAGCACTGCTCATTTTTAAATTACTTCTTGACGCACTTTCCTCTGAATCATTTACTTATTTTATCACTTTACTGTAACAGCACTTGTAGCAACACCTCAACTTCCAAGATAACGATGCCTCTCACATGCAGAGCTACACACTACACAATACAACAGTTCCGTGTCCCGCGCTCGACTCGACAGATGCGACTGCCCACAAAGATACTCTACAACTAAGCCAGCGATATGACAATACGCTTACAACTTGAGGCAACATATAACTGACCATGTGTAAAACCTGGTTACTTTAATGACATCCAAGCTTTTTCGAATATTCTTCCCTGTGACATATTAATGGTAATGAAAAATTCATGAATGATTGGGAATTGTTTTCTCTGAAACTGAAAAGGTAACACGTTATCGGAATAAGTGACATTTATACGCAGAATCAAAATTCGCTAATATCATGCCATTCCATTTAAAACTGGTCAGTCAATAACCTTTGTTAGTGTTCTTCTTTGAGGCATAAACTAAAACAAATATACTTTTCATACAGTAAGTCGTAGCTATTCAAAATGAAGAAATTGAAAATTAGCCTGTTACTTCAAATTATGCAGTAACCGCGGCACAGTTAGTTGCGTTTACTCTTAGGGACAGCATGGCATTGTAGCTGCGTGGTATGCGTGTCATGCTCCTAATGAACCATCTGCAACATTTAAACATGAACGTTAGTAGAATGTGATTTAATGGAACGTCGTTACTTTCGAGTGTCATTTCTGTCATAGCACCTGATCGATACATGTTGTAGCAGTTGGTACCATTGGGAGAGACACAGTAAAACTTCTCATATGTGTATGTTTACTTCTCTCAAAGCACTTTAACGGCTAGGTACATGCATGATTTTATATGTATATCTTCGGCAAAGTACCTTTCGAATTACATAACTTTCATTGGACTACTCGTATTTTTTTTAGTCGTCAGTCCTCTGGTTTGATTCGGTCTGTTACGGATTCCGATCTGTGCCAGTCTTTTCATCTCAGAGTAGCAACTGCAATCTCAGCCCTCAATTATTTGTTAGACGTATTGCAATCTCTGTCTTCCTTTAGAGTTTTTACCTTCTAGAGCTCCCTCTAGTACCATGGAAGTTATTCACTGATGGCTTAGTAGATTCCTGTCGTCCTGTCCCTTCTTCTTGTCAGTGTATCCCATATGTTCCTTTCCTCGCCGATTCTACGCAGAACCTCCTCATAACTTACGTTATCAGTCCGTCTAATTTTCAGCAGTCTTCTTTAGCAGCACATATCAAATGCTTCTGTTCTAATCTGCTCCTGTTTTCCAACTGCCCACGCCTCACTACCGTGCAACAGTGTGCTCAAAACGTGCATCCTCATAAATTTTTTCCTGGATTTGAGACCTATGTTTGATATTAGTAAACTTCCCTTGGTCAGAAATGTCCTTTTCGACTGTGCTTGCCTTCTGTTTGTCTCCGTCCGTGATGATGATGATGATGTTTGTTTTGTGCGGCGCTCAACTGCGAGGTCATCAGCGCCCGTACACAGTACCAAATTTTACACAGTCCAATCTTTTCACAGTCCAATCTAACCACTGTCACTAACGATGTTGATGATGATGAAGTGATGAGGACAACACAAACACCCAGTCCCCGGGTAGAGAAAATCCCCAATCCGGCCGGGAATCGAACCCGGGACCCCATGATCCAGAGGCAGCAAGCCTAACCACTAGACCACAATCTGCGGACAGCTCCGGCCGACATGGTTTATTTTGCTGTCTAGTGATCCCCAATTCTGGTGTTACATTTCTCTCTGTTCTCATTTCTGCTGCTTCTCATTACTTGTGTCATTCTTCGGTTTGCTCTCAGTCCGTATTCTGTACTTATTAGACTGCTCATTCTATACAACAGATCCTGCGATTCTTCTACACTTCCACTGAGAATAGCAATGTCGTCAGCGAATTTTTGATTGATATCCTTTCATATTGAATTTTAATTCCACTCTTGAACTTTTCTTTTATTTCCGTTATTGCTTCTTCGATGTACAGATTGAACAGTAGGGGCGAAGACTACATCCCTGTTTTACACCCTTTTTAATCCGAGGACTTAGTTCTTGGGCTTCTAGTCTAAATATTCCATTTTGGTTCTTGTAAATGTTGTCTGTTAATCATATTTCCCTATAGCTTACCCCTATTTTTTCAGAATTTCGAAAATCTTATACCATTTTACATCGTAGAACAGTTTTGCAGCTCGACAAATCCTATGAACGTGTCTTCAATTTTCTTCAGTCTTGCTTGCATTATCAAACACAACGTCAGAATTGCCTCTGTTATGTTTTAACTTTTCCTAAAAGCAAACGGACTGTAATCTAATAGTTACTCTTTTTTTTTCATTCTTCTGTATTATTCTTGCTGTCATCTTGGATGCACGACCTGTTAAGGTGAGTGTGCGATAATTTTTGCACTTGTCTGCTCTTGCTACTTTCGGAATTGTGTGGATGATGAAGTCTGATGGTTCTGTATACCGCCAGTATCATAAATTCTAATTCCAACTTGAATAGTCGTTTCCTTGCCATTTCTCCCAATGATTTCAGAAATTCCCATGGAATGTTATCTATCTCTTCTACCTTATTTGATCTTTAACCGTCCAAAACTCTTTAAAATTCTGATTCTAATACCTGATCCCCTACCTTTTCCCTGATGACTCCTATTTCTTCTTCTATCACGTTATCAGACAAGTCTTAGCGCTCATAGAGGCCATCAATGTACTCTTTCCAAATATCCGCTCTCTCCGCTGTATTTAACAGTGGATTTCACATTGCCCTCTTACTGTTGCTGCCCTTGTTTTTAATTTCACCCAAGATTGTTCTGGTTTCACTATATGCTGAAACGGTCTCTCCGACGATCATTTCTTTGTCGACTTCGCATTTATCACGTAGCCAATTCACCCTAGCTTCCCTCCTGCACTTCCTATTTATTTCATTCCTAAGGGACTTATATTTGTGAATTCCTGATTTTCCCTGAACATTTATGTATTTCCTTCTTTCCTCGATCAAATGAAGCATTTATTGTGCTACCCGTGATTTCTTCGCAGTTTACCTACCTCAACTGCCTAGTGACCTATTAATTATCATAGTATCCATAGCACATTGATTCTTCTTGACTAGTTTCTTAAGCTTCAGCCTACTCTTCATCGTTACTAAATTGTGATCTGAGTCTATATCTGCTCCTGGGTACGTCTTATAATGAAATATATGATTTAATCTGACTGAAATCTTCTCGTATCTCCGTCTCTTTTCCAAGTGTATCTCCTCCTTTTGTGATTCTTGAACATAGTGTTTGCTATTACTAACTGAGCTCAACTAGTCTTATTCCTCTCTCATTCCTACAACGGAGCCCGTATTCTCTCATAACCCTTTCCTCTTCTCCTTCCTCTATAACCGCATTACAGTGCCCAACGACTATTATGTTTTCACCTCCCTTTACTTACTGAATTATCCTTTTAATAGGTTCATACACTTTCTCTGTCGTTTGTTCTTCTGTTTGCGACGTCGGCATGCACACCTGAACTATCGTTGTCGGTGTTGGTTTGCTGTCGATTCTGATAGGAGCAACGCTACCACTGAACTGTTCGCAGTAACTCACTCTCTGCCCTACCTTACTATTTATAACAAATCGTAGGCCCGTTACACCGTTTTCTGCTGCTGTTGATATTATCCATACTTTTCTGACCAGAAATCCTTGTCTTCTTTCCATTTCACTTCACTGACTTCCACTATATCTGAGTCTTATCATGGCTTTTTCAGATTTTCTAGCTTCCTTACCACGTTTAGACTACTGAAATTCCATTCCCCGACTAGCAGAACTTTTCCCTTTCGTTGGTAATTTAATTTTTTTGTCATGATCACCTCCTCCTTCGTAGCCCCTCGCGGAGATCCAAAAGTGGGACTTGACCGGAATCTTTTGCCAGGGGAGAGAGCATCTAGACAGTTTTTCAGTTATATTAATAATATTAAATATAGGTAATCTGAGCAGTTAATTAAATCTTAGGTTGTCATTAACGGTGCGTTACATAGGGTTCAGTGTTGGCTGTCACATTAGCTCAGCATGTTCGATCAGGGGACTGGCTACTCTCTGTAATACAAAAAAAAAACTGTCATTTTCTAATCAGTATTCGTGTTGAAGACACCTGTAACTTTATAAACTTTCAAGTATTGCTCTAAGATGCTATTTTTGTGGCTTGGTTATCACAAAATTTTGCCTGTAGGGCGGAAACCCACATGTTCGGCCTAGGATTTTATACAGGGTGTAAAGGAGGGGTGGCCAGGATTTCGGCTCGTGGGTCATGCCAGAGAGCTCAGCCTCGCTTCACATTTTCACCACCACCATGCCGCGCTTCCTTAGCATGAGGAGGGGGAAGAGAGGAAAACAGCGAACGCGCCGCATTTTAATGGTAGTACAGTCACACTGCATGTGATATGGCCTTATATTTCACATTATTAGCTTCACAGATCACAAACAAGACAAGTTTTTAGTATTAGTTAATTATTTTTGGAGTGCTGAAGACGTAACTTTTATCTGGTACAAACTGTCAGTATACGGATAAAGAGAGAGAATTTCTCAGTTCCGCATCCAAGTTGCCACGTAGTCGTGACTTCTTTAGTTTCATAATCGAAAATAGGTCTTTCACATAAGTATGTCGATCGATATATTTTAGTACTTCTGTAACCTCATTAGGAAGACTTGGAAAATCTACCTGAGGAAAGCAAGGGCCGCGCGGGATTAGCCGAGCGGTCTGGAGCGTTGCAGTCATGGACTGTGCGGCTGGTCCCGGAGGAGGTTCGAGTCCTCCGTCCTTAGGATAATTTAGGTTAAGTAGTGTGTAAGCTTAGGGACTGATGACCTTAGCAGCTAATTCCCATAAGATTTCACACATTTATTTTTTTTTTTTTTTTTTGAATTCAAGGTAGCCGTCCTCAACAGTTTTAATGCGCAAAGATTGGTCACTGAAACTGGAATTACCTTGCAGGTCAGTCAGTTACGTCTAAACATCCACAGGGCACTTTCAGCTGAAACGGCAAACGGTCTCGAAAACAGCTCTAGAACAGATGTAAGGTTGACAGTATTGTCAAAACCTTTGTATATCCTCGTAATTCTTTCAAGGCGACAATCAATACTTCAAACCTCACGTCTTATTTATCGCCCGTGAGCTCAGAGAACTGGATTTTCTTTGTCAAAGTGGGCTGCTGCTGCAACGCAACTTTTTTAAAAATATGTTGCCATCAAATCAGAAAAAAATTAAGTTGCAATGCCTTAATGTGGGTAGTATGCAGTCAAGTCCACTTAAAATTCGACGCCTGCAATCCTTTCCGGATGTTCTAATTTTCGTTCTTGCACTTCTTTTTCCTTTACGAGATTTAAATCGTTCCAGGTATGTCCCTCGACTTAATCAACGTACTTTTCAGTAATATATGAAGTCTCCATACTCTTCATTTCCATTGAAAACTGTTGCAACTGACAATGGAAAAAAGGGTACGACTTCAGAAATATTACTGTTCGTAACACCAATTCTTCAAGTGCTCCATGCCCGAAAATTCAGCATGAAATGCTTCTTGATGTACAGGACAATGATTCCCGTCTGCCGATAGTTGTAGTTTTTTGCTCTTTCACTGTCCCGTAAAAGTTTAAATTCTTTTTACGGGGTACTGTAATGCCGTTTCATAGACAGTAAGCAGTACCCATTGCTTATGCGAATTGGGAATTCTCATCCCTCTCTTCTGTCATTCCCATTCGTTTTACAGGATTGTGACTATAGGTCGCGAGACTGCCTCTTTTTTGTGTAAACAGCTACGGAACCTGTGAACCCCTTCACACCACGGACGAATAGCGAAGGGTAAACTGCGCTGACACCAACATTCTGACGAACTCAAGAGAATTAACTGTGCGGACCACTTTTTTTTTCACTTGCCGCCCTGATTTTACGACCCACCACCTAATTACTTAAGGTGGGTCTTTATTGACCGCTGCGATCGGTATATGGGCGCTGATATGTCTGAACCTCCACACCAGTTCCCGCATCCGATCGCACCGTCGCCCGTCATAGTTGATCGTGTTTTGTTTTTGTCTCTTTTACTTTTTTTTTTTTTTTTACTTGGCTATCTTTTTTTGCTCTTTGTATTTCTTTTCTTTTCTTTATGGCAGCTTTCCCAAAGCGTTTAACAAAAATTTACATGAAATTTAAATTTTGAAAAAGAAATACAAAAATATAGTTTAGAGTGAAGAAGAGGAAAGTAGATAGGAAAGGAAGAAGTTTATAGTCCCTACACCCTGGGGAACTGAGGATGAAAGCCTTGGAATTAGTCTTCAAGCTATTGATCCTCAGTCACCAATCCTTTGCTTACAACTAAGAAGATCTATGCTAATCTATAATTACTATGCTAATTACTAAAGCTGTTACTAAGATAATTACGCTATTGACAGGTTCAAAATTGCCGTGTTTGCCTGTGGCAATTGCGACGGTGCGCCGACGCTGTTTGCATCTATTCATGTTGAGCTTTAGTTGTCTATAATCTATTGTGACATCTATACATTATGTTTAGACTAATGCATTTCTGTCGGTCTTCTTTCTGTCTCGGTTTTCATCCTCCATACTATGGCGTCTATGACGAAATGATTTTACATGTCGTCGATGTCGTAGTAATTAGAGATGGAGTATCCAGTCGAGCTTTTCTCACATGACGTAATAAAAGCTTTGGATCAAGGCAGTCAGGTAGAAGCAGTATTTGTTGATTTCCAAAAAGCATTTTGCTCTGTACCACATCTACCTTATTGTCAAAAGTACCATCATACAGAGTAATCATCATCATCGTTTTCCAGTTCTAGTTTCCCAGGTGTGGCGTACGAGTGCTCGCCATCTCCTTCTGTCTTCGTACACCTTCTGTTCCAGGACAACTTCCCGTTTGTGTCCTTTCTCCTCCACATCTTATCTCACAGCCTCTAGCCAGCGTTTTCTTGGCCTCCCCCGTGGTCTTATTCCTACGAGGTTCAGGTTGAAATAACTGTTCTCAGATTTTTCGCTGTTCATTCTCATTATATGTCCATACCACTGAAGCCTGCATTTCTTTATGACAATGGTAACAGGAACTTCAATACCAGCTACTTTTCTACTGACCTCATTTCTGATTTTGTCCTCTCTAGTTGTCTGATTCATAGTTCTAACGAATCTCATTTCTGTTGCCTGAATTCTACTGAGGTCTTTGTTTAGTAGGGTACATGTTTCTAAACCGTATGTAAGGACTGGTACAAAATAGGTGGTATATGGTTACTCTTGCGTTTCGTGGAATTTCATCGTCCTAGAGAAGATTTATGATTTGACTGTAAAAATTGGATGCTTTCTGTATCCTGCTGAGTACTTTCCGTTTAATGCTGTTGTCTCTGGAGATCATGCTTCCTAGGTACTTGAAATGGGAAACAGATTCTACTTTGACTCCTTGTAGAAGTATATTTTAGGCTGTTGCTTGCTTGTTAATGGTCATTTCTATTGTCTTTGTTTTACTTATTTTTATTCCGAAATTTTTGAATGTGTGGTTCCAGTCATTAAGTTTCTTCTGTGTTTCTGCTTCAGCCTCTTCCTATAGTATCAAATCATCAGCAAAAACCAGGGCATTTGATTCGCTGTCTATTTTCTTGATAGATCTTATGATCTTGTCCATTACTCTTATAATTCAAACAAGAGCGATGATAGGGCACTTCCTTGTTGGACACCTCTCTTTGTTTCAAACCATTCTAATCGTCCGTTGCCTATCTGGAAACAGCTGTAACACATTTGATATTGCATCTTGATTTTTTCAGTTAGGTACTTCAGCACGTTTAAGTCTTCCAAATATTGTCATCTCTTGTTTCGAGGAACGCTGTCATAAGCTTTTTCAACGTTCACAACTACAATCACAAGATTTCTTCCATGTTACCAGTACTTTTCTATCAGCATTTTTACTGCAGAAATAGGACCCATAATACCTCTGTCTTTCCTGAATCCAAGTTGTTCTCTCTCAAGCAAAGGTTGTACTATTTTTCTAAGTCTCATCTCTATGATCTTTTCTAACAGCAGCTTTGTGCCTCTGTAATTTCTACATTTTCGTCGATTGCCCTTTTTGAACAGAGGGATGATTACTCTTACTCCAGTATTGTAGGATTTTATTTCCCAAATCACTGATAACACTATATATAGCCAATTTAAGCCTAATATTCCAAGTAGCCTTTATCATGTCGGTGCTGAAACCATCAAAGCCCGTCGACTTTCCATTCCGAATGCTCTTTAATTCAGAAACAGCATCATACAGGGTATAAAGTGAAATTTGTGACTGGATTGAGGACTTTTTGGGTTGGAGGACGCAGCATGTTATCTTGGGTGGAGAGTTATAATCAGATGTGGAAGTAACTGCAGGTGTGCACCAGGGAAGTGTGTTGGGATCCTTGCTGTTCATATTATTTATTGATGAACTTTCGAACAAAATTAATTTTAACCTCAGACTCTTTCAGGTGATGCAATTGTTTATAACGAAGTAGAATCTTAAAGAAGTTCCAGAAACATTCAGTCAGAACTATATAAGATTTCAAACTGATGCAAAGAGTCGCAACTTTCTTTAAATACTGTACACTTCACAAAATGAAAAACAAAAAACGTAGTACTGTTTGAACCTAATATCAGCGAGTCACCGTGGGAACCGGCCAGCACACATAGATATCTGGTAGCAACACTTTGTAGGGATATGAAATGGAATGAAGACAGGCTGACTTATGGGTGAAACGGGTGACTTCGGTCTAGTGGCAGAATACTGGGCAAGTGGAATCTGTCCACAAAGGAGACTGCTTACAGAACACTAGTGCGTCTAATTCTAAAAGTGTGTGGGACACGTGCCAGGGGAAATTAAACATATACGGAGAAGGGCAGCATGAACTGTCACAGGTTTGTTTGATACATGGGAGAATGTCACAGAGATACTGAAGAAAATGAAGTGGCAGGCTCTTAAAGATACAGGTAAACTATCCCGAGAAAGTACACTAACAAAATTTTAAGAACCGGCTTTAAATGATGATTTTACGAATATTCAACAAACCCTTACATATCGTCCACATAGAGATCATTAGGATAAAATTAGAATGATTACACTACGCACAGAGGCATTCATAGAATCACTCTGCCTGACTCCATACGTGAATGGAATGGGAAGAAACCCTAATAACTGGTGCAGTGGGACGTGTCTTCTGTCAGCATCTCACGATGGTTTTCAGAGTATAGATGGAAATGTATATGTAGATAGACAAAGGATGGTGAACGAAATCGGCCGTGTCCCTTACAAAGGACTTATTCAGCCATTTGCTTTAAAGCTTTTAGGAAAATTACGTGGTATCTAAATCTGTATGACAGGGTGAGAGTTTGAACCACCGTACTCCCGAATGTGCACCATCTCTCATGGTAAATCGATATTTTATCAATAGGCTTTGCAACGTGACGTTGGCTCTGTAATGAAGTAGGGAGTATTGTCGGACCGTATCTTTACATGAAACCATGGAACTCTGCTAATAATTGAGTAGAAATCGTTAATTCACATGCATGGTGATAAGACGTACATCTTAGTAGCTTTCAAGAACGCTGGCGATGACTTTTCACAATAAAGTAGTATGCCTTGTCCATTTCTGACGTATTTAGCCAGATATATTCAAATGGCTATTTTTCCGTTCTGAAGAAGAAAGAAAGAAAACAGATGTATCACATGGTCTTATCTTCAGCGTTGGCACAGCAAACTTTCCAAGAGTTAAGTGATTGCAATCGGACGGCTGCTCCATCGAATAAAATGGAAGCTGGCTGGTGGAAAGTGCTCAACAGGCTATGGTCACGAATTGAAAGACGCAATGAGAGCGTGAGATCGTGTGGTTTCCGTGTGCAGGAGTTGTAAAAAAATATGGAATCACCAAAAAACACAACACACTACCGTTGGCATTCAAAACAGCTTCCAGTCGTCTCGGATGGATAAGTAAGGGTCCTCCGTGGTTTTAAAGGGACTCTTAATAACATGTTCAGGTAACGGTGTGGAGGTAGGTAGCGACCACGCTCCCTTCTCTCCAAAGCAGACCACAGAGGCTCAGTAATATTGAGATCTGGTGCCTTGTATCTATTGAAGATGCGGCTCTTAACCCTCGTGCTCACAAAATCAGTTCTGAACGATGCGAGCTGTGTGAACACGTGCCCTGTCCTCTTGGAACACGGCGTTACTATTGGGGGACCAACATTATTCTACGGGATGGACCTGGTCAACCAAAAAGGTCACGTAATCCTTGGCAGTAATGAGACGTGGCAGAATAACCACGGGGCGCAGGGAATACCGTCTTATGGCTGCCCAAATCATCACCGAACCCCCACCATATTTCACTGCAGGAGCTTAAACTCAGCCACAAGTTAGAAACAGTGGTGAAACGAGGCTTATCCGAGTAAATGGCAGTCTTCCATTGCTCCATAATCAAAACAGTATGGCTTCGGGAACATGTTTTCCTGTTACGAGCCCTCGCATCACTGATGAGTGGTTTTGGAATTTCAGCCCGCCCTGCAGTTACCTGATTCTGGACCTACATTTGTGTTGTTTTGGTTCTTAGACGGTTCGCAACTGAGACTGAGACTTTCAGTTCTGCAGTAACTTTTGTAGCTGTCGTCCTCTTCAACGCCCGTCTGTCATTATCACTAAACACACTTTTTCGCCCGTGTTCTGTCTAAGCGGATGGTGTTTTTCGGCTTTCTATGTATGCGATATAAATCTTCAATAGCGCACCTCTTCAAACATCTCACTTCGGCTCCCTAGGTAGCGGAAGCACCCACTACACGTGCACCAGCAATTTCCTCTGTCCAAATTCACTTAGCTCCGATATAAAACACTCACAACCACATAGAACACTTTTTCTACCATGACTGACACGTGGAACGTATTGATAGCACAGCACAAGTGCCGTTCGTGGTCGAATACGACAGCGCAGCTTGCAGTGTTGGCTAGCATATGCGTTTGTCGTCAAGCATGGGTTTCCAGCGGTGTTTCCATATTTTTGTTCGACTTTGGCAGGTGAGATGGTGCATTGTTATTCTGGGTGAGAAACTGTAGTCGTGTGCAGAAATTAAGACGAAAATAAGTTTCGCATAATATGTCACTGCCAAATAGCATAGCTTGATGAAGCTTGGGCCATACGTAGAAAGAACAACTACAGTATAATACAGTACACTACAGTAGATAACTGAAATAAAAACGTAAATTGCAACCTGAAGGTGATTTTAAAAGGTGGTACAGATAGTTTTCTTTTTTTTTTTCTAAGCAATAATCTGCAATATAAAAGTGATTTACAATGCACACCAGTTCGTCACGAACCCAAATAACACAAGGAGTACAACAAGTTAATTAATACAATTGATTCCAAGCAAATTAAAAACCCCTTTTTTTACATATGTATAAAACAGATTAAATGTCTACCAAACGGGCAGTGACGCCAGGCTGACCTGAGGAAAAGGTGACTTAACCTAAAATGCCGGAAGCAGCAGACCAGCCGTCCAAAGCAACACCTAAACGCCGAGGCCCAACCGGGAGTCACTTCCCATTAGGCGACACGTCACACCTTCTGTGCACCGAAGCGGAACGTGGCGCCGCTGTCACACACCCCAACTGGCAGAAAACTGGAACACAAACAGACCGCAGAAAACTGGAACACAACCAGACCGCAGAAAACACGGCAAACACCAAGCAAACATCAGTTAATATAAGTTAAGCGATCAATAAACAACAATGTAAATGAAGAACCAATAAGTGCTTTCAATAAAAGTGACTCACATTTTTACAGCAATATCAGTGCTGTAAAATATTTAAGAACTGTACCCAAATCCAATGCTGGAAATGTAGTATCAGACTTTTATGCTGTCATACTTTGCCAAACAATATTTGCACATAAAAAATGTTCAAATGTGTGTGAAATCTAATGGGACTTAACTGCTAAGGTCACCAGTCCCTAAGCATACACACTACTTAACCTGAATTGTCCTAAGGACAAACACACACACCCATGCCCAAGGGAGGACTCGAACCTCCACCGGGTCCAGCCGCACAGTCCATGACTGCAGCGCCCTAGACCGCTCGGCTAATCCCGCGCGATTTGCACATATGATTAAGGCCGACAATGTGTACCAAGATGAAATCATCATCATCATCATCATCATCATCATTTAAGACTGATTATGCCTTTCAGCGTTCAGTCTGGAGCATAGCCCCCTTATAAAATTCCTCCATGATCCCCTATTCAGTGCTAACATTGGTGCCTCCTCTGATGTTAAACCTATTACTTCAAAATCATTCTTAACCGAATCCAGGTACCTTCTCCTTGGTCTGCCCCGACTCCTCCTACCCTCTACTGCTGAACCCATGAGTCTCTTGGGTAACCTTGCTTCTCCCATGCGTGTAACATGACCCCACCATCTAAGCCGGTTTGCCCTGACTGCTACATCTATAGAGTTCATTCCCAGTTTTTCTTTGATTTCCTCATTGTGGACACCCTCCTGCCATTGTTCCCATCTACTAGTACCTGCAATCATCCTAGCTACTTTCATATCCGTAACCTCAACCTTGTTGATAAGGTAACCTGAATCCACCCAGCTTTCGCTCCCATACAACAAAGTTGGTCGAAAGATTGAACGGTGCACAGATAACTTAGTCTTGGTACTGACTTCCTTCTTGCAGAAGAGAGTAGATCGTAGCTGAGTGCTCACTGCATTAGCTTTGCTACACCTCGCTTCCAGTTCTTTCACTATGTTGCCATCCTGTGAGAATATGCATCCTAAGTACTTGAAACCGTCCACCTGTTCTAACTTTGTTCCTCCTATTTGGCACTCAATCCGTTTATATTTCTTTCCCACTGACATTACTTTCGTTTTGGAGATGCTAATCTTCATACCATAATCCTTACATTTCTGATCTAGCTCTGAAATATTACTTTGCAAACTTTCAATCGAATCTGCCATCACAACTAAGTCATCCGCATATGCAAGACTGCTTATTTTGTGTTCACGTATCTTAATCTCACCCAGCCAGTCCATTGTTTTCAACATATGATCCATAAATAATACGAACAACAGTGGAGACAGGTTGCAGCCTTGTCTTACCCCTGAAACTACTCTGAACCATGAACTCAATTTACCGTCAACTCTAACTGCTGCCTGACTATCCATGTAAAGACCTTTAATTGCTTGCAAAAGTTTGCCTCCTATTCCATAATCTCGTAGAACAGACAATAACTTCCTCCTAGGAACCCGGTCATATGCCTTTTCTAGATCTATAAAGCATAGATACAATTCCCTGTTCCACTCATA